>NC_141876.1:540040760-540343790 GCF_056163025.1 Triticum urartu
ATATATACAGGAGCTGTTATCTCCTCCAACAGTGTGGGTTTGCAAAACTCCGCTTCAAGATTGGCCAAGCCAACTTCACGCTCAACGATGGCAGGTATTATGTATCTCAAAAATTTGATCATATACTTAAAATTTTGTTTTGGATGTTTTGATTTCATATATGCAGACATCATATTCCGCCTGACGGTACAACCGCGGTGGCACTTGACGAATTTTTCATTTCAGGAAGTGTTTTGGAAAGTTCATTACCACAGGAAGAACAAATTATGCACGAAGGCATATCAACATCAAAGGTATCAGCTAGCCTATTACAAGGCAACATGGTGCCCATAATAATATAATTGTTTTTCGCAAAGGAGAGGCAGTTTTAAAACCGGCTTCCGGTTCAAGCTTGGTCACCAGCCTGGCCTGATGGTTGTGCGTCATCCTGCGCCGTTTCAGCCTCCGTTTTCTCTACCCAGTGGCTGGAAATCCACAGTTGTCCAGTCGATTCCCATTAATGCTTGAAAAACAGCTTCATCATGGATCAGCAATGACGGGTCAATATCGGGAGCGTAAGTATGCTTACGGATTGGAGGGATCAGATTTTCCGATTCATGGATTGGTGCGGCTATTCGCTTGTTCTGACTGTCATATTGGGCTTGATAATGAGACAAGTCTGCTTCCTCAGCCAATTGACAAGCTAGCGGACGTAACTCCTGGTTTATTGCTCGCAGATCCGCTTCACCAAATTCTGACCCGTCTTCCTTCAAGCTGGGATAGCCCTGAGCCGCTTCAATAGGATCAAAATCCGGCACCCAGGCTTTTGCCCAGATTAAGGCATTGATTGCACCGGTTCGAGCAGCAGATTTCTTCAGCTCTTCAACCCGGGCAGGAAGCACCGACAGTTTCATCAAAGTATCTTGAATAAAAGTGGGCACCGGTTTGTTATGAGATGCGGTACAGATGATCCGCTGGGCACCTGTATACAATTGTTCAACCAATGTATAGGCGGCTTTCAGTTTCTTCCGCACATCTGACCCCAAGTGACCAATGCGTGTCCCTGAAATACCATAAAGGGTTAATAAATCGGCGACTCTGTAAGGAGGCAGAGCCAATTCAGAAGGCAAAGTGGCTTACCAAAGATAGCAGTAGTCATGGCATGCACGTGCCGCTTTATGCTGGTCAGTTCATCCGCCACTGGTTTTAGTGCAGCCTCGGCATCCTCTGCTCGTTTGATCAAAGCGGACTTTTCAGTGGCCCAATCCGCCCGCTTCTTCTTGAAGCTCTCCTTAAGTTGTTCCATGGCGCTTAAAGCGCTGGCCAATTCCTCTTTTTCTTTGGAGGTTTCAGCCTGTTGGGTTTTCAGGTTTTCTTGGAGATCAGTGACATGGTTTTCTTTCGTCTTCAGCTCCGCCTGCATGCATACAGATATATGCTTCAACAAATCGGTATACGGATTCAAGTACCAATCACATAACAAGTTATGTACTTAGCACTTGGGGGCTAATGCATATTCGATCTTCATCTTTCAATTGCTTACAAAGTCCCAAGATCAATACAAGTATTCAACTTGGCACTTGGGGGCTAATGGATATTTGCTCGTATATATTCTGATGCAGCAATTTCAATTACTTAAAGTACCGGTTTAACTACGTTAAGTTGAACCGGCCCTTGGGGGCTACATCAGCGAATTTCAAAGCATCAAGATTTATATTGGTAAGTCCCGGTTTGAAAGAATATTATAAACCGGCCCTTGGGGGCTAGGAGAGTCAGCAAGAATGGAAGTGTACAAGCAGGAAGGAGCATATGGAAGTTACCTCATATTTCTCTTTCATCATATTAACCAGACCGGCTTCATAGTCGCGACTGGTATACAACCGGTTAAGATAGCCGGAATGGATATCTTGGGCGTTCAGAGCAGCATAAGTTGCCAGATCAGTGTTCCACTTGCCTTTGGCAAAGGTAGCAAATTCTTCCTTGGCAGAATGTTTGGATAAAGCGACAGGATTGCTTGGCTCAGTATGGCCAGTGCCAGTAATGACAACCTCATCATCCTGGGTACCGCCGGTTTGCACTGTGGATGTTGGCTTGTTAGTAGGTTTTGCTGGACCGGTGGAGCTTTCAATCCGGATGGAACCTGTGGGCTGATTGACAGGACCTGAGGCGTCAGTAGGTCTCTCTTCAGCAATAAGATCATCGTCTTGCTGCGGTGGATCGTTGGGTATATCCTCAGGAATAGCCGTTTCAAGATTGGGTGTCTTGCCTGGTTCAAGAACGACATCTTCTTCGGCCGCTTTGTCCAGGCGGGCCTTCTTGCTTGGCCTAGGTTTGGGCCTGAGAAGAATAACAAATCAAATACAGCATATGTTCTAAGGCGATGTACTGCAAACATCACAATAAGTATAGCTTACCCAAGCACCTTTTGAGCGGTGGGAGCTGAGTAGCCGATGACTCGCCAAAAGATGAGTGGGAAGTAACCTGGTAATCGGAGTCAGACGGATTAAGAGGTTGACGAAAGCAGCCCGCTTTAGGACAAGCACCGACAAGCAAATTAGAGACCTCTGAATGGCGTTTCCGAACTGGACTGTTCGGTAAACCGGCGGAGGTAACTACCTAGCCGCTGTGCCGGGTTGTGCGACGAGCTTCATGTTGTTGGGTCTTCATAAGAAATTTAGGATCCAAATAAGCAAGAGGATGAGAAAATTTAACTTTCCGGTTGCCTGATGGATTTTTTGTGAAGGCAAAGTTTCTGAATCGGAAGAGAGAATAATTACCTCTGCAACATCCGCGTGGCTGGCTTCGGCATCATCCTGAAAAATATCATCATCAATAAGACGCATGAAAAATAAACCAAGTGAGTCAAGCTCTACCTCAAAGTCCGGATTATCCACATCATCATCAGGGGCCGGAGTAGAAGATGCAGTGGTTCTTTTCCTGTTGGCAGTCTTCTTCACAGCTTTAGTTTTTTGCCGAGTTGCTCTTTCCGGTTTGTCTGGTTTTTCTGGTTTCTCCTGCGGCAGTTTCTTGCTCCAAAACGGATCATTGCCCTGATTACACAGACACTGATGTTAAGCAAAGACCAGATATATCATTAACAGATTCAGCAAAAAGAAAAATCAAAGTCTTACAGCTGGCGGTTTGTTGGTGGCACAGAAGGGAAGCAGGCCGTTTCTAGCACAGGCGTGTTCTGGTTCATTCAGCATCTTATTCACAGCCTCTGTGATTTCTTCATCGGTGAGCTGGATTTTGGAATGTCGCAGTGGGTCATCAACACTGCCAGTATACTCGCACATCAAACCGGAGCGCTGACTAAGGGGCAGTATGCTCCATGATATCCAACAGCGAGCGATATCAACCCCTATTAAACCGTTGGCCATAAAGGCTCTGAGCTTTGACAGTTGAGGAGCATATTTACTTCTCTCCTGAGCAGTCAATCTTTGTGGAAAAGGGTGTGTATTGCTGAGCCGCTCTGGACGAAAGCCAGGCAAGGGATTCTCACCAGCAGGGGAGGTGTATTTGCAGTAGAACCATGTCTGATTTCATTCTTTGGGGTGGCTATGCAGTTTGGTGTGAGGGTATGTGACCTCTTTCCTTTTCTGAATCGCCACGCCACCCAACTCCGTATTGGAGCTGTCAGTAAACTCAGTACGGCGGTTTAGATGGAAAAGGTCTCTGAACAATTCCACTGTGGGCTCCTCTTGAAAGAATGCTTCATAGAGCACTTGGAAGTGACACATATTTGTAACAGAGTTGGGGCCAGTATCTTGTGGATGGAGCTGGAAATCGGCTAAAACATCCTGGTAAAATTTAGAACCGGGCGGCTTAAAGCCCCGGGCTAAGTGATCTACGAAAACAACAACCTCTCCTTCTCGAGGTGTGGGAGGACATTCTTTGCCAGGAGCCCTCCAATGGATGGTATCTTTGCTGCCTAAAGCGCCAATCAGGACTAAATCGTCCAGTTCAGCCTCTGTGACGCGAGAAGGAACCCAATTGCACTCATACACTTGCTTGGCCATGATGGAATCTACAAGGTAGAAGATCCCGGTTCAAAAATGCATTTGATCAAGATACATTGGTATGGGCACTGTTAAACCGGAGACAGAACTATCTGAACCAGAGTTTTATGAAGCAACAAGCATCTGGCGGTTCAATAAGGGGACTAATGGCATATACCGGTTTGGAAAAAATTTCTATAAGGTTAAACTGCCTGATCTAAAGCATTGCGAATGGACAAGTACGCAGAAACAGGTTTCACAAGATTTCCTTATAGCATTGGATCTGAAGCAAGTTTAGAAAAAGAGATAAATACTTAGAGGTTCAAAGGAGCAGTACCGAACCAATGAGGAAAATGTTCATATAGATCTATGGTTTGAGATGCATAAGTGAAGGCGAAGGTCAAACAACTATCATTACACAGAGTAAAGATTTGCGGATTCATCTAAAGATCTATCGTATGAGCAAGAGGCAGACGATGAACACTGAAGAACTGGGAAACCCGAGGTCAGATCTGCGGGGAAAAGGATAGAAGATTTGCCGGAGCTGAGGAAGATGCGGAAGGTTGCTGCGATGTTCTAGTGCGCTCAGGTTGATGCAGCGGCCAAGGATGAGGCAGAGGTCGACGGCGGCGGCGGAGCTCCGAGGCTGGCGACGCGAGGAAGACGAAGAAGGCACGGAAGGAGAAAAGAAATGACCCTTTGGTCCTATTTATAAGGCGAAAGAACATGAGTCAGGCGCGACAATCAAGGGGCCACAAAACGGAGCTGTCGCCTCGATTTCCGCCGATCTATTAAACAAAGAAGCATAATGGATAGCTTCGTTATGACAGGTGACGTCACTCCGGTTTACAGCAATCAGAGAAGATGACATCATGGCGGTTTACCAATTCATAAGAAGATGTTGAAGATGAAGCTTTCATTAAAGAATTGACATGAACCCGTTCAAATCAATCTGGGGCCTAATGTTGGGGATATTACTACTGGGCGTAAACCGGCCTATCTGGGCCGGGTTAACTTCGTCAGTAGTTAAGTATGTTAAAGCCCAAGAAGACAGAGGAAGGCTCAAGGCCCATGGTCGGTTCAAGGCCTGTAGCCGTAAACCGGCGTTAGTAGTTAACTTGTATTGTAAGTTAGGAATAAATAGAGACCAAACCGGACACATCTATGAGCCGGTATTGGGACTCCGTAAGTCGACGGGAGTCACCCGTGTATATAAGGGGATGACCAGGCGGCGGTTCAAGGACAACAACTCGAGACATAGGCGAAGCTTGTTTGCTCCCTAGTCATCAAAACCCCATCAATTCCATCACAACTAGACGTAGGCTTTTACCTTCATTGAAGGGGCCGAACTAGTATAAACTCTCTTGCATCCCTGTGTCCGCTTTAACCCCTTCAAGCTAACCCGTCACGATGGCTCCACGACTAAGTCCTTTCTCTAGGACATCTGTCGTGACAAAACCATGACACATCCCCTGCATATTGAAGTTCATCACAAAGCTCTTGTAGCTAGGTGGGAGTGACTGAAGGATTCTGTCAACGACCGCATCATCCGGGAGATTAACTCCCAGCTGAGATAAGCAGTTGTGCAACCCAGACATTTTGAGTATGTGCTCGCTGACAAAACTATTCTCCTCCATCTTACAACTGTAGAACTTGTCAGAGACTTCATATCTCTCGACCCGGGCATGAGCTTGGAAAACCATTTTCACCTCTTGGAACATCTCATATACTCCGTGCTGCTCAAAACGCTTTTGCAGCCCCGGTTTGTAACGCCCCAAGGCCGATGTGCCAGGTGTCTTCCAGTTATCCGCTGTTGTTGCCTTGTCATTTGCTAGCGTGTCATGCATCTCATATCATGTCATCATGTGCATTGCATTTGCATACATGTTCGTCTCATGTGTCCGAGCATTTTCCCCGTTGTCCGTTTTGCAATCCGGCGCTCCTATGTCCTCCGGTGTCCCTTTCTACCTCTTTTCGTGTGCGGGTGTTAAACGTTTTCGGATTGGACCGAGACTTGTCATGCGGTCCTTGGTTCACTACCGGTAGACCGCCTGTCAAGTTTCGTGCCATTTGAACTTCGTTTGATACTCCAACGGTTAACCGAGGGACCAAAAAGGCCTCGTGTGTGTTGCAGCCCAACACCCCTCCAAAGTGGCCCAAAACCCACCTAAACCTCCTCCATCATCTAGATCATTCGATCACGATCGCGTGGCCGAAAACCGCTCCTCATTTGGACTCTCCTAGCTCCCTCTACCTATATATATGTGTGCCTCCCCGAATTTTTCGCGGATGAACCCTAACCCCTCCTCCTCCGCACACACCAGACATTTCTTCCACCGACGGACATGTCCAGGCTCCACCTCACTCTGGCGAATCCCGTCGCGACACGTCATCACGCCGCCGCCCTCACCCAATCGGCGTCCGCCACCTCAGCCCGCGTGCCGCCCCACTTCGCCGCGGCCCGCGGAGCCCATCGCGGGCCCGCGCAGCCTGTGCACCGCCGCCGCTCACCCGCTGCGGCCCGGATCCCGTGCCGCCCAGCTCTTCTCTCCGCCACCACCGTGCCGCCTTAGAGCACCTCTCCGCCGGAGTTCCGCCGCCGCCGCCATGGATCCGCACCTCGCCGCCTTGTCGGAGTACCCCGCGCAGCCCATCGCCGCCATGTGCCTCGCCCCGCCTCACCCTTCGTGCCGCGGCGTCGTCCCGCCACCACCGACGCTTGCCGGTGACCGGGAGCCCGCCGCCTCGCCGGACTCGAGTTCACCGGAGTTTCTCGGGCCGGATCCGGGGAGAGTGGGATCAGATCCACCTACTCCCCCATCCAAACGCTTCGTCCCCGATCCGGATCTGAGCCGTCCCGCTTCTCCTCGTCTAGGGTTGACTTTTTCCGCGAGGTGAAATATGTCTAAGTCCCCAGATCTGCTATGTTTTTATGCGATCTTCATCATGCCATGACTTCATCACCGTGGCTCCGATTCGTGCGTGTAGCATATCAAAATGTTTTTCTCGACGAGCACATCATTTCATCTCATTGCATCATTTTCATTTGAGCTCATCTTGATGTCCGAAATGCTGTTGGAAGAGGGCTATGTGATGATAATTTCAGATCTGTTTCAGCAAATGCCCTTTTGTCATTTTTGCCATGATTAATGTATGCATGCTATGATCTGGAGCTCTACATGTGTTTTGTAGTATGCCATGCCATCTTTACAGGGGTGTATGCCATGTGTTTTTGTGATCTTTGTGGTGACTAGCACAAGCATGCAAAGTAGCTTACTTAATGATGCTGATTCCAGGGGCTTAGAAATATTCTAAGTCCTTGTCCTGTTATTATTTTTATGCCATATGTTCATGTTGATATTGAGTGATCCATGCCTCTTTCGAGGATGATCAGTAAGGATGTTTTGTAGATAATATTGTGCTCTATCCATCCATGTCTTTGTTTACAATTATGGAGCACCCTAGCTTGAGTCAATCGAGCTCTACTTTTGCTATAAAATGTTCCTAGCAGATTGTTAACATGTTTAGCAATTTTGCCGAGCTTATTGTTGTTGATCCGTGCATGCTATATTGTTGTTCTTGCCATGTCTAGCTTCTATGCCATGTCTATTTGCTGGGTGTATGCTTAGTTTGTCATGCAATGCCTCATAGTGAGTGCATCGAGCTCGTAAACATGCCTACTTGATTTATGTTTGCCATGCTCCAGTTTTTCACCAAATCTGAATCTGTTATCGTTATTTGCTATGTTCACATGGTTGCAATTGTATTTTCTGATCCCTTTTGGCTTATGGTCAGTAAGAGACTTTTGTTGTATGCTTTGAGTAGCTTCATGCCATGCCTTGCTTTGCCATGATATGTTCCTGTAGCATGTTGTTATCTTGCTCTAAACATTGCTTCCTGATGTTAAATTCCTGACTTGTTATTTTCACCAATTCTATAACCTGTTATCTTTTGCACTTTTGCCATGCTTGTTTGAACCTGCTATTGATTGAATTAGCCGTAGCTCAGTGTTTATCTTTTGTCAAGCATCATGAGTGGATCCCTGACATGTATTTTGTTGCTATGTTTGGGTGCAATAGCTTGTTGTTCTTGATGCATTTAGTTGGTCTCGTGCTGTTAATCGCAGCCCGGTGCCATATTTGTTTGCTTGTCAGTTCCAAACCGTGCATCCGATTCCGGTGATCTTTATATCAATTTCGACTGAAATCAACTCCTCTTTCCAGTGGCACTCTTGGTTTTCCAAGTTGAGGCCAGGTTCAATCATTACTTTCCAAATCTTGCATATGCATCGCATATACCGCATCCCGCATATCATACCATGTTTGCATCATGTTGTTTGAGCATTGCACGTGGTTGATTGTGCTCCCTTTTGCTTGTTGTCTTGCTTTGGGTAGAGCCGAGAGAAGAGTACGTGATCGAGGAGCCCGTTGAGTACATTTATGAGGATCAAGCTTTTGTCTTCTCGGAGAACTTTGTAGGCAAGATGATCATACCCTCAAAATCACTTCTATCTTTGCTTGCTAGCTGCTCTCTCTTTTGCTATGCCTATGCTGCGATACCTACCACTTGCTATCATGCCTCCCATATTGTTAAGCCAAGCCTCTAACCCACCTTGTCCTAGCAAACCGTTGTTTGGCTATGTTACCGCTTTGTTCAGCCCCTCTTATAGCGTTGTTAGTTGCAGGTGAAGATTGGAGTTTGTTCCTTGTTGGAACATGGATACATTTGTTGGGATATCACAATATCTCTTATTTATATTAATGCATCTATATACCTGGTAAAGGGTGGAAGGCTCGGCCTTATGCCTGGTGTTTTGTTCCACTCTTGCCCCCCTAGTTTCCGTCATATCGGTATTATGTTCCCGGATTTTTGCGTTCCTTACACGGTTGGGTTATAATGGGAACCCCTTGACAGTTCACTTTGAATAAAACTCCTCCAGCAAGGCCCAACCTTGGTTTTACCTTTTGCCTCACCACCACCTACTTTTCCCTTGGGAGTCGCGCTCCCGAGGGTCATCTTATTTTAACCCCCCCGGGCCAGTGCTCCTCTGAGTGTTGGTCCGAACTGAGCTGCCTGCGGGGCCACCTCGAGGAAACTTGAGGGTTGGTTTTACTCATAGCTAGTCTCATCTGAGTGTGCCCTGAGAACGAGATATGTGCAGCTCCTATCGGGATTTGTCGGCACAATCGGGCGGCTTTGCTGGACTTGTTTTACCATTGTCGAGGATGTCTTGTAACCGGGATGCCGAGTCTGATCGGATTGTCTTGGGAGAAGGAATATCCTTCGTTGACCGTGAGAGCTTGTGATGGGCTAAGTTGGGACACCCCTGCAGGGTTTTGAACTTTCGAAAGCCGTGCCCGCGGTTATGGGCAGATGGGAATTTGTTAATGTCCGCTTGTAGATAACCAGAAACTTACCTTAATTAAAATACATCAACCGTGTGTGCAACCGTGATGGTCTCTTCTCGGCGGAGTCTGGGAAGTGAACACAATGTTGGAGTTATGTTTGACGTAGGTTGTTATAGGATCACTTCTTAATCATAGTTTCTCGACCATGCCTTTGCCTTCTCTTCTCGCTCTCATTTTCGTATGTTAGCCACCATATATGCTAGACGCTTGCTGCAGTTCCACCTCATACCTTTTACCCTACCTATAAGCTTAAATAGTCTTGATCACGAGGGTGTGAGATTGCTGAGTCCACGTGACTCATAGATACTTCAAAAACTAGCTTGCAGGTGCTGTTGAACCGTGCAGGTGACGCAACCAAGCTCAAGGAGGAGCTCGTTGAAGATCGTGTTCGTTATGTTGTTCCGTTTTCCAGTTGATCAGTAGTGGAGCCCAGTTGGGACGATCAGGGATCTGTGTAGCTTTTGGGGTAGTCTTCTTTTATTTTGGTTCGGTAGTCGGACCTTGATTGTATCTGGATGATGTAATTCATGTATTGTGTGAAGTGGCGATTGTAAGCCAACTATGTATCTCTTTCCCTTATGTATTACATGGGTTGTGTGAAGATTACCTCACTTGCGACATTGCTTTCAATGCGGATATGCCTCTAAGTCGTGCTTCGACACGTGGGAGATATAGCCACATCGAGGGCATTACAAGTTGGTATCAGAGCCTTCCCCGACTTAGGAGCCCCCTGCTTGATCGAATCGCTGGCGTTGTTGAGTCTAGAAAAATGTTTTGAGTCATTTAGGATTATATATATCAGAGAGTAGGATTCTTTTTACTCCTCAGTCCCCTCATCGCTCTGGTGAGGCATCCTGACGTAGAGTTTTGACTCTTCTCTTCTCAAATTTCACTAAAAAAAATTTAGGATCACGCGGGTATCTTGGAATCATTCCGATGGTTTTGTGACGAGAACATTGTTCTTGGTGCCTCCTGACATTTAGGGGTTGTGGAAGTGTCCCGGGGAGTTGAGCTCCGAGGTGTTGTCGTCACAATTTTATCGTTGCAGTTCTGGAATACCCGAGTTTCGCCGACATCTAAAATCTCTTTTATGCAGTTGTTGGTGAGATAACCTCGACGCCACCCAGTACTGGGGCGGGAGTTCAGGAGTATTGCCATAACTCATATAACGGATGCTTTTCGAAGGTTGAGGTAAATGATTTCGGAAGGTTTCTTGGTTATGTGTTGAAGGATGGATACAGCTGGATGTAGGATTTGCTAGCTTTGGGTGAGATATTATGCTTCCCCTGTATCCCCAACACCTGATTGCATAACCGGAAAGTTTCGGGAGTTTATAAGTGGGAATTCAAGTAGCTCTTAGGATATCTTTCCGACAGATGTATGATATGAAATTGGGGTTCGACGTCTAGTGGTCCGCCTATCCACGGTTGGTTTTACAGTGGTCTCGTTGTGTCTTAAAGAGTCCTTGGCTATGCTGACTCGGGGACACTTCGTATGTCATGTGCACTGCCTTGTACATGATGGTGTTGAACGATTGAGCCCGTGTAGGCCCCACCATGAAAACTTCGGATGAAATCTCTATCATATGTTTGTTCCGGCTTATTTTGCAAGCCAATCCTTTGTGTTGTTTTGAGCTGTGGTATTCGAGTTGCTTCAAAGTCAAGTGTTGATTCCATACCTTTCCTAAGCGGTGTTCTCATGTTCCTATGTGAATACCAATCCTTCATGATAATCGAGATTCTCATGTCAATCCTTTTCAACCGGTGTGTCTCTCGTCAAGCGGATCCATTCATTTTCAACATCCGCAAGATTCAATCTCAGCTTTCTCAGCGGTGTTCGTTTCAGCCATCCCAAGTTGTCTTTGTTGTCCCTCCCTCCCACCCTTGTTTCTTCAAGGATTCAGATTTCTTAATCAAGTATACTTTTATTCATGTGAAGTTTCTTCGTTCTCTCCGTCAATATTCTTATCCGGTGATTCTCAAGAAGATTCTAACGAAGCTTCAAGTTCGTCACTCGTCACTCATTTTCTTCTCCGCTGGATTGAATTCAAGTTTTTGGTGTTGACCATATCCTTTCCTCGTTTCAAATGTTTTTCCATGCCAGTGCACCTCATAATCATTCACCTCTCGCTATTCATTTGTTCCGGAGTGCTGAAGATATCTCAGAAGATGCTAGTGCTTATTCTCATTCATTCAAGCTCTTTCGAGATTGTTATCTCATTCAAGCCATTTAATTCAACCGGTGCATTCTCTCTTTTAAATCGTTCAACGGTGTTTTCTCTTGAGTGGGCCCTAACCCACAGGTCTTTCCCATGATCTTACCTGACTCTTCTTTTCACGGCGTTACTATCAAATTCATTTCAAAGTTTGACGTAAGAATGAGTTATCATCAGTCAAATGCCTTCTCCTAGATCTTTCACAATTCTTTTCATCATTGGCTCAACTTTTCCATTCTTCATTCCGGTTTGCCTCAATAATTCTTGGTGGTGTTTCTCGTTGCCATTCTCATCATTTGAAGACCGAAGAAGATTTTTCTCTCAATCTTGTTCCTTTCTCTTCAAGATTCATGGTTCTAGCTTGATGCCATCCTCTCATAATTGTTTTCAGTTGTGAGAATTCTTTTCACCTATCCGGAGTAATTCAGAAGTCTTTTCAGTTTGATTCCCTGGAGCCCATCCTCTCAGAATTATTCATTCCAGCTTTCAGCTCGCTTTCTCCAAATCTTACCGGTGCGACGATTAAATATCCTCTAATCACTTCATGATCTCTTCGTTCTTTTGTATCTAAACAATCTCATGTATGTTCGTTCATTTTCTAATCCTTACCGGTGATTCATCCTTTTAATTCATTCGTTGTTCAATTCTTACGGTGGCTCTTCCAGGATTCTCTTCCGCTGTTATCATATCAATTCATTCATTGTTCCAATCATACCGGTGGTTCGTTGAAGACCTTCTCAAGTTTGCGCTATATCTATCTTAAATCCTTTCGACGAGAATAAGTAGTATGCCAAGTCCATTGCTTGTCATCAATTTAATTGGTGAAGGATAAGCATAATGTAATTCTTATTCTTGTTTCATCGAGTTTATTCAATTTCTTTTTCCGGAGTGGTTCATCATATCACATTCTCAGTTTGAGATGCTTTATCTTTTCTTTTCCGGAGTTCCAAGTCTCCACTTTATCTCGTCGCAAAGCTTCATCTAATCATTGCAAGGCTTCAACCTTACTCTTTTCATCTTTCTTTTCGTGTGATCATTCTTTTGTTGCCGGAGTTCTTCATGGAGGTTCTACATGATGGTTCATCAAGGATTTAATTCCTTCTCCAAGTTTTCATCGAGATTCTTTTAAGGAGCTCAAGCATTCTTCATCTTACAATCCGAGTGCAATTCTTTTTACCTTATCTTTTGAGGTGGTATTATGTCATTCTTGATAATCTGAGTTCATGTTTCATGATTCACAAGTTATCAAGAATGAGATATTTTAAATCCATCAATCTCGTCATTTGAGTTATCTTGGGTTATATTCCACCTAAAGCCTTCCCTAAGGATTGTTTCTATTTATGGTTCTCATAAAGGACCCAAGTTCTTCTTTCATCCTTCCGGTGAAATAGTTTCTTGTCTCCTTGTGGATATCAACCCAATCTATCATTTCCGTCAGTGGCAGAATTTCAACTCAGTTTTGAGATGTTCTCCATAAGCCCACTACAAGCTTACTATTTTCGTTGTTGGTTTTTTCCAACAAATCCGTTCGACCCTTCTCCTAAGGATGCCTTTTCAAGCTCTTTTGTCGCAGAAGTTGGCATTTTCTTCTACATTCTTTTTTCTCAATTATCTATCTTCTATTCTTTCTTCCGGAGGCTTTGTGATGTTGCTCTTTTCAGTCATCATGTTGAATTATGAAGACCATCATCTTTTCTTTGCTTATCCTTTTAACTGGAGTGTGTGCCCGCTGCTCAAGTTCTTTCATTTTATCAAGTCTTGCATATCTTTCCAACCGGAGTGATGTTCGAATTTGTTCTTCCTTGTTCCTTTTTCCTAACGGAGTGCTTTCAACTTCATTCATTCTCGTTGCATTCTTTCTTTCAATTTGTTCAACCTCTCAAGGCTCGTGGTTTCATTCGTTTGTCAAAGAAGCAACCTTAGTTTTACCTCTTCTCTTTCTCTTTTGTTTTTTCCCTCCGGTGCCATTCTAGATCTCGGGACGAGATCCTCTCATAGTGGTGGAGTGTTGTAACGCCCCGAGGCCGACGTGCCAGGTGTCTTCCAGTTATTCGCTGTTGTTGCCTGGTCATCTGATAGCATGTCATGCATCCCATATCATGTCATCATGTGCATTGCATTTGCATACATGTTCGTCTCATGTGTCCGAGCATTTTCCCCGTTGTCCGTTTTGCAATCCAGCGCTCCTATGTCCTCCGGTGTCCCTTTCTACCTCTTTTCGTGTGCGGGTGTTAAACGTTTTCGGATTGGACCGAGACTTGTCATGCGACCTTGGTTCACTACCGGTAGACCGCCTGTCAAGTTTCGTGCCATTTGGACTTCGTTTGATACTCCAACGGTAAACCGAGGGGCCGAAAAGGCCTCGTGTGTGTTGCAGCCCAACACCCCTCCAAAGTGGCCCAAAACCCACCAAAACCTCCTCCATCATCTAGATCGTTCGATCACGATCGCGTGGCCGAAAAACGCACCTCATTTGGACTCTCCTAGCTCCCTCTACCTATATATATGTGTGCCTCCCTGAATTTTTCGCGGATGAACCCTAACCCCTCCTCCTCCGCGCGCACCACGAAAAATTCGGGGAGGCACACATATATATAGGTAGAGGGAGCTAGGAGATTCCAAATGAGGTGCGGTTTTCGGCCACGCGATCGTGATCGAACCATCTAGATGATGGAGGAGGTATAGGTGGGTTTTGGGCCACTTTGGAGGGGTGTTGGGCTGCAACACACACGAGGCCTTTTCGGTCCCTCGGTTAACCATTGGAGTATCAAACGAAGTCCAAATGGCACGAAAATTGACAGGCGGTCTACCGGTAGTGAACCAAGGCCGCATGAAAAGTCTCGGTCCAATCCGAAAAGGTTTAACACCTGCACACGAAAAGAGGCAGAAAGGGACACCGGAGGACATAGGAGCGCCGGATTGCAAAACGGACAATGGGGAAAATGCTCGGACACATGAGACGAACATGTATGCAAATGCAATGCACATGATGAAATGATATGAGATGCATGACACGCTAGCAAATGAAAGGCAACAACAGCGAATAACTGGAAGACACCTGGCACATCGGCCTCGGGGCGTTACACGGTTCTAAGCTATAAAGCATGCCGCACTGAACCAGGGAGTAATCATCACTACGCGACTGCCAGACGTTCATAACGTCTTGACTTGCTAGGAAAACAGGTGCATCACCTAGCGATGCTTCAAGGACATATGCTTTCTTGGCAGCTATGAGGATAATCCTCAGGTTACGGACCCAGTCCGTGTAGTTGCTACCATCGTCTTTCAGCTTGGTTTTCTCTAGGAACGCGTTGAAGTTGAGGCAACATTAGCGTGGGCCATTTGATCTACAAGACATATTGCAAAGTTTTAGATTATGTTCATGATAATTAAGTTCATCTAATCAAATTATTTAATGAACTCCCACTCAGATAGACATCCCTCTAGTCCTCTAAGTGATACATGATCCGAGTCAACTAGGCCGTGTCCGATCATCACGTGAGACGGACTAGTCATCATCGGTGAACATCTTCATGTTGATTGTTCTTCTATACGACTCATGTTCGACCTTTCGGTCTTCCGTGTTCCGAGGCCATGTTTGTACATGCTAGGCTTGTCAAGTCAACCTAAGTGTATTGCGTGTGTAAATCTGGCTTACACCCGTTGTATGCGAATGTTAGAACCAATCACACCCGATCATCACGTGGTGCTTCGGAACAACGGACCTTAGCAACGGTGCACAGTTAGGGGGAACACAATTCTTGATATTTTAATGAGGGATCATCTTATTTATGCTACCGTCGTTCTAAGCAAATAAGATGTAAAAACATTATAAACATCACATGCAATCAAATATTGCCATGATATGGCCAATATCATTTTGCTCCTTTTGATCTCCATCTTCGGGGCGCCATGATCATCATCGTCACCGGCATGACACCATGATCTCCATCATCGTGTCTTCATGAAGTTGTCTCGTCAACTATTATTTCTACTACTATGGCTAATGGTTTAGCAATAAAGTAAAGTAATTACATGATGTTTATGTTGACACACATGTCATAAATAAAACAAGACAACTCCTATGGCTCCTGCCGGTTGCATACTCATCAACATGCAAGTCGTGATTCCTATTACAAGAACATGATCAATCTCATACATCACATATATCATTCATCACATCCTTTTGGCCATATCACATCACATGGCATATGCTGCAAAAACAAGTTAGACGTCCTCTAATTGTTGTTGCAATTTTTTTATGTGGCTGCTATAGGTTTCTTAGCAACAACGTTTCTTACCTACGCCAAAAACACAACGTGATATGCCAATTTCTATTTACCCTTCATAAGGACCCTTTTCATCGAATCCGATCCGACTAAAGTGGGAGAGACAGACACCCGGTAGCCACCTTATGCAACTAGTGCATGTCAGTCGGTGGAACCAGTCTCACGTAAGAGTACGTGTAAGGTCGGTCCGGGCCGCTTCATCCCACGATGCCTCCGAATCAAGATAAGACTAGTAACGACAAGTAAATTGACAAAATCGACGCCCACAACAACTTGTGTTCTACTCGTGCATAGAAACTACGCATAGACCTAGCTCATGATGCCATTGTTGGGGATCGTCGCAGAAATTTAAAAAAATTCTACGCATCACCAAGATCAATCTATGGAGAAACTAGCAATGAGAGAGAGAGGGGATTGCATCTTCATACCCTTGAAGATCTCGACACGGAAGCGATACAAGAACGCGGATGAGGGAGTCGTACTCGTGGCGATTCAGATCGCGGTAGATTTCGATCCAAGCACCGAACAATGGCGCCTCCATGTTCAACACACGTGCAGCCCGGTGACGTCTCCCACGCCTTGATCCAGCAAGGAGAGAGGGAGAGGTTGGGGAAGACTCCGTCCAGCAGCAGCACGACGGCGTGGTGGTGTTGGAGCAGCGTGGTACTCCGGCAGGGCTTCGCCAAGCGTCACAGGAGGAGGAGGAGGTGTTGGGGAGGGGGAGGGCTGCGCCTTGGATGTGGTGCGGCTGCCCTCCCACCTCCCCTCTATTTATAGGGGAAAGGGAGAGGGTGCCGACCCTCTCCAGATGGATCTAGAGGAGGGCAGCTGCCAAGGGGGGAGGCTTGCCCCCCAAGCCAAGGGGGGGCGCCCCCTTTAGGATTCCCCCAAACCCTAGGCGCATGGGCCCTAGGGGGTTTGGTGCCCAGCCCACCTAGGGGCTGGTTACCCCTCCATATTCAGCCCATAGGGCCCTCCGGAGCAGGTGGACCCTCCCGGTGGACCCCCGAAACCCTTTCGGTGGTCCCTGTACAATACCGATAAACCCATGAACACTTCCGGTGACCGAATAAGGACTTCCCATATATAAATCTTTGTCTCCAGACCATTTCGGAACTCCTCATTACATCCAGGATCTCATCCGGGACTCCGAACAACATTCGGTAACCACATACAAACTTTCCCTATAACCCTAGCATCATCGAACCTTAAGTGTGTAGACCCTACGGGTTCGGGAATCATGCAGACATGACCGAGGCATCTCTCCATCCAATAACCAACAACGGGATCTGCATACCCATGTTGGATCCCACATGTTCCATGATGATCTCATCAGATGAACCACGATGTCAAGGATTCAATCAATCTGGTATACAATTCCCTTTGTCTACCGGTATAGCACTTGCCCGAGATACGATCGTTGGTATACCGATACCTTGTTCAATCTCGTTATGGCAAGTCTCTTTACTCGTTCTGTAACACATCATCCCGTGACCAACCCCTTAGTCACATTGAGCTCATTACGATGATGTCTTACCGAGTGGGCCCAGAGATACCTCTCCGTCATACGGAGTGACAAATCCCAGTCTTGATTTGTGCCAACCCAACAGATATTTTCAGAGATACCCATAGTGCACCTTTATAGCCACCCAGTTACGTTGTGACGTTTGGCACACCCAAAGCGTTCCTACGGTATCCGGGAGTTGCACAATCTCATGGTCTAAGGAAAAGATACTTGACATTAGAAAAGCTTTAGCAGACGAACTACATGATCTTGTGTTATGCTTAGGATTGGGTCTTGTCCATCACATCATTCTCCTAATGATGTGATCCCGTTATCAATGACATCCAATGTCCATGGTCAGGAAACCGTAACCATCTATTGATCAACGAGCTAGTCAACTAGAGGCTCACTAGGGACATGTTGTGGTCTATGTATTCACACATGTATTATGATTTCCGGATAACACAATTATAGAATGAACAATAGACAATTATCATGAACAAGGAAATATAATAATAACCATTTTATTATTGCCTCTAGGGTATATTTCCAACAGTGATATGGTCAAGACGTGATGATATATAAATTGTTGTATGAGATGATCATGTTTTGTAACAGTTATTGGCAACTGGCAGGAGCCATATGGTTGTTGCTTTATTGTATGAAATGCAATTGCCATGTAATTGCTTTACTTTATCACTAAACGGTAGCAATAGTCGTATAAGCAATAGTTTGCGAGACGACAACAATGCTACGATGGAGATCAAGGTGTCAAGCCGGTGACAATGGTGATCATGATGGTGCTTTGGAGATGGAGATCAAAGGCACAAGATGATGATGGCCATATCATATCACTTATTTTGATTGCATGTGATGTTTATCCTTTACGCATCTTATTTTGCTTAGTATGGCGGTAGCATTATAAGATGATCTCTCACTAAATTTGAAGGTATAAGTGTTCTCCCTGAGTATGCACCGTTGCTACAGTTCGTCTTGCCGAGACACCACGTGATGATCGGGTGTGATAAGCTCTACGTTCACATACAACGGGTGCAAGCCAGTTTTGCACACGCAGAATACTCAGGGTTAAACTTGACGAGCCTAGCATATGCAGATATGGCCTCGGAACACTAAGACCGAAAGGTCGAACGTGAATCATATAGTAGATATGATCAACATAGTGATGTTCACCATTGAAAACTACTCCATCTCACGTGATGATCAGACATGGTTTAGTTGATATGGATCACGTGATCATTTAGATGACTAGAGGGATGTCTATCTAAGTGGGAGTTCTTAAAGTAATATGATTAATTGAACTTTAATTTATCATGAACTTAGTACCTGATAGTATTTTGCATGTCTATGTTGTTGCATATCAATGGCCCGTGCTACCGTTCCTTTGAAGTTTAATGCGTTCCTAGAGAAAGCTAAGTAGAAAGATGATGGTAGCAATTACACGGACTGGGTCCGTAACTTGAGGATTGTCCTCATTGCTGCACAGAAGAATTATGTCCTGGAAGCACCGCTAGGTGCAAAGCCCGCTGCAGGAGCAACTCCAGATGTTATGAAGGTCTGGCAGAGCAAAGTTGATGAATACTCGATAGTTCAGTGTGCCATGCTTTACGGATTAGTGATGACCTACAAGTATAGGGATCTATCGTAGTCCTTTTGATAAGTAAGAGTGTCGAACCCAATGAGGAGCAGAAGGAAATGTCAAGCAGTTTTCAGTAAGGTATTCTCTGCAAGCACTGAAATTATCGGTAACAGATAGTTTTGTGATAAGGTAATTCGTAATGGGTAATAAGTAAAAAAATGTAAACAAGGTGCAGCAAGGTGGCCCAATCCTTTTTGTAGCAAAGGACAAGCCTGGACAAACTCTTATATAAAGGAAAGCGCTCCCGAGGACACGCGGGGATTATCGTCAAGCTAGTTTTCATCATGCTCATATGATTCACGTTCGTTACTTTGATAATTTGATATGTGGGTGGACCGGTGCTTGGGTACTGCCCTTCCTTGTACAAGAATCCCACTTATGATTAACCCCTCTTGCAAGCATCCGCAACTACAAAAGAAGTATTAAGGTAAACCTAACCATAGCATGAAACATATGGATCCAAATCAGCCCCTTACGAAGCAACTCATAAACTAGGGTTTAAGCTTCTATCACTCTAGCAACCCATCATCTACTTATTACTTCCCAATGCCTTCCCCTAGGTCCAAACGGTGAAGTGTCATGTAGTCGACGTTCACATAACACCACTAGAGGAAAGACAACATACATCTCATCAAAATATCGAACGAATGCCAAATTCACATGACTACTTATAGCAAGACTTCTCCCATGTCCTCAGGAACAAATGTAACTACTCACAAATCATATTCATGTTCATAATCAGAGGGTATTAATATGCATAAAGGATCTGAACATATGATCTTTCACCGAATAAACCAACTAGCATCAACTACAAGGAGTAATCAACGCTACTAGCAACCCACAGGTACCAATCTATGGTTTTGAGACAAAGATCAGAGACAAGAGATGAACTAGGGTTTGGTAAGAGATGGTGCTGGTGAAGATGTTGATGGAGATTGACCCCCTCCCAATGAGAGGATTGATGGTGATGACGATGGTGATGATTTCCCCCTCCCGGAGGGATGATTGCTCGGCAGAACAGCTTCGCCGGAGCCCTAGATTGCTTTTGCGAGGTTCCACCTCGAGACGGCGGCGCTTCCTCCCAAAAGCTTCCTCCTTATTTTTTCCAGGGCGAAAGACTTCATATAGCAAAATATGGGCACCGGAGGCCTGCCAAGGGGCCCATGAGACAGGGGGACGCACCCAAGGGGGTAGGGCGCGCCCCCACCCTCATGGATGGTGGGTGGCCCCCTCTGGTGCTTTCTTCACCCAATATTTTTATATATTCCAAAACTGACTTCCGTGGAGTTTCAGGACTTTTGGAGTTGTGCAGAATAGGTCTCTAAAATATGCTCCTTTTCCAGCCCAGAATTCCAGCTGCCGGCATTCTCCCTCTTCATGTAAACCTTGCAAAATAAGAGAGAAAAGGCATAATTATTGTGACATATTGTGTAATAATAGCCCATAATGCAATAAATATCGATATAAAAGCATGATGCAAAATGGACGTATCAACTCCCCCAAGCTTAGACCTTGCTTGTCCTCAAGCGGAAGCCGATATCGAAAAATATGTCCACATGTTTAGAGATAGAGGTGTCGATAAAATAAAATACAGACATGAGGGCATCATGATCATTCATAGAACAACAACATATATATATTGTCATATGATTTCTTATGCTAAAGTAACAATATATTCACAATGAGAAGTATGAATCAGAAACTTCATTGAAAACTAACAAACTATAATCTCAGTCATTGAAGCAATTGCAATTTATCATAACATCGGAAAGAGTCAATATAAGAGCTTTTCAGCAAGTCCACATACTCAACTATCATTTATTCTTTCACAATTGCTAACACTCATACAATACTTATGGGTATGAAGCTTTAATCGGACACAGAGAAAGATATGGGCTTATAGTTTTGCCTCCCAACCTTTTACCTCAAGGGTAATGTCAATAATAATAGTTTATGAAAACCCACATCCAATTAGCTATATATATATCAGGATCTTTCCAACACACAGTGCTTGCCAAAGGATAAAATGTAAAAACGAAAGGTGGAGATCACCATGACTCTTGTATAAGGTATAAGACAAAAAAATAAAAGATAGGCCCTTCGCAGAGGGAAGCAGAGGTTGTCATGTGTTTTTATGATTGGATGCACGAAATCTTAATGTAAAAGAACGTCACTTTATATTGCCACTTGTGATATGGACCTTTATTATGCAGTCCGTCGCTTTTATTTCTTCCACATCACAAGATCATATAAAGCTTATTTTCTCCACACTAATATATCATACATATTTAGAGAGCAATTTTTATTGCTTGCAACAATGACAACTTACTTGAAGGATCTTACTCAATCCATAGGCATATATGATGGACTCTCATGGCAAAACTGGGTTTAAGGATATTTGGAAACACAAGTAGTATCTCTACTTGGTGCAAAGAATTTGGCTAGCATGAGCGGGAAAGGCAAGCTCAACATGTTGGATGATCCATGACAATACAATTTATTTTGGATGTAAGAAAACATAACCCATTACGTTGTCTTCCTTGTCCAACGTCAACCTTTTATCATGTCATATTTTAATGAGTGCTCACAATCATAAAAGATGTCCAAGATAGTATATTTATATGTGAAAACCTCTATTTCTTTATTGCTTCCTATTAATTGCAACGATGACTAAAACTATGTTTGTCAACTCTCAACAACTTTTATTCATCATACTCTTTATATGTGAAGTCATTACTCTCCATAAGATAAATATGATATCTTTATTTCTTTTTATTCTTTCTCTTTTTTTCAAGATCATACCAAGATAACCAAGCCCTTGACTCAAAACTAATATTTATTATATATAGCTCACAGACTCAATTACATAGAAGGATCATAAAGCAAAACTCAAAACTAGATCATACTAAACTTTATTCTACTAGATCAAGATATAACCAAACGGATCAAACTAAGAAAAACGGTAAAAGATAGAAGTGTGATGGTGATACGATACCGGGGCACCTCCCCCAAGATTGGCAGTTGCCAAGGGGAGTGCCCATACCCATGTGTTTATGTCTCTTTCTTTGGAGGTGGTGATGTGATATTCTTGGCGATGATGCCACTCAGGACACGATTCTCTTCCTCGAGCTTATTGACTTGCTGTTTGAGGTCCATTATTTCCTTACGGAGCTTTCCCGTGATGGCTAAAGCTCCTTTCACCCATGGATGTTGCATAGCTGCGGGAGAACAAGTAACACTCTTTTTCATATTTTCATAAGAAAGAAATCTAACATTGGAAGGGATGACCGAGTTTGGAATAGTTGAGCTCTGTAGTTCCCCCATCGTGAATCCGGCTCGGAAACGAGAAGTAACTTCTTGATCCTCTTCTATCCTTTTCAAGTCGGCCTCCATCTCTTCCTCCGTTGATGGCCCAAAGTGGTCAGCACCACTGTTTGCTCCTGGTCCCGGTGTCGGGTGAGACACCCGACTCTCCCCGACTGACTCTTGAGAAGACATCTTGCTCTAATCTGCGGTAGAAACAACTCAAAACGAAAAACAGAGGATATTTGCGTGGTACGATGGTCAAAACCTTCAGGAGATTATATAATGAATTTTTACCGACCAAAAGAAGTGTTGTGCAAGAAAACGGAGTCCGGAGGGCACACGAGGTGCCCACGAGGTAGGGGGGCGCGCCCTCCACCCTCGTGGATGCCTCATGTCATTCAACAATGCCCACTCAATATTGTTAGATTCGTACGTACTCCTAGATTTGTACTTGAGATGGTTTCCAATTTGACTATTGACAAGATTAATAGTACATGAGATGTATAATGTGAAAATTATATCATTGGAAATTCCTTTCACATACGAATTTGACCGTATGCTTTGTGTAAGTTGCATGTCATATATTATTACTCTAACATTTGGTCAAAGTTAGCCTCGGACTACTTCTTATTTTCCTATTTTCTTAAATATTCCAAAACGGAGAAAAATTGCTATTAGAACTGTTTTGGAGTCGATTTACTTACCGTACCACATACCTATTCCTTTCTGGAGTCTGATACGTTCTGGAAAGTGTCCCTTATGTATTCCTCCGGGGTTACGGTTTCAATAACATTAGTTTTAGCATTTATGGGATTACCTGAGATATAATGTTTGATTCTTTGACCGTTCACCACCTTCGGATTTGTGCCTTCGAAGTTGTTGATTTTTATAGCACCGCAACGATAGACCTCCTCAATAACGCAAGGACCTTCCCATTTAGAGAGGAGTTTTCCTGCAAAAAGTCTTAAACGAGAGTTGTATAGCAAAACATAATCACCTTCATTAAACTCACGCTTTTGTATCCTATTGTCATGCCATCTTTTAACTTTTTCTTTAAATAGTTTGGCATTCTCATAGGCCTGGGTTCTCCACTCATCAAGTGAGCTAATGTCAAATAGTCTCTTCTCACCGACAAGTTTGAAGTCATAATTGAGCTCTTTAATGGCCCAATATGCCTTATGTTCTAGTTCGAGAGGCAAGTGACATGCTTTTCCATAAACCATTTTATATGGAGACATACCCATAGGATTTTTATATGCAGTTCTATAGGCCCATAATGCATCATCAAGTTTCTAGGACCAATTCTTTCTAGATCTATTAACAGTCTTTTGCAAAATTAATTTGATCTCTCTATTACTCAGTTCTACTTGACCACTAGACTGTGGGTGATATGAAGATGCAATTCTATGATTAACATCATACTTAGCAAGCATTTTATGAAAGGCACCATGAATAAAATGTGAACCACCATCAGTCATTAAATATCTAGGGACTCCAAACCTTGAAAAAATAACCTCTTTAAGCATCTTAATAGAGGTGTTACGATCAACACTACTAGTTGGAATAACTTCTACCACTACTGGAATCTGGCAATTTGCCATCTACCACCTCTTTGCCGTTTGCCAGCTGACGACAAAGAGCCTCTTTGCCGTCCGCTTCCACAAAGCGGACGGCAAAGAAAGTGCGGATGGAAAAAAGTCTATTTGCCGTCTGCTGCTTCTTTGCCGTCAGCCAGCTAACGGCAAAGAGCTAGAAGGCAGACGGCAAAGGGGCGTGGCTAGGTCAGGTTCTTTGCCATCCGCCGACGGACGGCAAAGAGGAGACGTGGGCCAGCCCTAAATGGCCGCCCTCTTTGCCGTCTGCTAGCAGACGGCAAAGAAGTCCCACTTAACGGGCCGAGCCGTCTCCCCCCTCTCTCTCTCTTTCTATGTCTCCCTCCTGCGCGCCCGCCTCTCTCCTCCCCCGTTGCTCTGCCACCGCCGCCCGCCAGCCCCGCCCCCCGGACCCAGTCCCCGCGCCCCGTCGCCCCGCTGTGCCCCGTCGCCCCGCTGCACCCCGTCACCGGTGAGGCCTGCGCCGGGCCGCCCCGGTGCCGGACCCCTCCCCGCGGCCCTGCACCGCCCCGCCCCACCGGCCGACCTCGCCCTCCACCGGCGATCCCCTGCAGGTTTGTTCTTCCCCCATTTTTTTAGTTTAGTTTCTTTTAGTTTAGTTTCTGTTTTAGTTTTCATTTTAGTTTTAGTTTTAGTTTAGTTTTATTTTCACTTTATTTTATTTTAGTTTAGATTAGTTTTAGTTGTAGTTTAGAAGAAGAAGAGGAGTAGGAGGAGGAGGAGGAGGGAGGAAGAGGAGGAGGGAGGAAGAGGAGGAGGGAGGAAGAGGAGGAGGGAGGAAGAGGAGGAGGGAGAAGAAGAAAGAAGAAGAAGAAGAAGAAGAAGAAGAAGAAGAAGAAGAAGAAGAAGAAAAAGAAAAAGAAGAGAAGAAGGAAAGGAAAAAAGAGGACGCCCGGGGACGAGCGGGTTAGGGGTTCCTCGGTGTCGATGGAACCCTAAATAGAAAGTATCGTTGGTGTGAGATACATGTGGCCGTCGGTGTCGAATACTACATCCATGTCCCACAAGTGACGCCGACGTCCGACGTCCCAAAGAAATTGTTCTCGGCGTCGATGGTGGTCGAACACCATTGCGAATTTGTCTGGCAGCCTCTGCGATGATGATTAAAACGCAAGTGTTGAAACTTGAAACACCCAAACTAACTCAAGTCGGTTTGGTTGTTTGAAATTTCAAAACTTGGCTTTAATCCTCATCGCAGAGGCTGCCAGACAAATTCGCCAAGGTGTTCGACCGTCATCGGCCACCGAAACTATTGTTGCGGGACGCCGGGCGCCGGCTTAACTTGTGGGATGTGGATCTAGTGTTCAACACCGAGCGCCACATGTATCTCGCACCGATGATACTTGCTATTTAGGGTTCCATCGACGCCAAGGAGCCCCTAACCCACTCATCCCGTTGTAAAATTTTAGTTAGGTCGACGGAAGAAACAAAATTGCTATGTTATTCATCTTTCGATTTAAAATGTGCAGTTATTTCGTCGCTGCGAGGGTCTGGTGTTCGACGAGCTCTGCCCCTGCATTTGTTGGTGATCACAAATGGCATCTCCTCCTCCCCCCTTCATTTGCTCTGTTCTGATCTTCGTGCCGATGAAACTTGCTAGCTATAGGTGTCAATCATCAGTATGCGTAACCACTATGCGTCTCCCATTCGAAAGGGTTACATCTATAAATATGCATGCATTTGCGTATTTATAATCATGATTCTTTCGAATTGTCCAATGTTATCCATGGACAACCCGAGTATGTGTAGATTGGGCTCGTTTTCCCATATGCTCTGCTCCGGATCCGATGCAAAATTTTGGCAGTGCCTCCCTGCTGTTCTTCGGGTACACATCCTCTATGCTTATTGCCGAGACGTGTATCAGGAGAATAGCGGG
The DNA here is from genome assembly GCF_056163025.1 of Triticum urartu. Classification (NCBI taxonomy): domain Eukaryota; kingdom Viridiplantae; phylum Streptophyta; class Magnoliopsida; order Poales; family Poaceae; genus Triticum; species Triticum urartu. Next base: position 540,066,606 of record NC_141876.1, read on the forward strand.
GAGGTGTTGCCAAAATTTTGCGTCGGATCTGGAGCAGAGCATGGGAAAACGAACCCAATCTACACATACTCGGGTGGGATTAGGACCTATCTTTACCTATCAGTGTGTAGGTTGAATGGACGTAATAAAACTGACAAACTCCATTAATTGATGGATATGCATGGTTTGCTTAATTATGTATATATTTCTTGTGTGTCCAGTAGGAAGTCAATATGAGTGATCGCGCATGGATGTACACTAGTTACACTAGTCAGAAAGTTTGGACCGAGGAATGGTTAACAAAAACTAAGGGGTTTGTTAGAGCCGCATTTGCAAATGGCCAGGAATTAAGCTGGTGCCCCTGTGCCCGTTGCGACAACTATAAAAAGAGGGACGAGCTTGAAATGAGTAAAGACTTGCAGAAGTTTGGTTTTACGCCTGGTTACACGGTCTGGACATTACATGGTGAGTCTGCCCAACGTGCCAGAGCCGAGGTGGTTCGTCGTCGCACCAATGAGCATGGTACCGGGACCGCAGACATGGTGCAAGACTTTGACGATGCTTGGGACTCGGACGAGGAGATGGAGGAATCTGCAAAGGCCTTTACTGAAATGTTGGAGTCCTCAAAACATCCTCTCCACGAGCACACGGAGGTTTGTCAGTTGGATGCCATCTCACAAATAATGGCTCTGAAGGCTCAATTCAACTTGGGCAGAGAATGCTACGGCACGATGATGACAATATTCGGACGATTTCTACCCAAAGGCCATGTGCTACCTCCAAACCTATACCAATCAGACAAAATCCTCCGTGCTCTTAAGATGCCCTATGAGAAGATACATGCCTGTGAGAAAGGACGTGTCTTATTTAGGCTTCAGTATGAGGAGTTGAACTATTGTCCCATTTTCAATTCTTCTAGGTATGTTATGGTAGACAACAGTATGGGTGAGAAGACGCAGACCAAAATTCCCGTTAATGTTCTTCGGTATATGCCAATCGTGCCAAGACTTCAACGTCTTTTCATGGTCGAAGAGATGGCCAGACAGATGACATGGCACAAAACGGGCAAAAGAACCAAACTAGATGCAGATGGGAATGTGATGATGGTGCACACATCGGATGGTGAAGCGTGGAAGCACTTCGATGCATTACATAAGGAAAAACGGCAGATCCAAGGCATCCTCGAGTCGCCGTCAGCACAGATGGGTTCAGTGTGCTTGGTCATATGGCAACCACATACAGTTGTTGGCCCGTGTTTGTCATTCCACTCAATCTCCCCCCCCCCCCCGGGCAGATTATGCAAAGAAATAACATTTTCCTAACGTTGATAATTCCAGGGCCCAACTATCCGGGGAAGAATATGAATGTGTACATGCAGCCGCTTAAGGACGAATTGCAAGAAGCTTGGGATAATGGGTTCAAGACATACGACGCCTTTAGCAAAGAGAACTTCATAATGCGTGCCTGGTACATGTACTCGACGCATGACTTGCCGGCATATGCGCTATTCGTTGGCTGGTGTGTGCATGGAATGTTCCCGTGCCCCACATGCAAGGGAGATCTTGAGTTTCGTTGGCTGACGGCAGGGCGCAAGTATAGTTGCTTCGACTTGCATAAACCGTTTCTACATCCTGGCCATAAGTTCAGGAAAGACAAGAAGAACTTCATCAAAGGTAGAGTTGTCAAACACTCTGCACCACCTGCGTTGACAGGCCAACAGACCCTAGATCAGTTAAACACTCTCGTGCCAGATCCAGAGCGTCCAAGGTATTTCAAGGGGTATAATAAGGAACACGCTTGGACTCACAAGACATGCTTCTGGGATCTGCCTTACTTCAAAGACCTCCTTTGCCCACACAACATCGACGTGATGCACACTGAAAAGAATATCATCGAAGCCATTTTTGGTACATTATTCGGTATAGAGGGGAAATCAAAGGATAATACTAAGGATAGAGTCGTTCAAGAGTAGCTATGTGATAGACTGTTACAAAACATGAAAGAACCGAAAGGAAAGGGGAACTGGGCGAAGCGGAAGGCATGGTTCAATCTTGGAAGGCCAGCTATGAAGGAAATTATTTTGTGGGTGAAAATGCAGTTGATGTTCCCCGATGGGTATGTAGCAAATCTAAAGAGGCGAGCGAGTCTTCAAAAATTGAAAATATTTGGTCTAAAAAGTCATGATTGGCACATATGGATTGAGCAGATAATGCCGGTGATGTTGCGTGGCTTCATCCCTGAGGATGAATGGCTAGTACTGGCAGAGCTAAGCTATTTCTTCTGTGTTCTTTGTGCGAAAGAACTATCGCCTGGCCTTGTATAAGAAATGGAATAGTTGGCGCCGGAGTTGATCTGCAAGTTAAAGATGATCTTTCCGCCGAGCTTCTTTAATCCAATGCAACACTTGATTTTGCATCTCCCGACCGAGGCACGATTGGGGGGGCCCGTGCAAAATCGTTGGTGCTACTCAATTGCGAGGATGTAGAAGACGCTTCAAGCAAAATGTAAAAATAAACGTAGAATAGAAGCATCGATGGCGGAGGCATTCATCACTGAGGAGGCGGCAAACTTCGTGATAGCACACTATGAAGCCAAAAAACATCATTTGCATAATCCGAAGCCTCGGTACAATGCTGACGAACCTCAAAAGGGTCAATCCAACCTCAGCCTATTCAAAGGGAATCTCGCACCAGCCAGTGGTTGGAAACCAGTAAGGTTGGATGTTGAAGAATGGCGGACCATTTCGTTGTATCTCTTCAACAACCTAACAGAAGTGCGGCCATACATCGAGTAAGATCTCAATACATTGTTTCACAACTTCTAATTCCTTTGAACTTCTCTTATTCCTAGATATTTGATGCAGTCGATACGTTGCCATATTCTCGTATGGAGCGGTGATCCAAAAGGATTCTGTCGAAGAGTATGAGCTTCTGGCAAAACAAGGAGCTGAATATCCCGGTTTCATCTCTTGGTTAAAAAAACGGTAATTTCCATTTGACCCTTTCATTTCTTTGGCTAATTTGCGACTAATGCAACAATCCTTTCGTATTAAACTTGTAGGCTAATTCAGAGATTATGGATGCCGAATTGAGACAAGTAGTTAATGGTTTTGACTATAAGGTCCGTTCATTTGACAAATACGACATCAACGGGTATCGCTTTCGTACCTATGGCAAAGAGCTATCTATGGCCGACCGAAAGTCTACAAATTGTTGTGTCTCTGCTATCGACGAATGAGGTATCGAGTATTATGGAAGAGTTGAAGCAATTTATGAACTTGAATTCTATGGTGAAAACCCACCAAATGTCGTAGTCTTCAGATGTTATTGGTTCCAGTCGAGGGAGACTAGAAGGACTCATGAACATATAGGGCTAGTCGAAATCAAACAAAGCACCCATTTGGATGTTCCCGATGTCTATATTATGGTTCAACGGGCAACCCATGTTTTCTATCTACCATGGACCTGTCAAAGTGATCCAAATCTCAGTGGTTGGGGCGTTGTTTATGAAGTGCCGCCACGTGTTAGACCACCTCCCCCAATGAAAAGGATTATGAACCTCACATTAACCAAGACACATATGACGAAGGAGAATTCTTCCAAGAAACATGCCTTTCCAAAAAACATTTCAAGAACCGCTCTACTCCACCCCAGAACATTGAAGTAGACAACGATAGTGAATCCGAGTTCACCCCTGAGCCAGAACAAGAAGAGCCGGAAGAAGAAGAAGTTACTGCTGCAGATGACCTGTCAATGCTTGAACGATTACGTAAAGGTGGCCTTCCACATGATGATGCATTTATTAATGATGATGATGAGCACGTCATCACCGATAGTGATGATGATGATGCTTCTGTTAATGATGATGATGAGCATGTCATTACCGATAATGATTATTAGGTATTCAAATTTTTACGTTGTACTTGATTTATATAGTTATTTGTATGATTGTATGATTTATATAGTTGGTATTTATAATTTTCTTACTTTGTATGATTGTTTCTTATACATAGTGCCATGGTCTTGATGTCCGTCCCGGTCGGCCCTCGCCCGCTTTATGATTCGTATGTGGTAAATTCTCTTTCATAACTATTTGTTGCATTTCACATTTATGACAATTATGGCCATCAATTTGACATAGAGATATTTTAATCTAGGAGGTATGTGAACCGGAATTTGAAACGGACCCTCTTTTCAAGAAGTTAAATTTAGTTGAAAAAGAAAATGAGTATTTGAAAGAAAAAATTAAAAGAATTGCAGAAGAGAAGATGACATTGGAGTTGTATGTTGCCGATGTCATCGATGATCACAAGATGAAGATGAATGCAATGCGCTTGAAGATGGATGCAATGCGCCTGAAGCTTAAGAAGATTAGAAAATATGTCATTGATAATGAGGCTTGGTATCATTATGCCGTTGGATCAATTGTTACCTTAGTTGCGATCTTCATCACATTTGTTGTGATTAGGGTAAGTTTTCTCTAGTGTTTTGCTTTACAAATGGATACTTAGCTTATTTTCCTCATAAATGGCATAATTACCTAAGTTAGATAAAAATGAGCTATAATTAGCTTATTCAGTTCATTTATGACATACTTAGCATACTTAGGTAAAAAATGGCATGATAATCTTTGTTAGCTCCAAAATGATATAGACTTAGCTTATTTTCCTCGAAAATGACATAATAACCTTACTAAGCTCCAAAATGACCTATTTACCTAGCTTAGCTCTAAAATGACCTACACTTAGAATTTTTACCTAGCTTAGCAATAAAATGACATTTTTACCTACCTTAGTTAGAAGAAGAAGAAGATAAAGAAGAGGAGAGGAGAAAAAGAAAGAGAAGGAAAAAAATCTTCTTCTTCTTATAACTAGCCTTCTTCTTTTTCTTCTTCTTCTTCTTCTTCTTCTTCTTCTTCTTCTTCTAACTTTCATCTTTCCCAATTTATAGATTTGCTTTACATGAGGAAGCTTGGATTCATGGAGTGTACTATTCTTCTGGTGCTTCCTTGTTGTTTATGAAAACTTGTTTGGATATGCTGTTGGAAACTTGTTTCTGGTTATGTATATATGGATATGTTGGACTTTGTTGACCTATGTTGTTGGATTTGATGAAATATGTTGTTGGACATGCTGTTGGATATGTTGGATATGTATGCATGTCTATCTGTGTTTGAAACCATGTCTAATTAATGGGATTTAAATAAAAACAGGGGATATATAGCCTCTTTGCTGTCCGCTAGCAGACGACAAAGAGATATGTCGTCCGCTAGCAGACGACAAAGAGGACACGTGGCAGTCACCTGTGCAAACTGGGAACACTGGCTGCTTATTTGGTCATTTTGCCGTCCGCTGGCAGACGGCAAAGTGACCAGCTATGCCGTCTGCCGGCAGATGGCAAAGATTCAAACTTCTATGCCATCTGCTGGCAGACGGCATATCTGGACACGTGGCAGCTTCCCAGTGCTTCCTAGCTAGGCTCTTTGCCGTCTGTCAGCGGACGGCAAAGAGCACCGTTAACCCCCTAACGGCTGAGGGAGTCATGGATTAAGGGGTCTCCGGATAGCCGGACTATATCCTTTGGCCGGACTGTTGGACTATGAAGATACAAGATTGAAGACTTCGTCCCGTGTCCGGATGGGACTTTCCTTGGCGTGGAAGGCAAGCTTGGCAATACGGATATGTAGATCTCCTCCCTTGTAACCGACTCTGTGTAACCCTAGCCCCCTCCGGTGTCTATATAAACTGGAGGGTTTAGTCCATAGGACGACATACAATCATACCATAGGCTAGCTTCTAGGGTTTAGCCTCTACGATCTCGTGGTAGATCAACTCTTGTAATACTCATATCATCAAGATCAATCAAGCAGGAAGTAGGGTATTACCTCCGTCGAGAGGGCCCGAACCTGGGTAAACATTGTGTCCCCCGCTTCCTGTTATCATCCGCCTTAGACGCACAGTTCAGGACCCCCTACCCGAGATCCGCCGGTTTTGACACCGACATTGGTGCTTTCATTGAGAGTTCCACTATGCCGTCACCATAAGGCTTGATGGCTCCTTCGATCATCGGTAACGATGCGGTCCAGGGTGAGGTTTTCCTCCCTGGGCAGATCTTCATATTTGGCAGCTTCGCACTGCGGGCCAACTCGCTTGGCCATCTGGAGCAGATCGAGAGCTACGCCCCTGGCCATCAGGTCAGGTTCGGAAACTTAAACTACACTGCCGACATCCGTGGAGACTTGATCTTCGACGGATTCGAGCCCATGTCAGGTGTGCCGCACAATCACGACGAGCATGACGTAACTCAGCCGTCGGACAGTGTTTGGGAGATCACACCTACAACTACTCCGGCCCTCAATTCGGAGCAAATTGCGCCATCCGAGGACGGGTGGATAGACCCCGCCATGGAGGTCGCACTCTCAGTGGCGATGGAGCCGGATACTGACTTCACCCCTTATGAGAGCCGTGTTGCCGAACCACTGGATTCGTCTCCGGCCACGGACTCCAAGCCGCCTGCGTCCGTGCCTATCAAATCCGATTGGGCACCGATCATGGAGTTCTCCTCCGCGGATATCTTTCAGCACTCACCTTTCGGCGACGTGCTAAATTCGTTAAGGTCTCTCTCCTTGTCAGGAGATCCTTGGCCGAATTATGTCCGGCTAGAATGGGATGCGGACGACAAAGAAATTCGCTGCCCACTACCCACTTAGTATCCTCTGTCGATGATTTAACCGACATGCTCGATTTCGACTCGAAGACATCGACGGCATGGACGACGATGCAGGAGAGGAACAGGAACCAGTGCCCACAGGGCGCTGGACAGCCACTTCACCACATGACATATACATGGTGGATACGCCCAAAGAAAACAATGACGAAGAATGGCAGGATGCAGCGAAGAATAGGTCCCTCGAGAAGCAAGCAAAGCGTCGGCATAGGCGCCGCTCAAAATCCTGCCTCGGCAAAAACAGCGATAATAGCGCAAGAGAAAATAACACTCCAGTTGACTCCAAAGGAAACGACGACCACATTGACCCAGCGGCAGAGCACGATGAAACTGCAAACGGCGAACATAGTACGGATCTGATGTCCGAACACGGCGATGCCGAGGATAAACCTCATCAACCCCCCTCTAGGGAGGAAAACATTCTGGACGAAGATGCACACATCATCCCGAAAACGCACTTGGAACAAGAGAACCTCTGCAGAAGGCTTATTGCCACAGTGAGGAATCTAAAGAAGCAGAAGCAAAGGCTTAAGGCCGCACAAAATACTCTCAATAGCAGGTGGAACAAAGTGCTTGACAACGAAGGAAAGTATGGTGGAAGTTACCACACAAAGAGCTATCCAAAGCGCAAGCTATTACTTGAATTCGACGATGAGGCCGCAGAGCCCACATAGCTGAAAAATAAAACGGCCAACCGGCCGGATCAACCACCTTGTGGCCGCGATAGAGCAGCTAACAAGGCCGCACATAAGTCAACACATGATCTACATGAGGACTTGCGCCAAAAATCCAGTATGACCAGAACCATCTATGGATCTAGGAAGCGCGCTCTGGCACAAAATCAAAACCGAATACTACAACCGTTCGAACACCATGATACATCCAAATACAGGGGTGCCGCACACCCCCTATGTTTCACCGATGAGGTGCTCGACCACGAATTTCCCGAAGGATTCAAACCAGTGAACATAGAGGCGTACGACGGGACCACAGACCCTGGGGTCTGGATTGAGGACTTTATCCTCCAGATCCATATGGCTCGCGGAGACGATCTCCATGCCATCAAGTACTTGCCCCTCAAGCTTAAAGGACCAGCTCGGCACTGGCTGAAAAGCCTCCCCAAAAACTCAATTGGAAGTTGGCAGGAGCTCGAGGATGCTTTTCGGGCTAATTTTCAAGGGACCTATGTACGACCTCTGAATGCAGATGATTTAAGTCATATAATTCAACAGCCCGGAGAGTCAGCCCGAAAGCTTTGGAACAGGTTTCTCACTAAGAAGAACCAAATCGTTGACTGCCCGGATGCCGAAGCCTTAGCAGCTTTCAAGCATAGCGTCCGAGACGAATGGCTCGCCAGACACCCCGGCCAAGAAAAACCGAGAACAATGGCAGCCCTGACAAGCCTCATGACCCGCTTTTGCGCGGGCGAAGATAGCTGGTTAGCCCGCAGTAGCACCAGGGACCCAAGCACGTCCGAAGTCAGGGATGGCAATGGAAAACCACGACATAGTAAAAGAAAGCGTCGAAATAAAGAAGACAACCCAGATAATACGGCAGTAAACGCCGGATTCAGGGGCTCTCGACCAGGTCAGCGGAAAAAACCTTTCAAAGGCAGCAGAGATGGACCATCCAGCCTAAACAAGATTCTAGACAAACTATGTCAGATTCATGGCACCCCCGATAAACCTGCAAATCACACCCACAAAGAATGCTGGGTCTTCAAGCAGGCCGGTAAGATAAACGCCGAACACAAGGGGAGGGAGACACCAAGCGAAGACGAGGATGAACCTCGCCAGCAAAGCACTGGAGGACAGAAAAAATTCCCACCAGAGGTTAAAACAGTAAACATGATCCACATGACGAAGAGGAGAAGCAAACATGCACTCTGAGACATACGCGCCGTAGAGCCCGTCACACCTAAGTTCAACCCCTGGTTGGCCTGCCCGATCACTTTTGATCACAGGGATCACCCGACAAGCATCCGGCATGAAGGATTGGCTGCCTTGGTGTTAGACCCAATAATAAACGGATACCATCTCACACGAGTCCTTATGGACGGCGGCAGTGGTCTAAATTTGATATATCAGGACACAGTCTGCAAAATGGGGATAGACCCGACAAAAATCAGCCACAGTAATACTACCTTCAAGGGAGTAATACCAGGCCCAGAGGCCCGCTCCACGGGCTCTCTAATACTAGAGGTTGTATTCAGTTCATCTGACAACTACCGAAGTGAGAAGTTAGACTTCGACATTGCTCCATTCCGAAGCGGCTATCAAGCACTACTCGGAATAACAGCTTTCGCTTATTTTAATGCGGTACCACATTACGCTTCTCTCAAGCTTAAGATGCCTGGTCCACGTGGCACCATCACAGTTAGTGGAAATATTGAGCGTTCTCTACGCGCGGAAGAACGTGCGGTGGCTTTAACAGCCGAGCACTAGACGGCCTCACCAACCAGAATAAATGACAGGTCGTCAAGACCGCGGACACGGTTAGACGAGTTCGGCGCATCACTAGATATACCTGAGATTAGTTTGATGGTTAAACCCTCATAGACGGTACCAGGGGCTTCCTGCGTGTAATCAGGGCTAGTTCGGCTCAACTTGACTTATCTTGAATTTTAATGGTTTATCGAGAATAACCAATTTTTTGGCACAACAACTTTCATCTAAGTTCTTCTCTTTTATAGATGACAATCGTGCTACACCCGTCCAGGACACGGCACAACAGAGACACGGGCGCAGACGTGCAATAGGGACCCGCTCAAAGGTTTCTTTTTAGATTAAGACCCTGCGTAAACCTTTTTTTACTGTCTCTTGTTGTTCACATCCTCCAGATACTCAATACAACCGAGAAGGATGCTGACGTTATTGGCATTTCGCCACATTAGAATATTGCACATACCTGGTGATGTCTACTACACAACCTTCTTCTTGTAGACGTTGTTGGGCCTCCAAGTGCAGAGGTTTGTAGGACAGTAGCAAATTTCCCTCAAGTGGATGACCTAAGGTTTATCAATTCGTAGGAGCCGTAGGATGAAGATGGTCTCTCTCAAGCAACCCTGCAACCAAATAACAAAGAGTCTCTTGTGTCCCCAACACACCAAATACAATGGTAAATTGTATAGGTGCACTAGTTCGGCGAAGAGATGGTGATACAAGTGGTATATGGATAGTAGATAAAGGTATTTGTAATCTGAAATTATAAAAACAGCAAGGTAACAAGTGATAAAAGTGAGCGTAAACGGTATTGCAATGCTAGGAAACAAGGCCTAGGGTTCATACTTTCACTAGTGCAAGTCCTCTCAACAATAATAACATAATTGGATCACATAACTATCCCTCAACATGCAACAAAGAGTCACTCCAAAGTCACTAATAGCGGAGAACGAACGAAGAGATTATGGTAGGGTACGAAACCACCTCAAAGTTATTCTTTCCAATCAATCCGTTGGGCTATTGCTATAAGTGTCACAAACAGCCCTAGAGTTCGTACTAGAATAACACCTTAACACACAAATCAACCAAAACCCTAATGTCACCTAGATACTCCAATGTCACCTCAAGTATCCGTGGGTATGATTATACGATATGCTTCACACAATCTCAGATTCATCTATTCAACCAACACAAAGGACCTCAAAGATTGCCCCAAAGTTTTTACCGGAGAATCACGACGAAAACGTGTGCCAACCCCTATGCATAGGTTCATGGGCGGAACCCGCAAGTTGATCACCAAAACATACATCAAGTGAATCACGTGATATCCCATTGTCACCATAGATATCCACGGCAAGACATACATCAAGTGTTCTCAAATCTTTAAAGACTCAATCCGATAAGATAACTTCAAAGGGGAAACTCAATTCATTACAAGAGAGTAGAGGGGGAGGAGAAACATAAGATCCAACTATAATAGCAAAGCTCGCGATACATCAAGATCGTGCTAAATCAAGAACACGAGAGACAGAGATCAAACACATAGCTACTGGTACATACCCTCAGCCCCGAGGGAGAACTACTCCCTCCTCGTCATGCAGAGCACCGGGATGATGAAGGTGGCCACCGGAGAAGGATTCCCCCTCCGGCAGGGTGCCGGAATGGGTCTAGATTGGTTTTCGATGGCTACGGAGGTGGCTACGGAGGCTTCTGGCGGCGAAACTCCTGATCTAATCTCTGTTCTGGAAGTTTTACGATACGTAGGTATATATGGGTGAAAGGAGTACGTCGGTGGACCGAAGGGGGGGCACGAGGCAGGGGGCGCGCCCCCTACCCTCGTGAGCACCTGCTTCATCTTCTGACGTAGGGTCCAAGTCTATCCGGTAGGTTTCCTTCCAAAAATAACTTCTCCAGTTGACTTCGTTCCGTTTCGACTCCGTTTGATATTCCTTTTCTTCAAAACACTGAAATAGGCATAAAACAGCAAATCTGGGCTGGGCCTCCAGTTAATAGGTTAGTCCCAAAAGTAATATAGAAGTGGATAATAAAGCCCAATATTTCCCAAAACAGTAGATAATATAGCATGGAGCAATCAAAAATTATAGATACGTTGGAGACGTATCAAGCATCCCCAAGCTTAATTCCTGCTCGTCCTCGAGTAGGTAAATGATAAAAAAAGATAATTTTTGATGTGGAATGCTAGTTGGCATAATTTCAATGTAATTCTTCCTACTTGTGATATGAATATTAAGATCCGAAAGATTCAAGACAAAAGTTCATATTGACATAAAAATGATAATACTTCAAGCATACTAACTAAGCAATTATGTCTTCTCAAAATAACATGGCCAAAGAAAGTTCATCCCTACAAAATCATATAGTTTAGTCATGCTTCAGTTTCGTCACACAAGAATGCTCTCATCATGCACAACCCCGATGACAAGCCAAGCAATTGTTTCATACTTTAGTAATCTCAAACCTATAAACTTTCACGCAATATATGAGCACGAGCCATGGATATAGCACTATGGGTGGAATAGAATAATGAGGGGGTTATGTGGAGAAGACAAAAAGGAGAAAGTCTCACATCAACGAGGCTAATCAATGGGCTATGGAGATGCCCATCGATTGATGTTAATGCAAGGAGTAGGGATTGCCATGCAACGGATGCACTAGAGCTATAAATGTATGAAAGCTCAACAAAAGAAACTAAGTGGGTGTGCATCCAACTTGCTTGCTCACGAAGACCTAGGGCACTTGAGGAGGCCCATTGTTGGAATATACAAGCCAAGTTCTATAATGAAAAATTCCCACTAGTATATGAAAGTGATAACTCAAGAGACTCTATATGAAGAACATGGTGCTACTTTGAAGCACAAGTGTGGAAAAAAGGATAGTAGCATTGCCCCTTTTTATTTATTTTCTCTTTTTTTGAGGGGGCCTTCTTTTTTTTTCTTTGGCCTTTATCTTTTTTTGGGACAATGCTCTATTGAATGATGATCATCACACTTCTATTTATTTACAACTCAATGATTACAACTCGATACTAGAACAAAGATGACTCTATATGAATGCCTCCGGTGGTGTACCGGGATATGCAATGAACCAAGAGTGACATGTATGAAAGAATTATGAACGGTGGCTTTGCCACAAATACTATGTCAACTACATGATCATGCTAAGCAATATGACAATAATGAATGTGTCATGATGAACGGAATGATGGAAAGTTGCATGGCAATATATCTCGGAATGGCTATGGAAATGCCATAATAGGTAGGTATGGTGGCTGTTTTGAGGAAGATATAAGGAGGTTTATGTGTGAAAGAGTGTATCATATCACAGGGTTTGGATGCACCGGTGAAGTTTGCGCCAACTCTCAATGTGAGAAAGGGCAATGCATGGTACCGAAGAGGCTAGCAAGGATGGAAGGGTGAGGGTGTGTTAATCCATGGACTCAACATTAGTCATAAAGAACTCACATACTTATTGCAAAAATCTACAAGTCATCAAAAACCTCGGCACTACGCGCATGCTCCTAGTGGGATAGATTGGTAGGAAAAGACCATCGCTCGTCCCCGACCGCCACTCATATGGAAGACAATCAAATAACACCTCATGTTTCAAATTTGTTACATAACGTTTACCATACGTGCATGCTACGGGACTTGCAAACTTCAACACAAGAATTTCTCAATTTCACAACTACTCAACTAGCACGAATTTGATATTATTACCTCCATATCTCAAAACAATCATCAATCATCAAACTTCTCTTAGTATTCAACACACTCATAAGAGAATTTTATTATTAATCTTGAATACCTAGCATATTAGGATTTTAATAAAATTACCATGCTATTTAAAAATCTCAAAATAATCTAAGCGAAGCATGAGAGTTCATCTATTTCTTCAAAATAAAACTACCACCATGCTCTAAAAGATATAAGTGAAGCACTAGAGCAAATGACAAACTACTCCGAAAGATATAAGTGAATATCAATGAGTAGTTGAATAATTATGCAAATATGTGAAGACTCTCTAACATTTAATAATTTAAGATCTTGGTATTCTATTCAAACAGCAAGCAAAGCAAAATAAAATGACATTCTAAGAATGGCAAACATCATGTGAAGAAGCAAAAACTTAGGATCAACCGATACTAACCGATAGTTGTTGAAGAAGAAAGGAGACTTCTTGAAATATTATCTTGGGATGCCTTGGGCATCCCCAAGCTTGAGCTTTTGTGTCTCCTTAATTCCTCTCATATCAAGGTCTCCCTAAATCTCAAAAGCTTCATCCACACAAAACTCAACAAGGACTCGTGAGATAAGTTAGTATAAACCATTGCCAAAACCTTATCATACTCTACTGTAGCAAATCACTAAAATTATTATTCAACATTGCATACTAAATGCCTCTTCATATTTAATAGTCCTATCCTCAAATAGAATCATTAAAGAAGCAAACATATGCAAACATAACAGCAATATGCCTAAACAGATATTCTGTAAAGAATACAGCAACATCCACACTTCCCTAGCTCCAAAAATTATGAAATAAAATTCCCACTGTAGTAAATTTATCAGATCTTAATATGCAAAAGGTTTCAACACTTTATCACATTCTGAATTTTCTAGGGAATTATTGCAACAGCGGTAAACTTTCTGTTTTCAAACAGAAACATGTATACTTGTAACATAGGCATAGCAAAGGATATCAATGCCACTTTTATTGAAATAAAAGATGCAAAACATTGTTCTAAATAACAGCAAGCAAATCCTAACAAAATAAATTGACGCTCCAAGCAAAACACATATCATGTGGTGAATAAAAATATAGCTCCAAGTAAAGTTACCGATGAATGAAGACGAAAGAGGGGATGCCTTCCGGGGCATCCCCAAGCTTAGGCTCTTGGCTATCCTTGAATATTACCTTGGGGTGCCTTGGGCATCCCCAAGCTTAGGCTCTTGCCACTCCTTATTTCATAGTCCATCGAATCCTTACCCAAAACATGAAAACTTCACAACACAAAACTTAACAGAAAACTCGTAAGCTCCGTTAGTATAAGAAGATAAATCACCACTTCAAGGTACTGTAATGAACTCATTATTTATTTATATTGGTGTTAAACCTACTGTATTCCAACTTCTCTATGGTTTATAAACTATTTTACTAGCCATAGATTCATCAAAATAAGTAAACAACACATGAAAAACAGAATCTGTCAAAAACAGAACAGTCTGTAGTAATCTGAATCAAACGTATACTTCTGGAACGCATAAAATTCTCAAATAAATTTCTGGACCTGAGGAATTTATCTATTAATCATCTTCAAAAGGAATTAGCTAAATATCACTCTCCAAATAAAAATGGCAGCAATTCTCGTGAGCGCTAAAGTTTCTGTTTTTTACAGCATGATCACAAAGACTTCCCCCAAGTCTTCCCAAAGGTTCTACTTGGCACAAACACTAATTAAAAGCATAAAACCACATCTAAACAGAGGCTAGATGAATTATTTATTACTAAACAGGAAAAAAAATCAAGGAACAAAAATAAATTTAGGTTGCCTCCCAACAAGCGCTATCGTTTAATGCCCCTAGCTAGGCATGATGATTTCAATGATGCTGACATAAAGGATAAGAATTGAAACATAAAGAGAGCATCATGAAGAATATGACTAGAACATTTAAGTTTAACCCAATTCCTATGCATAGGGATTTTGTGAGCAAACAACTTATGGAAACAATAATAAACTAGCATAGGAGAGCAAAACAAGCATAACTTCAAAACTTTAAGCACATAGAGGGGAAACTTGATATTATTGCAATTCCTACAAGCATATATTCCTCCCTCATAATAATTTTAAGTAGCATCATGAATGAATTCAACAATATAACCAGAACCTAAAGCATTCTTTTCATGATCTACAAGCATAGATAATTTACTACTCTCCACATAGGCAAAATTCTTCTCATTCGGAATAGTGGGAGTATCATAGGAAACTCGAATACTATAAATTGTTTCCATATTAAAAGAGTAATATTCAGAGAAGGGGTAATCATAATCATGACAAGTTTTATAAATATAATCACTACTTTTTATAGCATATGTATCATCACAATAATCATCATAAGTAGGAGGCATGCTATCATCATTATAAACTTGCATATCAAAAGTTGGGAGACTAAAAATATCATCTTCATTAATCATAGCTTCCCCAAGCTTGGGACAAACATTAATTGCAGCGAATATATTCTAAAATATGTCATCCTCATCAAACATAGCTTCCCCAAGCTTGGGCCTTTTCATATCATAAGCATAATCACTCTCATCATTAATAGTATAGATAGCACCGATAGTATAGCAATTATTATATTCTTCCAAGCAAGTAGCAAAAAGATTTTCAAGATCATAAGAAGTATCATTATCTTCCCAATCATAATCATCACAACAAGAAATAGGCATAACAAGATCATCATCAAGTGTATCATCTTCATTTTCATGAGGCACAACAATAATAGGAGCAACTTTATTTGGGAGAGATACCTTTTCACCTATCTTCCTTTTTATTTTCTTCTTCTTCAACACATCATGTGTGGGTTCAATCCTCTTTTTGGAGCTCCTTATTAATGAGATTGGTTGGATAGAAAGCTTCTCCTCGTTACCTAATTCATCATAAGAAATAATAGGAGGATATTGGGAAGTCTCTTCCCTTTCATTAGTATTCTCTTCATCCTCTATTTGTTTTGTTTTCTTTATGTAATTGGCAATATAAGGATTTTCAATGCAATTCACCGCACAATACATATAAATTTCTTCTAGATTAAAATTAAGAACTTTTTCAAGGAATTTTTTTTGGAATATCCTTAGTTCTACGTTTAATTTCTTCATAACCCAAGAGCAAACTAAGTTCATTACGATGTGCAAGGGAAATCAAGTCATCACAATTTTTGGACACGATACGCTCATGAAACAATTTGCATTGGGTACTAAAATGATCACGTTCATTGCAAAGTTCACAAGTAGGGCTAAGAAAAGATAAATTTTCAGCACATTCATCTAGCTCTTCTTGCAACAATTTGGTTTCTAAGTACTTATGCCTCTTACAATATCTATCTTCCCTATTTGGTGTGTACTTGCAAACCCAATCTACTCCACAAAAATTGACATGTTTATAGGAGGCATTTTCATCATAATTAGTGCAATCATCATTAGCATCATGGATATTCAAATAATTCGTACTAACAACATTGCAATCATGCTCATCATTCAAAGATTTAGTGCCAAACATTTTAATGCATTCTTCTTCTAACACTTTGTCACAATTTTCCTTTCCATCATACTCACGAAAGATATTAAAAAGATGAAGCGTATGAGACAAACTCAATTCCATTTTTTTGTAATTTTCTT
The DNA here is from genome assembly GCF_056163025.1 of Triticum urartu. Lineage (NCBI taxonomy): Eukaryota > Viridiplantae > Streptophyta > Magnoliopsida > Poales > Poaceae > Triticum > Triticum urartu. The sequence goes on from NC_141876.1 coordinate 540,083,164, forward strand.
TTATAAACTAAACTAGTGATAAAACAAGAAACTAAAAGACTCGATTGCAAGATCTAAAGATATACCTTCAAGCGCTAACCTCCCCGGCAACGGCGCCAGAAAAGAGCTTGATGTCTACTACACAACCTTCTTCTTGTAGACGTTGTTGGGCCTCCAAGTACAGAGGTCTGTAGGACAGTAGCAAATTTCCCTCAAGTGGATGACCTAAGGTTTATCAATCCGTAGGAGGCATAGGATGAAGATGGTCTCTCTCAAGCAACCCTGCAACCAAATAACAAAGAGTCTCTTGTGTCCCCAACACACCCAATACAATGGTAAATTGTATAGGTGCACTAGTTCGGCGAAGAGATGGTGATACAAGTGGTATATGGATAGTAGATAAAGGTATTTGTAATCTGAAATTATAAAAACAGCAAGCTAACAAGTGATAAAAGTGAGCGTAAACGGTATTGCAATGCTAGGAAACAAGACCTAGGGTTCATACTTCACTAGTGCAAGTCCTCTCAACAATAATAACATAATTGGATCACATAACTATCCCTCAACATGCAACAAAGAGTCACTCCAAAGTCACTAATAGCGGAGAACGAACGAAGAGATTATGGTAGGGTACGAAACCACCTCAAAGTTCTTTCCAATCAATCCGTTGGGCTATTCCTATAAGTGTCACAAACAGCCCTAGAGTTCGTACTAGAATAACACCTTAAGACACAAATCAACCAACACCCTAATGTCACCTAGATACTCCAATGTCACCTCAAGTATCCGTGGGTATGATTATAGGATATGCGTCACACAATCTCAGATTCATCTATTCAACCAACACAAAGGACCTCAAAGAGTGCCCCAAAGTTTTTACCAGAGAATCACGACGAAAACGTGTGCCAGCCCCTATGCGTAGGTTCATGGGCGGAACCCGCAAGTTGATCACCAAAACATACATCAAGTGAATCACGTGATATCCCATTGTCACGACAGATATCCACGGCAAGACATACATCAAGTGTTCTCAAATCTTTAAACACTCAATCCGATAAGATAACTTCAAAAGGGAAACTCAATTCATTACAAGAGAGTAGAGGGGGAGGAGAAACATAAGATCCAACTATAATAGCAAAGCTTGCGATACATCAAGATCGTGCCAAATCAAGAACACGAGAGAGAGAGAGATCAAACACATAGCTACTGGTACATACCCTCAGCCCCGAGGGAGAACTACTCCCTCCTCATCATGGAGAGCATCGGGATGATGAATATGGCCACCGGAGAAGGATTCCCCCTCCAGCAGGGTGCCGGAACGGGTCTAGATTGGTTTTCGATGGCTACGGAGGCTTCTGGCGGCGGAACTCCCGATCTAATCTCTGTTCTGCAAGTTTTACGATACGTAGGTATATATGGGTGAAAGGAGTACGTCGGTGGACCGAAGGGGGGGGGCACGAGGCAGGGGGGCGCGCCCCAGGGGGGTGGGCGCGCCCCCTACCCTCGTGAGCACCTCCTTCAGCTTCTGTCGTAGGGTCCAAGTCTATCCGGTAGGTTTCCTTCCAAAAATAAATTCTCCAGTTGATTGTGTTCCGTTTCGACTCCGTTTGATATTCCTTTTCTTCGAAACACTGAAATAGGCATAAAACAGCAAATTTGGGCTGGGCCTCCGGTTAATAGGTTAGTCCCAAAAGTAATATAAAAGTGGATATTAAAGCCCAATATTGCCCAACACAGTAGATAATATAGCATGGAGCAATCAAAAATTATAGATACGTTGGAGATGTATCACCTGGACACTCGGGGTTTATTGTTAAGGGCATTGTTCAGCCCGGCATATGTTATAAAGACCGAATACCTTAGGGAGTGTTCGGCGTCGCGAGTTTGGCCTTATATGCATCAGCTCCGAATCATGTCTTTGGTCAAATATTGGGTTTGCCCGGCTCCCGTGTTGTGCTATCTTACGTTCCGCTATATCGGCTAAGGCGGCACCAGGAGAACTACTGCGATTGTGCGCTAGTTCATCCGGATGAGCACCTCAGTAGAGAAAGCCGAAAACTGACTGTCATGATAAAGCGCGAGACTGGTCAACCACTCGATGACTTAGCGGAATCTTCTGGATTCCTCCGCATTAACGAAGGGCCGTTTCCCGGTCATGTACGTATGTGCACCGTATTCGGACGAGCGCGGAGGTACCAGGGGCTATATAGTAGCCCCACCGTCAAACTCCTATGGCTAAGTGAAAGTGTTAAAGCAATATAGTCCGATTGCCTCGTTCTCTGCGCTACCACCTCCTTAATGGACCAAGACGTTGGATCAAGTGTGAATACGTGTTTTTTGCAAACACCCCCGCATTATATGCGTGGGGGCTGAAGCCGACGACTGCAAACTTTCAGGTTATACACATATATACATAAACGGCCGCACATGAGGCATCATAATACTTTCAGGAAAAAGTATAAACACAGCCTTTATAATTCAATAAAACATTGTTTTTACAATGGGAATACATGTCACTAGAACATAATATTCTTCGAGCACTGAGCCTCTATTGAACGAGCGCCTTCAAGGACTTCTTCAAAGTAGTGCTTGGCAGATACTCGGTCTACGGCCGAACTCTGGGTTGCAATAGCGGTGGCCTCCATCTCTGCCCAGTATGTCTTGACACGGGCAAGTGCCATACGTGCACCCTCTATGCACGCCGATCTCTTCATAGCATTGATGTGCGACACAACACTAAGGAACTGTTGCACTAAACTAAAATAACTATTCGGCCTTGGCCCTTCCGGCCACAGATGATCCACAACAGACCTCATGGCAAGCCCGTACAACCTATGGAGCTCGGCCCACTCGGCCATTCCCTCATTCAACAGCAGCGGACGCACTGGAACATGGAACTATGACCAAAATAGCCTTTCCACTTCACGATCTTTTTGATCCTTGAAGTACTCGGCTGCATCAGCAGCACCGGCTGCCAAATCCACGTATGCATCTGCAGAACTCCATAGTTGATCAAGAGGGGCATACTTCGGATCTCCGAACTTCGTCCGCAACAAAAAGGGCTTCCCAGCCGCGATATCTCCATCTTGACGCAGCTCCTCCTTTGCCGCTATGATTTTAGAGCGGGCTTCCTTGGCTGCTACCATGGCCTTCTCCAGGTTCGTCGCCTTCGCTCGGCTTTCTTTTTCAAGAAGCTGGTAACGATCGGCGGCATCTTTCAACTCAACTGCCATCTTGGCTATTTTTTCCTTGCTTTGGCAATGCGCAGCCTGTTCGGCCCTCAGCTCTTCGACCGCCTTTAGAGCGGCCGCATCACTATTCCTGGCTTGTTCCTTGGCTCGGGCAATTTCCACCTGAAGGGTCTCCACGGCGGCAGCTCCATCTGCAATCACAACATATTAAAGATACTAGCATCATGCTCCTCTTACTATGTGTTGATCACCAGAGAAATCACATACCATGTGCCTTGTCGAGCCGCTTGTTGTCAAGCATGACATCGGCATCTGCTGCATCAAGTTGTCGCTTCAGCTCGACAAACTCACCAGTCCGGCTAGCCACCGGACCTTCAGCCACCTGCACATGAAGGCAGCCTGATTATTACCTGGGACTATGATCCTCTGTTTGCCGCCGTTCTCGACGGCAACCAGAGTCTCAAGGGCTACTATCTGCATAGGGCACACCTAACGTGTGCGGTACTGTCAAAAACATACACTATTTCACGTACCTCAAAGCCTTTCAGCGGACTCATAAAAGCTTCATGCAACCCGCTTTCGGTGGATGAAATCCTCTCAATCACTGTACCCATTAGCGTACGATGCGCTTCTAAGATGGCCGCTTGCTCTAGAAGATCCTTCAGTGCGTCTGATCGCACACCGGAAGGTTCCGGACTCTTTCTGTTGCTCTCTTTAGGAGCCAAATACTGAGGACTTTGGGTGGCCGAAGGATTACCCTCTGGCCTTGGCGGATCAGGAGAAACCCTCTGCGACAACACTTCAGGGTCGCCCACCTCACGAGGCGGGGTGGCATGGGGAGGTGTTTCGCTCTCCATCATCTCCGGAAGAAGATCCCCCGAAGATGAACTCTGTCAAGAAGGGCTACGATCCAAACTACAAGATATATGCTTCGGTTATTGTCTTCAGAAGTAATGTAGGATATTTTTACTATTAAGTACTTTTTGTTTACTTACAGCTCGGTAGAGGGCTGATCCCCTTGCAGGCACTATGTGTTCGGAAACGTAGTAATTTCAAAAATTTCCTATGCACACGCAAGATCATGGTGATGCATAGCAACGAGAGGGGAGAGTGTTGTCTACGTACCCTCGTAGACCGTTTGCGGAAGCGTTATATCAACGCGGTTGATGTAGTCGTACGTCTTCACGATCCGACCGATCCAAGTACCGAAAGCACGGCACCTCCGAGTTCTGCACACGTTCGGCTCGGTGACGTCCTCGCCTTCTCGATCCAGTAAGAGGAGCGAAGTAGTAGATGAGTTCTGGCAGCACGACGGCGTGGTGACGGTGTTGGTGAAGAACAATCTCCGCAGGGCTTCGCCTAAGCACTACGAAAACTATGACGGAGGATAAACTAGAGGGGACAGGGTTGCCGGCACACGGCTTGGTATTTCTTGATCTGTCTTTGGTGCTAGCCCTACCCCTCTATTTATATGTTGAGCCCTGGGGTCGAAACTTGGAGTAAAAGCCTCCTCAAAGTCGGTTTCACCCAAAAGGCAAGAGTCCTTCTCGGACTCTAGGGCTAGACGCTAGGGTTCCCGGCGTCTACCCCCTAGATGCCAGGGTTCCTGGCGTCTAGCCTCTGGTCTCCGCAAAACTTCCTTTTGCACTTTCCAAAAGCCTCGTGGGCTTTCCCCTTTGGCCGAGGTAAAGTGTTCTCGTGCCCAAACATTTCGGGAAACATCCGGAACCCCTTCCGGTGAATTCCAGAACCCTTCCGGAGATCAAACACTACTATCCACATATCAATCTTTACGTCCGGACCATTCTGGAGTTCCTCCTCATATCTGTGATCTCATCTAAAACTCCGAACAACATTCGGTCACCAACATACATAACTCATAGTACTATATCGTCAACGAACATTAAGCGTGCGGACCATACGGGTTCGAGAACTATGTAGACATGACCGAGACACCTCTCTTGTCAATAACCAATAGCGGGACCTGGATGCCCATATTGGCTCCTACATACTCTATGAAAATCTTTATCGGTCAGACCGCATAACAACATACGTTGTTCCCTTTGTCATCGGTATGTTACTTGCCCGAGATTCGATTGTCGGTATCTCAATACCTAGTTCAATCTCGTTACCGACAAGTCTCTTTACTCGTTCCGTAATACATCATCCCGCAACTAACTCATTAGTTGCAATGCTTGCAAGGCTTATAGTGATGTGCATTACCGAGTGGGCCCAGAGATACCTCTCCGACAATCGGAGTGACAAATCCTGATCTCGAAATACGCCAACCCAACAAGTACCTTCGGAGACACCTGTAGAGCACCTTTATAATCACCCAGTTACGTTGTGACGTTTGGTGGCACACAAAGTGTTCCTCCGGTAAACGGGAGTTGCATAATCTCATAGTCATAGGAACACGTATAAGTCATGAAGAAAGCAATAGCAACAAACTAAACGATCAAGTGCTATGCTAACGGAATGGGTCAAGTCAATCACATCATTCTCCTAATGATGTGATCCCGTTAATCAAATGACAACTCATGTCTATGGTTAGGAAACATAACCATCTTTGATCAATGAGCTAGTCAAGTAGAGGCATACTAGTGACACTCTGTTTGTCTATGTGTCGGAGTAAATAGCCATGGGTAGCCTTGCCGGCTTCCCCTGGCCCTTCTGAAAAAATTACGAGCCCGTCCGGCTCTCAAGAATCCAAGACATGGGGCCGCCTCCCCCTTGCTGGCTGTCACCCAGGCCGGCTTTCGGAAGGCGGCCCGACTTTAGCCCTCATGAAGAAAGTCATGGGAGGGCCGACTTCGAGAAGCCGGCCGCGAGAAGGCCGACTCTGAGAAGCCGGCTACCATAAAGCGGTCGAGACCGTACCCTCAAAGTTTGCATCCACCTAGCGGCGATGTGACGGGGCGTGGCTACAGTGAAACCTGCCACCCCTGAATCCCGGAGCACGCCTGGCACAGTGCGCCGTACGGAGTGGGCATGACCCGTCCGGTGCGGCACTGTTGCCATGTTGACCCTGATGTCACCCACGACGGGCCGCCAGCGCGGCCCACGGGCGGTGGGCCCCTTCGGGCAGAGAGACGCCCAAAGGCGGCCGGGCCTCCCCCAGTCGGCCCGAGACGGGGCCGGCTCCCCGCAGCCGGCTCGCTTCCCCCCTCGAAGGAGACGCCCCATTAAGGAGACAAGATGCGGTAAGGCTACAGAGATCGCCCACCGGACGGCGGCACTGTAGTCACGCTTACCTCGACGAAGCCCTCGTCATCAGGTTGAGGCTACAGTAACCAGCCACCGACAAGACCCTTGGCAGTGGGGCCTGCCTATTGCCAAGGAGTTGGTAGCCGGCGGGACCCACCAGCCGGCGGGCCCCAGCAGCCGGCGAGCGCAGTCACAGACGGCTGGGCCCCGCGCCCAGTCGGATTACCATTGTACCCCCGGGGGGTAGGCCTATATAAACCCCCCGGGGCACCCATGCAAAGGGTTGGAACCCCCAGCTAGTTTTAGACACCACGCAAGGAGAAGAAGCAAGCTAGCCGAGCCCTTCTTCCTCCTCCCACCGAACAGCTCAAGGACCATTGTGTAGCTACTTGTCCATCTAGTGATCATGCGGAGACCCCGTAGAGCAGCAGTAGGGGTGTTATCTCCACGGAGAGCCCCGAAGCTGGGTAAGATTCGCCGGCGTGCATGTCTTCGCCTCATCCCGTTTCCAGGCACCGGCAACGTCTTACTGGCTCCCACAATGATAAGCCACCCGTTGGCATATGTCGCACCTACCACCCGACATTTGGCGCCCACCGTGGGGCGGGGTGCACCGTCGTCCGGAGACCTGTTCTGGACGGGAACCCTCTTCCTCCCCAGCGAGCGTAGCCAGCCCGGCACGCCCGATGGCGCTTGCCACGACGCGCTGCAAGGCGTCACCAGCATCTGCGCGGCGAGCAGCCTCGCCAATCTCCTCGACGAAACCCTCATCTCCGGCGAGCTCGCCTCCGATGCGGGCACCGACCACCTCGCCAATCTCCTCGGCCAGCTCCATGTCTCCAGCGAGCCCGCTGTGGATCTGGAGTCGGTTGGCTCCACCGACCCGATGCCCGTCGACTCCGACACGGCCTCCTTCGACACCTTCCCCACCAACGTCGCGATCTACAACGACCCGCTTCCTCGGACCAACGGCCGCGATGCCGTCACCACCGAAGTGATGCTCGTCGGCCACGGCGGCCCGGCCGACGAGAGCGCCCACGACGCCCCGCACGCGGCGGCCCACGACTTGTCCACCCCCCTCCCGGCTGATGCCGACGACGAAGCACTGGAGGCGCGCCGCCTCGCCCTCCTCGCAGAGGGCCGGAGGCTGGCTTCCGTGAGACGCCTCACTGAGGCCTACCAGCGCGAAGCTCACCGCGCCGCCTTCAGCACGCCGGCCCCGGGCGGCCAAGCCGGGCCGGCATTGTCAAGCAACGCGGCGCCGTCATCGCCGACATGCTGGGAGTCGACCGCCCGGTCTATGCCACTCCGCTCGAGAACTTGCGTGCCGCCCAGGCGACCGTGGACGAGTTGGACGGCTTGGAGGCCGAAGAACTCCCCCACATGACCCGGCGCATCCAGCAACTGATTGACGCGGCCGCACGGCAGCACGAAGCCGACGCCCGCGCGGGAAGCCCTCCCCTGCGCCGAGATCACGGCGCGACGTCCCCGACACCGACTACGAGCAACGCCCGCGCGCGGCGCGAGAAAGAGCCGGCGGCCAGCCGAAGCCGGACCCGAATCTCCATCGAGCGAGACGCGGACGGCCATCCCCAAGCCATGGAATGGCGGGGCAACTCGCCTCCGCCTCGACCCCGTGGAGAGAGATATCCCACCCCGCCGCCAGTGGCGCACCCGACTCTCAGCGGCCGACTAGGTCGCCGCAAAGGAGTCGACGAGAACGACGCCCGCCATCGGATCAACCGCCTGGCGCGATCCCTGGCGCTGGAAGAAGAAGACGATGTCGGCCCACCTTGTTTCGGCCCCCGCATCCGCGACGAGCCTTTCCCCAAAGGGTTCTCGCTCCCAAGAGACACGCCCAAGTACAACGGCTCCGTGAAGCCGGAAGATTGGTTGATCGACTACTCCACAGCGGTCAGCATAGCCAACGGCAACCGGCGCGTTGCCGTGAAGTACGTGCCCCTCATGCTGCAAGGCACAGCGCGGACCTGGCTCAATAGCCTCAAGCCTCTCAGCATCAACAGCTGGCTAGATTTCACCGAAGCTTTCATCCGCAACTTCACCAGCACCTACAAGCGGGCCCCCAAGCCCAGGCAGCTCTTCCTGTGCGTACAGGGCCCAGCCGAGTCCACTCGTGACTACCTCACGCGTTGGGCCGAGCTCCGCAATTCTTGCGAGGGGGTGCACGAGGTGCAAGCCATCGAATACTTCACTGTCGGGTGCCGAGAAGGTACCCTCCTCAAGCACAAGCTCCTCTACGATGAGCCGACTACCCTCGACGAGCTTCTGGACATAGCAGACAAATATGCCACCACCGACTCTTCGATGAAGACCGAGCTCCGGGTAGACGCGTCCGGGAAAGTACTCAACCCGGCGCCCAAGACGCTGGCAGGGGATTCCGGCCGACGCCCACACCCGAACGACCACAAGCGCAAGGGCCCTGCGCCGCCTCCCGCCAGTCGGCAGGTGGCCACGGTCGAAGACGCACTGCCTGAAGGGCGACCCGCGCCCAAGAAGCCCAAGGGCGGCCGGCCGGCTTGGCAGCCGGCTTTCTCCTACGAGCAAACTCTCGACGCCCCGTGCAAATTCCATAGCGGCGCGAAGCCGTCCAACCACACAACCCGGAAGTGCCATTGGCTCACCCGAATCTCTAAAGGCGAGGGGCTCGCGCCGCCTCCGCCTGCCGGCCCACCGCCTCCGGCTCCGCCGCCTCCGGCCGCTCGGCCCGCAGTCGGAGCCGTGCATGACGAATTCCCCTACGAGCAAGCAACCTACGTCGTCTTTACAAGCCAGCTCGAAGACCGGCGCGGCAAACACCGAGAGCACCAAGAAGTCAGCATGGTCGCTGCCAACCCCGCCGGACACATGCATTGGTCAGAAAAACCCATCAGCTGGAGCCGGGCCGACCATCCAGAGGTGATGCCGTCTCCTGGCTCTTATGCGTTGGTCCTAGAAGCCACCCTCGCGACGGACAGACGCGCTGCCCGCTTCTCCCGCGTGCTGATAGACGGCGGGAGCAGCATCAACATCCTGTACCGTGACACCCTGGAGAAGCTAAATGTCAAGACGAAGCAGCTCATCCCTACTCGGACAATGTTTCATGGCATCGTACCCGGCTTGTCCTGTGCCCCCATTGGCAAGATCAAGATTGATGTACTCTTTGGGGACAAGGAGCATTTCCGCCGGGAAGCAATCTTGTTTGAAGTGGTGGACCTGGAGAGCCCCTACCACGCGTTGCTTGGCCGACCCGCCTTGGCCAGGTTCATGGCAGTTCCCCACTATGCATACCTCAAGATGAAGATACCAAGTTCCAAGGGCGTCACCACCGTAGCCGGCGATTACAAGAAGTCTTCCGAGTGCGCTGCCGCCAGCAGCCGGCTGGCCGAGTCCCTTGTGATTGCCGAATAGAAGAAGATGTTGGACCGGGTCGTGGCCATGGCCAGCAAGCAGCCGAACCAGTCCCCGACCCCAAGGAGTATGATGCCCAAGGATCTTTCCAGCCAGCCAAAGAAACCAAGAAGATACCCCTTGACCCCGAGCACCCCGAGAGGTTTGCCGTCATCGGAGCAAGCCTGAACAGCAAATAGGAAGGCAAGCTCGCCGATTTCCTCCGTGAGAATCGGGACATCTTTGCATGGTCCGCCAAGGACATGCCGGGTGTTCCGAAGGAATTCGCCTAGCACAAACTACACGTCCGAAAATACGCGAAACCAGTCAAGCAGCCCCTCCGCCGACTATTAGAGGAAAAGAGAAGGATTGTAGGGGAGGAGATAGCCCGGCTTCTGGCAGCCGGCTTCATTATGGAAGTTTTCTTTCCAGAGTGGCTTGCCAACCCGGTCCTCGTGTTAAAGAAGAACAACAAGTGGCGCATGTGTATAGACTACACGAGCCTCAACAAGGCCTGCCCTAAAAATCCCTTTGCCCTGCCGAGGATTGACCAAGTGATAGACTCCACGGGCGGATGCGAGCTGTTGAGTTTCTTGGATGCTTACTCAGGATATCACCAGATAAAGCTAGATCCGGACGACCGCCTGAAGACCGCCTTCATCACGCCATTTGGAGCCTTCTGCTACCTGACTATGACATTCGGCTTAAGAAATGCCGGTGCCACTTTTCAGCGTTGCATGCAGAAGTGCCTCCTCAAGCAACTCGGCAGAAACGCTCACGTCTACGTGGACGACATTGTGGTGAAGACGGAGAAGCGCGGCACCTTGCTGGAAGACCTCAAAGAAACGTTTGAGAACCTACGCCGGTTCCAAATCAAGCTCAACCCCGAGAAACGCGTGTTCGGAGTGCCAGCCGGCCAGATCCTAGGCTTCCTGGTCTCCGAACGCGGCATCGAATGCAACCCGGTGAAGATCAAGGCCATCGAGAGAGTGGCGATCCCCACCAAGCTTCAAGACATCCAAAAGTTCACTGGATGCTTGGCCTCCTTGAACCGCTTCATCAGCCGGCTCGGAGAGAAAGCTCTCCCCCTCTACCACCTCATGAAGAAGAGCACTCACTTCGACTGGAACGACCAGGCCGACCAAGCTTTTCACGAGCTGAAGAAGATGCTGGCCACGTCGCCCGTCCTAGCGGCGCCGACTGAGAAAGAGCCCATGCTCCTTTACATTGCCGCAACCAGCCGGGTGGTCAGCATCGTCATCGTAGTCCAACGCCCAGAAGAAGGCCGAGCCCAGCCGGTCCAGAGGCCGGTGTATTATTTGAGCGAGGTGCTGTCTGCTTCAAAGCAGAACTACCCGCACTACCAGAAGATGTGTTACGGCGTGTACTTCACCGCCAAGAAGCTGAAGCCCTACTTTCAAGAGCATCCTATCACGGTCGTATGCACCGCCCCGCTGGCCGAGATCATAGGCAGCCGGGACGCATCCGGGCGGGTGGCGAAATAGGCCATCGAGCTGGCCCCTTACACAATCTTCTACCAGCCCCGCACCGCCATCAAGTCCCAAGCACTGGCCGACTTCCTCGTCGACTGGGCCGAGACCCAGTACCTGCCGCCGGCTCCCGACTCCACCCATTGGCGCATGCACTTTGACGGGTCCAAGATGCGCACCGGCTTGGGAGCCGGCGTCGTCCTTACCTCTCCCAAAGGCGACAAGCTCAGATACACACTGCAGATTCACTTTGCCGCCTCCAGCAATGTAGCCGAGTATGAGGCACTCATACACGGGCTCCGGCTTGCCAAGGAACTCGGCATCCGCCGGATCCTATGTTATGGTGACTCAGACTTGGTGGTTCAGCAATCATCCGGTGACTGGGACGCCAAGGATGCAAATATGGCAAGCTACCGCTTCCTGGTTCAACAACTCAGCGGATACTTTGAAGGATGCGAGTTCCTCCACGTACCGCGAGCCGACAACGAGCCAGCCGATGCCCTGGCTCGAATAGGCTCCACTCGGCAAGCAATACCAACCGGCATCGCTCTACAACGCCTCCTCAAGCCGTCCATCAAGCCGTCTCCAGAGTCCGATTCCATCTTCGTACCGCCTGACCCCGATGCGGCCGGGTCCGGCTCGAAGAACCAAGCAGGCAACCCCGGGACTTCAGTAGTCGGCCCGGGGACTTCGGCAACCGGCTCGGGGACTGCCACACCCGGCTCGGGGACTGCAGTAGCCGGCCAGGGGACTGCACCAACACAATAGCCGGCGGCCCACTCCAGCATTTCACCACCTAGCCCGCCCACCCTGGTGGCACTAGCCACATTGGCAGTAGGAGAAGTCGCGGCTCCGTCATGAGCTCAGTCCATCCTCAACTTCCTAGTAAACCAAGATCTGCCGGCTGACGAAACAGAGGCAAGATAAGTCCAACGTCGAGCCGGAGCATACACAATCGTCAACAAAGAACTCGTCAAGCACAGTGTCACTGGAGTCCTCCAACGGTGCGTCGAGCAAGAGAAGGGCATTGCAATCCTTAGAGATATTCACCAAGGAGAATGCGGCCACCATGCGGCTTCAAGATCACTCGTCGCCAAAGCTTTCCGCCATGGTTTCTTCTGGCCGACTGCTTTGGATGACGCCAAAGAATTAGTTAAAAATTGCAATGGGTGCCAACTCTTCGGCTCCAAGCAACACATGCCAGCTTCGGCACTCAAGACCATTACCCTCACCTGGCCCTTCGCCGTTTGGCGACTGGACATGGTGGGCCCATTCAAGACGGCGCGCGGCGGCATGACGTATTTGCTCGTCGCCGTGGACAAATTCACCAAGTGGAATGAGGCAAAGCCGATCAAGAAGCTGAATGGGCCGACTACTGTGACATTCATCGCAGACATAACAACTCGGTACGGTGTGCCACACAGCATCATCACCGACAATGGCACGAATTTTGCCAAAGGAGCCTTGGCACGTTTCTGCGCAGCCCAAGATATCCGGCTGGACTTAGCGTCCGTCGCTCACCCGCAGTCAAACGGCCAGGTCGAGCGAGCCAACGGCCTTATCCTCTCCGGCATCAAGCCCCGACTGGTCGTGCCACTGGAGCGTTCAGCCGGCTGTTGGCTCGATGAGCTGCCGGCTGTCCTCTGGAGTCTGCGCACTACCCCAAGCAAGTTAACTGGCTTCACTCCTTTCTTCCTCGTGTACGGTGTCGAGGCGATCATCCCAACCGACATCGAGTTCGACTCACCCCGGGTAACCATGTACACGGAGGCGGAGGCCAAGGAAGCACGAGAAGACGGCGTCGACCTGCTGGAAGAAGGCCGGCTGTTAGCCCTCAGCCGGTCTGCCATCTACCAGCAGGGTTTGCGCCGCTACCACAGTCGGAAGGTCAGGCCAAGATCTTTCCAAGAGGGCGATCTTGTGCTCCGGCTGATCCAGCGAACAGCCGGCCAGCACAAGCTCTCGGCCCCTTGGGAGGGCCCCTTCGTCATCAGCAGAGCTCTAGGCAACGATTCCTACTACCTGATCGACGCGCAGAAGCCGAAGGCACGAAAGAGAGATGACTCTGACAAGGAGTCGGAACGACCATGGAACGCCAACCTCCTTCGAAGATTTTACAGTTGAAATGCAGTATGTATCACGCTAACTTTTGTACTAAATACGAGACAATAGGCCCCCCGAGGAGGGCTCGGGGACTGCCATCTTTTATCTATGAATGAAAAGTATCATGCTTATGACCTTGTCATTTCATTTACTTGTTCTGTCCGGCACCGGGTTCGACTAGTCGGCCCGGGGACTGGCCGACTGGAGTTATATTAGAAGTCCTACCCGCGGTCAGACAAGTAGTGTGCCAACACCCAGGCTTAGCTCTTGCCAAAGTCGCAGTTCGAAGAACCGGCTGTCCGGCTGGCAAGAGTCAAAAGCAGGAAAGGATGCCCACACGAAAAATGGCCAGGGACCAACGGACTAATATAACGAAAGCCGGTTTGCCGCCTACCACCGACCGACTACCAGAGTAGCCAGCCGGCCGATTTCCATTCACTTCACTTCAATCCAAGAAAGCTCGAGTACTTGCCTCCCCAAAGAGGGAAGGCGGCAAAGGAAAAAGCCTAAGGATAAAAGCATACGCGAACGGAAACCAAACATGCACATAATAATATTTACATAAAAGACCTCCAAGAGGCCAGCATTCAACATAGTTTGGATACACCCCCAGTGGGTGGAACTGCGAAAGCTTAATAAAGATTGTTCAAAAGGCAACAAGCAGGAAAAATAAGGACGGCAGGTCAAGCTGGCGGAGCGACCGACGAGCCGGGCTAGTCGGTGGAGACGGTTGTGCCGGCTGAAGGAGTGGCCGGCTGGCGAACGTCGGCTTGATCACCGCCTCCCGCAGAGGGCGCGCTTCCACGCGCCTCGTTGCTGGAGGCACGGTCAGCCTGAGGCCGGCCGGTTGTTCCACTAGCCGGCTCGACGTCTTCACCATCCTCTTCTTCGTCATCCTCGCCCTCGTTGCTGGAGGCGATCTCCTCTGCTGAGTCCTCGCCCACCGCCGGGTTCAGCCCGAACCACTCCTCCGGCTGGGCAACGCCGTCATCATTGATTTCAGGTGCAAAAACGCTGATGTCGGTGCACTCGGCGATCGTCGAAGCACGCTGGGCGATAGCCGGCCGCACCTCCTCCAGCTCCGCGTCGGCCTCCAGCCGCCAAGTGCACAGCTGGTCCAGGTTCAGCCTTGGGTACCAAGCTCGAATGAACTCCAACGCCCGCCCGGCTACAAGACGGGCCGCCGACGCCTTCCAAGCTTCAAAGCGACCGACTGCGACCTCCAGCCAGTTGGCGGTCCGGCTTGGGGTGCGGGGGATCGTCTCGCCGGGCCAGAGGGCGGCCAACACCTGCGCCCCGGCACGCTGGAGCCGGCGAAGCATCCGGTGAGCCGGCTGCAGCCGCGCTTGGACAGCCAAGAGCTGCTCCTCAAGCGTCCGATTCGCGTCCGGCGCGATGTTGACCCCCGCCTGACGGCGCGCCTCGTGATGGGCCTCGATGGTTTGGGCGGCGAAGGCGGAGTAGCCGGGAAAGTAGTCTGCGCAAGAAAATAGGCAGCAGCACAAGTCAAGCCAAAAACCAGGCGGCAAGGGGCAGGAGAGGAGCGAGGAAGGCGGCTTACCGTCGATCAAGTCCTCGATGCGGCCGAAGCCTTCATCCAGCGCTCGCCGGGTCTCAGTCCAGCTCGCCGCCTCGGTCTCAAACTCTGCCTTCAGGGCGGCCTCGCTATCCTGCGCTTTCTGCAGGGCCGCCTTGTGGCTCTCCTCCTGGTCAGCCAGCTTCTTGGCCAGGCGGTCACGCTCCTGGACCAAGGCAGCGTACTCAGCATCCTTGGTACGAAGGGCGGCCTGCGCTTCGCTGAGCTCCCTCCTCAAGTCGGTGTTGGCCCTTGAAAGCACGAAAGACGAAAGAAAAAACCAATAAGGAAAAAGTCGTCAAGGAAGATCCGACCCGACTGCTCAGCAGTCGGCCCGAATCTCGGGGACTACACCCAGTGGGTGCGCTGACGCGCCCCCACAGGAGATAGACAAGATCAAGCACTTACTTCGGCTGTTGATCAGATCATCGGTCTTCCGACCCAACTCCTGAGCCTGGGAGTTGAAGGCGGCAGCACGGGAGTTATGATATTCCTGGAAGTTCAGACAGGAAGCAAAAATAAGGTAGTCGTCAAGAAAGATCCGACCCGACTGCTCAGCAGTCGGCCCGAATCTCGGGGACTACACCTAGTGGGTGCGCTGACGCGCCCCCACGGAAGAAATCAAGAGACCAAAGCGGCCAAGAATGAAAGACTCACCCGGATGGCGGCCCGCGTCGACAGGAACTCCTGGGTGTACTGCTGCAGCAGGGCGGCCTGAGCTTGAAGCCGGCTCCGGACCTCTTGAGCCGCCACATTCAGCTCGCCAGTCCCCCGCTGGGAGTCCAGTCGGACGTGGCGGTGCTGGCCGCCTCCAGAGCCTCCGCCGACTAGCCGGCGCCCGCAACTCGGCGCGACTTTGGTGGAGCGGCGCCTCCCCCTGCGCGCCGACGCGTCACCGGCTGCACCTCGAAGCCGGCTCCGTCCTCCGACTCACCCCCGGCCGGCTCCTCTGGCGCCGCAGACGATTGGCCGCCTTGGCCCGCCCCGGTTGGCGCTGCCGGCGGCGCTCTCCCCGCGAAGACCACGAGGTCCTCCCTCCTCTCCATCAGCGGCGGGTCTTGGACGATTTCCTCCGCCAGGGGCAATGGGGTGTCAGGGGCCACGGCTCGGAGGGGAATGGCGAGCAGCGGAGGCTGGTTACGCGAACCCTCCGCTTCCGTTTCCGCGGTCGCCGCCTCCGCCTGGGCCTTGGCTGCCGCGTCGGCCTGCTCCCTCGCCGCTTGGGCGGTCGCTTTTTCCGCCGCCTCACGCTCCTCCCGTGCCTCACGGGCGTTCCGCTCCGTGGCCTCCCTGAGGTCGGCGCGGGGGTCCACGCGGCGGGAGCCCGAAGACCCTCCAGTCGGCCCAACTACGGAGCCGCCCGGACCCCGCTCAAGGGAAAGCGGCGCCCTGTCCAGCGAGCGGGAAAAGGTTAGGAAGAATGTTCGAACAAGAGAGAACGATGAAAATCATGCGACCAGGCAATCGACGACTTACGCTGAGACTGCCTGAGGCTACTTCACCGCCTTGCGGAAGCGGGCCGCTTTCGCGGCCGCCTCATCTCGTTTGGTCGCCGTGGTGGCGGCTTTGGACTTCTTCGGCCGACTGCCGAAGAGGGTTGACGCGGCCCGGTGCTTCTGTGTGCCGCCGCTGGCAGCCGGCGCGGTGGACAAGCCCGCGCCCTGATGGTCGGCCGCCGGCTGGCGACGCGGGGCGACTTCGGCTTCGGCATCATCCGGCCAGTCCTCAAAGCTGGCGGTAAGCTCTGTGCCTCCGGGCTCGGCGTCGTCCCCCACAACGGCGTCTTCCATGGAAGCCGCCCCCAAATCCGGGTCGTTGACGTCGTCCACCGTGCGGTCGGGGACGTACTGGCGTTCTATCCCTGCTGCTCCGGTCGTCGGCGGAAGAAGGGGGTTCTGCTAAGAAGAACCGACCGATCAGAAGCCGGCCATCATAAAGCCGGCTACCAACAAAAAGAAGAAAGAGAGGAAAGCTTACCACGGGCGGAGGGTTGGCGCGAGAATACGGCACCTTGCCGTATCGCCAGTCCTCCGCGAGCTTGCAATTGGAGATATGATTTACCATGTACGACACCTCCGCATGAGGCATCTCCCTGGTGCTCAGCCGGCTTGGGTCGAAGCGGCCGCTCATCTGACACATCATGTGGGGCCGGCTTTGGAGAGGAAGTATTCGGCGCTCCACGAAGGCGGCCACCAAGTCGGCCCCGCTCAGGCCTTCCGACTGGATCATCACCCGAAGCCGGGAGACGGCAGCGTTCCCGGCCTGAGACAGTGACCTGGACCGGAAACTCCATGAGGGCTGCCTCCCAGCCGGCGGGCCGGCTACGTAAGCCGGCAGGTTGACGTGGTCTCCTTGCTGGGCAACGTTCTTCACGTAGAAGTACGACTTCTGCCAGATCTTCACCGACTGGATCAGGAGGATGGACGGGAACAGGTTGTTCTCGCCCGACCTCCTCATTGCGATGAAGGCCCCACAGGGGGCGGGCACGCCTGCGACGACGGTGCCGAGTTTGCTCTGGAAGAATTCCCCCCAGAGCTCCAGCGTGGGGAGCAGCCCCAAGAAACCTTCGCAGAGAGAGACGAAGGCCGACAGCAGCATCACCGCGTTGGGCGTGAGGTGATGCGGCTGAAGATTGTAGAACTCGAGGAAGGAGCGCGGGAATCCGCTCGCCGGAAGGCCGAAGCCGCGCAGGAAGTGCGAGCAGAAGACGACCCGCTCGCCCTCCTCCGGTGCCGGCGAGATCTCCGTCTCTGGCGCCAGGCGGACCCGCACGAGGTTGGCGTCGGGCAGGCGCCGAGTCTGGCGGAGGAACTCAACATGGTCCTCATGGACGTTGGAGCCGTCCCACGAGCTCAACAGCGCCATGGGAGCAAGACGATGTGGCGGCGCGGCGTCACTGAGACGGGAGGCTGCGGCGGCAACGAGAGGAAGAAAGGAGGACGAGAAGGGGCGGAGTGAGAGAGAGCGTGCGAACCTCTGTCTCTCCCCCTCCTCCCCCTACTTATAGGCTCGTGTGGTGGAGCCGAGGAGGCGCGGCGTGGGGAAACGTGGGGATCGATCGTGCCCACTCCCCCACGTCCCGCGTTTATTGTGCCCTAACGGCAAAATAAAATCGCCACGGGAAGGCGAGCGGTCCACCTGGGCCGCAAAAGATCAGCGTTCGGGCCGAGGCCTAGGAGTGGCGGGCCCGGGCCTACGGCGGCGTCCCGTCGCGCGCGTGCGCTGGCAGGGTCTCGCTGCCCCGTGGCCCGTGGGAGGGCCCGCGGTCAGCACGCAGGTCGACCACTTTCCCGCCTGCAAGACTCAGGGCTCCCCGAACTCGGCATACACCAGCAAAGCCGGCTCTTCAGGGTAGGAAGCTGATCAAGCTTCTCATCCCTTTGTCCGCCTCGAAGCTCGATCAGCTTCGGGGACTACTGTCGGAGTAAATAGCCATGGGTAGCCTAGCCGGCTTCCCCTGGCCCTTCTGAAAAAATTACGAGCCCGTCCGGCTCTCAAGAATCCAAGACATGGGGCCGCCTCCCCCTTGCTGGCTGTCACCCAGGCCGGCTTTCGGAAGGCGGCCCGACTTTAGCCCTCATGAAGAAAGTCATGGGAGGGCCGACATCGAGAAGCCGGCCGCAAGAAGGCCGACTCCGAGAAGCCGGCTCCCATAAAGCGGTCGAGACCGTACCCTCAAAGTTTGCATCCACCTAGCGGCGATGTGACAGGGCGTGGCTACAGTGAAACCTGCCACCCCTGAATCCCGGAGCACGCCTGGCACAGTGCGCCGCACGGAGTGGGCATGACCCGTCCGGCGCGGCACTGTTTCCATGTTGACCCTGATGTCACCCACGACGGGCCGCCAGCGCGGCCCACGGGCGGTGGGCCCCTTCGGGCAGAGAGACGCCCGAAGGCGGCCAGGCCTCCCCCAGTCGGCCCGAGACGGGGCCGGCTCCCCGCAGCCGGCTCGCTTCCCCCCTCGAAGGAGACGCCCCATTAAGGAGACAAGACGCGGTAAGGCTACAGAGATCGCCCGCCGGACGGCGGCACTGTAGCCACGCTTACCTCGACGAAGCCCTCGTCATCAGGTTGAGGCTACAGTAACCAGCCACCGACAAGACCCTTGGCAGTGGGGCCTGCCTGTTGCCAAGGAGTTGGCAGCCGGCGGGACCCACCAGCCGGCGGGCCCCAGCAGCCGGCGAGCGCAGTCACAGACGGCTGGGCCCCGCGCCCAGTCGGATTACCATTGTACCCCCGGGGGGTAGGCCTATATAAACCCCCCGGGGCACCCATGCAAAGGGTTGGAACCCCCAGCTAGTTTTAGACACCACGCAAGGAGAAGAAGCAAGCTAGCCGAGCCCTTCTTCCTCCTCCCACCGAACAGCTCAAGGACCATTGTGTAGCTACTTGTCCATCTAGTGATCATGCGGAGACCCCGTAGAGCAGCAGTAGGGGTGTTATCTCCACGAAGAGCCCCGAAGCTGGGTAAGATTCGCCGGCGTGCATGTCTTCGCCTCATCCCGTTTCCAGGCACCGGCGACGTCTTACTGGCTCCCACAATGATAAGCCACCCGTTGGCATATGTCGCACCTACCACCCGACACTATGTATTCACACATGTATTATGTTTCCGGTTAATACAATTCTAGCATGAATAATAAACATTTATCATGATATAAGGAAATAAATAATAGCTTTATTATTGCCTCTAGGGCATATTTCCTTCAGTCTCCCACTTGCACTAGAGTCAATAATCTAGTTCACATCGCCATGTGATTTAACATCAATAGTTCACATCACCATGTGATTAACACCCATAGTTCACATCGACATGTGACCAACACCCAAAGGGTTTACTAGAGTCAATAATCTAGTTCACATCGCTATGTGATTAACACCCAAAGAGTACTGAGGTGTGATCATGTTTTGCTTGTGAGAGAAGTTTAATCAACGGGTCTACCACATTCAGATCCGTAAGTATTTTGCAAATTTCTATGTCAACAATGCTCTGCATGGATCTATTCTAGCTAATTGCTCCCACTTTCAATATGTATCCATATTGAGACTTAGAGTCATCTGGATCAGTGTCAAAACTTGCATCGACGTAACCCTTTACGATGAACCTTTTTTCACCTCCATAATCAAGAAACATATCCTTATTCCACTAAGGATAATTTTGACCAATGTCCAGTGATCTACTCCTAGATCACTATTGTACTCCCTTGCCAAACTCAGGGCAGGGTATACAATAGGTCTGGTACACAGCATGGCATACTTTATAGAACCTATGGCTAAGGCATAGGGAATGACTTTCATTCTCTCTCTATCTTCTGTCGTGGTCGGGTTTTGAGTCTTACTCAACTTCACACCTTGTAACACAGGCAAGAACTTCTTCCTTGACTGTTCCATTTTGAACTACTTCAAAATCTTGTCAAGGTATGTACTCATTGAAAAAATTTATCAAGCATCTTGATCTATCTCTATAGATCTTGATGCTCAATATGTAAGCAGCTTCACCGAGGTCTTTCTTTGAAAAACTCCTTTCAAATATTACTTTATGCTTTGCAGAATAATTCTACATTATGTCCGATCAACAATATGTCTTTCACATATACTTATCAGAAATGCTATAGTGCTCCCACTCACTTCCTTGTAAATACAGGCTTCACCGCAAGTCTGTATAAAACTATATGCTTTGATCAACTTATCAAAGTGTATATTCCAACTCCGAGATGCTTGCACCAGTCCATAGATGGATCGCTGGAGCTTGCATATTTTCTTAGTACCTTTAGGATTGACAAAACCTTCCGGTTGCATCATATACAACTCTTCTTTAATAAATCCATTAAGGAATGCAGTTTTGTTTATCCATTTGCCAGATTTCATAAAATGCGGCAATTGCTAACATGATTCGGACAGACTTAAGCATAAATACAAGTGAGAAACTCTCATCGTAGTCAACACCTTGAACTTGTCGAAAAACTTTTTGCGACAATTCTATCTTTGTAGATAGTAACACTACTATCAGCGTCCATCTTCCTCTTGAAGATCCATCTAATCTCAATGGCTCATCGATCATTGGGAAAGTCAATCAAAGTCCATACTTTGTTCTCATACATGGATCTCATCTCAGATTTCATGGCCTCAAGCCATTTCGCGGAATCTGGGCTCATCATCGCTTCCTCATAGTTCGTAGGCTCGTCATGGTCAAGTAACATGACCTCCAGAACAGGATTACTGTACCACTCTGGTGCGGATCTCACTCTGGTTACCTACAAGGTTCAGTAGTAACTTGATCTGAAGTTACATGATCATCATCATTAGCTTCCTTACTAATTGGTGTAGTAGTCACAGGAACATATTTCTGTGATGAACTACTTTCCAATAAGGGAGCAGGTACAGTTACCTCATCAAGTTCTACTTTCCTCCCACTCACTTCTTTCGAGAGAAACTCCTTCTCTAGAAAGGATCCATTCTCAGCAACAAATATCTTGCCTTTAGATCTGTGATAGAAGGTGTACCCAACAGTTACTTTTTGGGTATCCTATGAAGATGCACTTCTCCGACTTGGGTTTGAGCTTATCAAGATGAAACTTTTTCACATAAGCATTGCAACCCCAAACTTTAAGAAACGACAGCTTAGGTTTCTCACTAAACCATAGTTCATACGGTGTCGTCTCAACGGATTTAGATGGTGCCCCATTTAATGTGAATGTAGCTGTATCTAATGCATAACCCCAAAACGATAGTGGTAATCGGTAAGAGACATCATAGATCGCACCATATCTAATAAAGCACGGTTACGACGTTCGGACACACCATTACACTGTGGTGTTCCAGGTGGCGTGAGTAGTGAAACTATTTCATATTGTTTTAACTGAAGGCCAAACTCGTAACTCAAATATTTTACTTCTGCGATCATATCGTAGAAACTTTTATTTTTGTTACAATGATACTCCACTTCACTCTGAAATTCTTTGAACTTTTCAAATATTTCAGACTTGTGTTTCATCAAGTAGATATACTCATATCTGCTCAAATTATCTGTGAAGATCAGAAAATAATGATACCTGCCGCGAGCCTCAATATTCATCAGACCACATACATCAGAATGTATGATTTCCAACAAATTTGTTGCTCGCTCCATTATTCTGGAGAACGGAGTCTTAGTCATCTTGCCCATGAGGCATGGTTCACAAGCATCAACTGATTCATAATCAAGTGATTCCAAAAGCCCATCAGCATGGATTTTCTTCATGCGCTTTACACCAATATGACCTAAACGGTAGTGCCACAAATAAGTTGCACTATCATTATTAACTTTGCATCTTTTGGCTTCAATATTATGAAAATGTGTATCACCACGATCGAGATCCAACAAACCATTTTCATTGGGTGTATGACCATAGAAGGTTTTATTCATGTAAACAGAACAACAATTATTCTCTAACTTACATGAATAACCGTATTGCAATAAACATGATCCAAGCATATTTATGCTCAACGCAAACACCAAATAACATTTATTTAGGTTCAACACTAATCCCCAAAGTATAGGGAGTGTGCGATGATGATCATATCAATCTTGGAACCACTTCCAACACACATCGTCACTTCACCCTTAACTAGTCTCTGTTTATTTTGCAACTCCCATTTCGAATTACTACTCTTTAGCAACTGAACCAGTATCAAATACCAAGGACTTGCTATAAACACTAGTAAAGTACACATTAATAACATGTATATCAAATATATCTTTGTTTACTTTGCCATCCTTCCTATCCACCAAATACTTGGGGTAGTTCCGCTTCTAGTGACCAGTCCCTTTGCAGTATAAGCACTCAGTTTCACGCTTAGGTCCATACTTGGGTTTCTTCACTTGAGCAGAAAATTGTTTGTCGTTCTTCTTGAAGTTCCCCTTCTTCCCTTTACTCTTTATCTTGAAACTAGTGGTCTTGTCAATCATCAATACTTGATGTTTTTCTTGATTTCTACCTTCGCCGATTTTTGCATCGTGAAGAGCTTGGGAATTGTTTTCGTCATCCCTTGCATATTATAGTTCATCACGAAGTTCTACTAACTTGGTGATGGTGACTAGAGAATTCTGTCAATCACTATTTTATCTGGAAGATTAACTCCCACTTGATTCAAGCGATTGTAGTACCCAGACAATCTGAGCACATGCTCACTGCTTGAGCTATTCTCCTCCATCTTTTAGCTATAGAACTTGTTGGAGACTTCATATCTCTCAACTCAGGTATTTGCTTGAAATATTAACTTCAACTCCTGGAACATCTCATATGGTCCATGACATTCAAAACGCCTTTGAAGTCCCGATTCTAAGACGTTTAAGCATGGTGCACTAAACTATCAAGTAGTCATCATATTGAGCTAGCCAAACGTTCATAACATCTGCATCTGCTCCTTGCAATAGGTTTGTCACCTAGCGGTGCATCAAGGACATAATTCTTCTGTGCAGCAATGAGGATAAACCTCAGATCACTAATCCAATCCGCATCATTGCTACTAACATCTTTCAACTTAGTTTTCTCTAGGAACATATCAAAAATAAAACAGGGGAGCTAAACGTGAGCTATTGATCTATAACATAGATATGCTAATACTACCAGGACTAAGGTCATGATAAATTTAAGTTCAATTAATCATATTACTTAAGAACTCCCACTTAGATAGACATCCCTCTAATCCTCCAAGTGATCACGTGATCCATATCAACTAAACCATAACCGATCATCACGTGAAATGGAGTAGTTTTCAATGGTGAACATCACTATGTTGATCATATCTACTATATGATTCACACTCGACCTTTTGGTCTCAGTGTTCCGAGGCCATATCTGCATATGCTAGGCTCGTCAAGTTTAACCTGAGTATTCTGTGTGTGCAAAACTGGCTTGCACCCGTTGTAGATGGACGTAGAGCTTATCACACCCGATCATCACGTGGTGTCTGGGCACGACGAACTTTGGCAACGGTGCATACTCAGGGAGAACACTTTTATCTTGAAATTTAGTGAGAGATCATCTTATAATGCTACCGTCAAACAAAGCAAGATAAGATGCATAAAGATAAACATCACATGCAATCAATATAAGTGATATGATATGCCATCATCTTCTTGTGCTTGTGATCTCCATCTCCGAAGCACCGTCATGATCACCATCGTCACCGGCGCGACACCTTGATCTCCATCATAGCATCGTTGTCATCTCGCCAATCTTATGCTTCTACGACTATCGCTACCGCTTAGTGATAAAGTAAAGCATTACAGGGTGATTGCATTGCATACAATAAAGTGACAACCATATGGCTCCTACCAGTTGCCGATAACTCGGTTACAAAACATGATCATCTCATACAACAATTTATATCTCATCACATCTTGACCATATCACATCACAACATGCCCTGCAAAAACAAGTTAGACGTCCTCTACTTTGTTGTTGCAAGTTTTACGTGGCTGCTACGGGCTTAGCAAGAACCGTTCTTACCTACGCATCAAAACCACAATGATAGTTTGTCAAGTTGGTGTTGTTTTAACCTTCGCAAGGACCGGGCGTAGCCAAACTCGGTTCAACTAAAGTTGGAGAAACTGACACCCACCAGCCACCTGTGTGCAAAGCACGTCGGTAGAACTAGTCTCGCGTAAGCGTACGCGTAATGTCGGTCCGGGCCGCTTCATCCAACAATACCGCCGAACCAAAGTATGACATGCTGGTAAGCAATATGACTTATATCGCCCACAACTCACTTGTGTTCTACTCGTGCACAACATCAACGCATAAAACCTAGGCTCGGATGCCACTGTTGGGAACGTAGTAATTTCAAAAATTTCCTACGCACACGCAAGATCATGGTGATGCATAGCAACAAGAGGGGAGAGTGTTTTCTATGTACCCTCGTAGACCGTTTGCGGAAGCAGTATATCAACGCGGTTGATGTAGTCGTACATCTTCATGATCCGACCGATCCAAGTACCGAAAGAACGGCACCTCCGAGTTCTGCACACATTCGGCTCGGTGACGTCCTCGCCTTCTTGATCCAGCAAGAGGGGCGAAGTATTAGATGAGTTCCGGCAGCACAACGGCATGGTGACGGTGTTGGTGAAGAACAATCTCCGCAGGGCTTCGCCTAAGCACTACGGAAACTATGACGGAAGATAAACTAGAGGGGATGGGGTTGCCAGCACACGGCTTGGTGTTTCTTGATCTGTCTTTGGTGCTAGCCCTACCCCTCTATTTATATGTTGAGCCCTGGGGTCGAAACTTGGAGTAAAAGCCTCCTCAAAGTCGGTTTCACCCGAAAGGCAAGAGTCCTTCTCGGACTCCAGGGCTAGACGCCAGGGTTCCCGGCGTCTACCCCCTAGACGTCAGGGTTCCTGGCGTCTAGCCTCTGGTCTCCGCAAAACTTCCTTTTGCACTTTCCAAAAGCCTCGTGGGCTTTCCCCTTTGGCCGAGATAAAGTGTTCTCGTGCCCAAACATTTGGGAAACATCCAGAACCCCTTCTGGTGAATTCCGGAACCCTTACGGAGATCAAACACTACTATCCACATATCAATCTTTACTTCTGGACCATTCCGGAGTTCCTCCTCATATCTGTGATCTCATCCAAAACTCCGAACAACATTCGGTCACCAACATACATAACTCATAGTACTATATCGTCAACGAACGTTAAGTGTGCGGACCCTATGGGTTCGAGAACTATGTAGACATGACCGAGACACCTCTCTTGGCAATAACCAATAGCGGGACCTGGATGCCCATATTGGCTCCTACATACTCTACGAAGATCTTTATCGGTCAGACCGCATAACGACATACGTTGTTCCCTTTGTCATCGGTATGTTACTTGCCCGAGATTCGATCGTCGGTATCTCAATACCTAGTTCAATCTCGTTACCGGCAAGTCTCTTTACTCGTTCCGTAATACATCATCCCGTAACTAACTCATTAGTTGCAATGCTTTCAAGGCTTATAGTGATGTGCATTACCGAGTGGGCCCAGAGATACCTCTCCGACAATCGGAGTGACAAATCCTGATCTCGAAATAGGCCAACCCAACAAGTACCTTCGGAGACACCTGTAGAGCACCTTTATAATCACCCAATTACGTTTGTGACGTTTGGTGGCACACAAAGTGTTCCTCCGGTAAATGGGAGTTGCATAATCTCATAGTCATAGGAACATGTATAAGTCATGAAGAAAGCAATAGCAACAAACTAAATGATCAAGTGCTATGCTAACGGAATGGGTCAATTCAATCACATCATTCTCCTAATGATGTGATCCAGTTAATCAAATGACAACTCATGTCTATGGTTAGGAAACATAACCATCTTTGATCAACGAGTTAGTCAAGTAGAGGCATACTAGTGACACTCTGTTTGTCTATGTATTCACACATGTATTATGTTTCCGGTTAATATAATTCTAGCATGAATAATAAACATTTATCATGATATAAGGAAATAAATAATAGCTTTATTATTGCCTCTAGGGCATATTTCCTTCACTATGCGGCAAGAGTACCCTCCGAGGCAGGACCCTCTGGCGAAGATTTCTTCCCCCGTTTGGAAACCTTTGTTTCCGGGTCTTCAGAGGTGGTCCTCTTCCTTCCTTGGGGAGAGGGAATTTCATATTCTTCTCCCTGGTTATCCTCCTTCGCAGAGGCGCTAATTCCCCCGGTTTGGATGAATAATGAGTGAGGCCTGCTTTCAGCCTCTTTATTCCCCCCTTTATCTTCCCCTGAGGGCGCCTGATAAGGCACCGCCTCGAGCATTCGGGCTAGTACTGGATCGGCCGAGCCTTCGGGAAGGGGGGCCGAACACCTGATCATCTTCGCCTTTGTTACCCAGTCCTGGTCAAAGAGCGACTTTTCAGAATGATGGTGTGATAAATAAAAAGACAGTATGTTCAACCACGGGATTACTTACTTGGGTATCTGGGTGATTACAGCTCAGACCCGCATCCTCGGTGGTGTCCGGACACTTTATTTGTGGTCCGAAGAACAATTTGTACATCTCTTCGAGCGTCATGCCGAGGAAGTGCTGAATAGTTCGCGGTCCTTCCGGGTTGAATTCCCACATACAGAGGGGTCGACGTTTGCAAGGCGGGACTCGACGAACTAGCATGACTTGCATTGCCGTGACCAGGCTGACATCTCTCTCAAGGAGATCTCGGATGCGACTCTGCAATATTGGCACATCATTTACTGGCCCCCAGTCCAGCCCCTTGTTGATCCATGACGTCAGTTGTGGTGGGGGGCGAGCGAAAGGCAGGGCGGCCACCCACTTGGTACCCCAGGGAGCTGTGATATAAAACCACTCTCGTTGCCATAAAGTGGACACCTCTGGGAAGGAACCCTCTGGTCATGGAACATCAGCGCTTTTGCTTATTACGGCACCTCCGCACTCTGCGTGTCGCCCCTCGATCATCTTCGGCTTCACATTGAAAGTCTTGAGCCACAGGCCGAAGTGTGGGGTAATGTGGAGGAAGGCCTCACACACGACGATGAACGACGAGATGTGAAGGAGGGAATCCGGGGCCAGGTCATGGAAATCCAGCCCATAATAGAACATGAGCCCCCTAACAAAGGGATCCAGAGCGAGGCCTAGCCCTCGGAGGAAGTGAGAGATGAATACGACGCTCTCGTCGGGTTCGGGAGTGGGAATGACCTGCCCTCAAGTAGGCAGCCTGTGCGAGATTTCGCCGGTCAAATACCGGGCCTCTCTTAGCTTCTTGATGTCTTCCTTTGTGACAGAGGAAGGCATCCACCGACCTTGGAGGTTGGATCCGGGCATGGTTGAAGGTCCGGAGCGCCTGACCTGATCCTTGGGTGTTGGAACTCGAGGCGGGGGAAGGATTCGATTGAGTATGAGAGGGAAAAAATGACAGGCCTTGGCCTCTTTATAAAGAGGGTGAATATCAAGCATCCTCCTCATGGCCGTTTGGGACTTGCCTAAAATCGAGGAGTCATACCAATGGGCACGATTGGGTTACCCACGTCCGTATTGATGAGAATCTCGTAATAAGGGGGATATGATCTCTGCTTCGACATGACGTGTCAAGAAAACCGCCTCGCGATATGTGCAGTGCTGGTTGAGAAAAATGGTTCGAATAATGACCGGGCCAT
The DNA here is from genome assembly GCF_056163025.1 of Triticum urartu. NCBI lineage: Eukaryota > Viridiplantae > Streptophyta > Magnoliopsida > Poales > Poaceae > Triticum > Triticum urartu. Next base: position 540,111,235 of record NC_141876.1, read on the forward strand.
GGCATGATGTCATGTTGCTAAACATGTCAGCAGATTAGATTTGTGGAAATATTATTCTCTCTATGGTGGTATGTGGAACTTGTTTTGCAGAGCCGGACACTATCCTTGTGTTCAAGATCTTCTATGGAGTATTCGGAGGAAGAACCTGCCTTGCAATGCCGAAGACAAATCTGCGCGCCAGACTCATTGTCATTGAAGCCTGGTTCAGGGGCTACTGAGGGAGTCCAGGATTAGGGGGTCTCCGGACAACCGGACTATATCCTTTGGCCGGACTATTGGACTATGAAGATACAAGATTGAAGACTTCGTCCCGTGTCCGGATGGGACTTTCCTTGGCGTGGAAGGCAAGCTTGGCAATACGGATATGTAGATCTCCTCCCTTATAACCGACTCTGTGTAACCCTAGCCCCCTCCGGTGTCTATATAAATCGGAGGGTTTAGTCCGTAGGACGACATACAATCATACCATAGGCTAGCTTCTAGGGTTTAGCCTCTACGATCTCGTGGTAGATCAACTCTTGTAATACTCATATCATGAAGATCAATAAAGCAGGAAGTAGGGTATTACCTCCATCGAGAGGGCCCGAACCTGGTTAGACATCGTGTCCCCCGCCTCCTGTTACCATCCGCCTTAGACGCACAGTTCGGGACCCCCTACCCAAGATCCGCCAGTTTTGACACCGAAAACGACCCTCACGCCACTGCACTGCCGTCCGCTGTCTTTGCCGTCTGCTAGCCTCGGATGGCGGACGACGTAATCCTTTGCCATCTGTTTCTAAGAAGTGGACAGCAAAGAAGGCCTTTGCTGGCACGTGTTCATCCGGACATTTTGCCGTCCGTGATCTATGCCTTTGCCGTCCGCCATGGCGGACGGCAAAGAAGCTGATTCCAGTAGTGTACCCACTTAGTAACGTAATCAACAACAACTAAAATATGTGTGTAGCCATTAGAGGAAGGAAACGGTCCCATATAATCAAAGCCCCAAACATCAAATGGTTCAATAACAAGTGAATAGTTCATAGGCATTTCTTGGCGTCTACTAATATTACCAATTTTTTGACATTCATCACAGGACAAGACAAACTTACGTGCATCTTTGAAGAGAGTAGGCCAATAAAAACTGGATTGCAATACCTTATGTGCAGTTCTATCTCCAGCGTGGTGTCCTGCATAAGCCTCGGAGTGACACTTGTGTAGGATCTATTCATGTTCATGCTCAGGTACACAACGTCTAATAACTCCATCTACTCCTTCTTTATAAAGGTGTGGGTCATCCCAGAAGTAATGTCTTAAATCATAGAAAAACGTTTTCTTTTGCTGGTATGTGAAACTAGGTGGTATAAATTTAGCAACAATGTAATTAGCATAATCAGCATACCATGAAGCAGTACGGGAAGCATTTATGAAAGCTAATTGTTCATCGGGAAAGCTATCATCAATAGGTAGTGGGTCATCAAGAACATTCTCTAACCTAGATAAGTTGTCTGCAACGGGGTTCTCAGCTCCCTTTCTATCTATAATATGCAAATCAAATTCTTGTAGCAAGAGAACCCATCTAATAAGTCTAGGTTTAGCATCTTTCTTTTCCATAAGATATTTAATAGCAGCATGATCGGTGTGAACAGTTACTTTAGAATCAACAATGTAAGGTCTGAACTTATCACAAGCAAATACAACTGCTAAAAATTTCTTTTCAGTAGAGGCATAATTTCTCTGGGCACTGTCTAGAGTTTTACTAGCATATTGGATAACATTTAATTTCTTATCAACCCTTTGTCCTAGCACATTACCTACAACATAATCACTAGCATCACAGATAATTTCAAAGGGTAAATTCCAATTAGGTGGTTGAACAATAGGTGCAGAAATCAAGGCTTTCTTAAGTATTTCAAATGCTTCTACACAATCATCATCAAAGACAAAAGGAACATCTTTTTGTAAGAGATTAGTCAAGGGCCTAGAAATTTTTGACAAGTCTTTAATGAACCTCCTATAAAAACCGGCATGACCAAGGAAACTTCTTATACCTTTAATGTCCTTAAGACACGACATCTTTTCAATAGCATCAACTTTTGCTTTATCAACTTCAATACCTCTTTTAGAAATTTTATGCCCCAAGACAATACCTTCATTAACCATAAAGTGGCACTTCTCCCAATTCAAGACAAGATTAGTTTCTTCACATCTCTGCAAAACTCGATCAAGATTGCTTAAGAAATCATCAAAAGAAGTTCCATATATGAAGAAATCATCCATGAAAACCTCAACAATTTTTTCACAAAAGTCAGAGAATATAGCAGTCATACATCTTTGAAAGGTAGCAGATGCATTGCATAAACCAAAAGGCATATGTCTATAAGCAAAGGTACCGAAAGGACAAGTAAAGGTGGTCTTTTCTTGATCCTATTTTGACACAGGTATTTGAGAGAAACCAGAATAACCGTCTAGAAAGAAAAAATGTGTATGTTTAGATAATCTTTCTAGCATTTGATCAATAAAAGGTAAAGGGTAATGATCCTTTTTAGTAGCTTTATTTAATTTGCGGAAGTCAATTACCATTCTATAACATGTAACAATTCTTTGTGGGATCAATTCATCTTTATCATTAGGAACAACAGTAATGCCTCCCTTCTTAGGGACACAATGGACAGGACTTACCCACTGACTATCAGCAACGGGGTAAATTATACCTGCCCCCAGAAGCTTTAGTATTTCATTTCTTACCACTTCTTTCGTCTTAGGATTTAACCGTCGTTGGTGATCAACAACCAGTTTAGCGTCCTTCTCCAATTTTATTTTGTGCTGGCATAGAGTGAGACTAATGCCCTTGAGATCATCAAGAGTATATCCAATAGCAGCACGGTGCTTCTTTAGAGTTTTCAATAATTTCTCTTCTTCCTGCTCTGAAAGGCTAGCACTAATAATAACAGGATATATCTTCTTTTCATCAAGATAAGCATATTGAAGTGTATCAGGTAATGGTTTAAGCTCAAACATGGGATCACCCTTGGGTGGAGGAGGATCCCCTAGAATTTCAACAGGCAAGTTGTGTTTCAAAATAGGTCCTTGTTTAAAGAATAGTTCATCTATTTCCCTTCTTTCGTTCATAAATATACCATTTTCATGGTCTAACAAATATTGTTCTAAAGGATCATTAGGAGGCACGACAATAGAAGCAAGACCAATAATCACTACAACAGGACATGGCTTTAGTAACATGGTGTTGTGTTACTATAGGCCCAAAACAGTGTTACTAGGCCATATAGTAACACAGTTTGAAATGTGTTTCATTAGACCGTGTTACTAAGTGGTGTCCACTGTCACATATAGTAAATGTTACCATATATTAAAAATTGTGTTACAACGACATTATAGTAACATGCATATTATGTGTTACTAAACATGTTAGTATCACTCGTGGTAACATATTTTTGTAGAAGTAAAACATTGTCGTAACATGTTTTTGTAACTATGGTAACACAACTTGTAACATAAAATCCAAATACCATAACACTATAATCAACTATCTTAGTAACACATTTTGCGAAAATACAAAGGTGAACATGGGTGCGCGCGCACCCACATGAATAGTAAATTCATAAAAAATACTAGAGAAATTTAAAAAATTCTAAAATTTTGCCGTATGAACCTTAGACGACCATTCTACTCACGTGTGAAGTTTCATGATGTATTTACACCTGTGGTATTCTTAGTGAAGAAAATACAAATGCGACCATACTATTCATTAAACAATGTTTTTTAATATAGCTTCGATTACCTTTGATTTTGTCATTTTTACCAAGATTATCACGGATGTGATTTTTCCGTGAAACTTCATATGCGAGTATACCGGTTGACTATGTATATTAAAAAAATAAATTCAGATTTTTTTGATTTTTGCTAGCATTTTTGAATTGGCTATTCATAAAGGGTGTGCGCGCACCCATGTTCACCAAATCCGCGTCCCACATTTTGTAACTATAGTAACACCAACACTACTATATTATTACGGCAACATAATTAATGTATTTATTTTTTAAATTGACCACAAAAGTAGGTACCCATTTTATGGAATATACATTTATTTAATAAATCACTGCAACTACTGAAATAGTTCATTATTTTACTTTGATGCTTGGCACCATTAAAATGATAGAGAAATTGAAGTGCAATAGATAGACAAATTGAAAATATCAAAGGTATTTATTATGAATATACAAGAGTGTGGGATACATATGCACTACAATAAATAAATACTGATGTTATTGGTGCAACAACATATCATTCATATCAATTTGACTATAGAGAACACGCCTATGAAGAATTTTACACCATAGCATTTACATCAATTCGACCAAAGAAAAAGGTCTTGTGAATGGCATTACATTTTTCAATCTATCAATGTAAACTATGGTTATTGCTAAGTAAAATCTTCTAGTTTTATATGCTTCATCCAACTGGAGAACTCAACAGCAACTCACTTATCCTTCTTTTGGATCTGTAAAAGAAAACTGGACGTTAAAGTTATGTGATTAAATGTACACAAATATAATTTTAGAATCTGGAAGAAAAGACTTCAGGTTACAAAAGCTCAAGGCCAGGCAATTAAGTATCCTGAAGCAAAAGCAACAACAATTCTCTTGCAATCATAAACTTACCTTACTAACTCCTCGTTATCCATAATAGGCTCATCCATGCACACAAGTGCAAATTCGGGACTTAAGTCAATAGCACCAACCTTAGTTTCTAGATCACCACTCCAAATAGTAGCATATGCAACATTCCATTAGTTTGAATATGTTAAATTCTTTAAAACTACTCTCTCTGTAAAGAAATATAAGAGCGTTTAGATCACTACTTCAACGCTCTTACATTTTTCACAGAGGGAGTACTTTGGAACTAACCTATATTATGATCAATGTTATCATTCAATGGCAATGACAATAGAATTTGCATGAACAATGTGTGAATGGTGCACATGGTCATAGTTCAAGAAAATTGTGATGACCATTCAGTTCGTTAGGTATACACATTCAAGCGGCAAGTGGGACTAATAGAGAGATGCCCACATTGCACTCATGTGTTATGCGGGTGTTCGTGGGCAGCTGGCGATAAACCATGTTGTGTTTGCTTGCCCACATAATCCCATTTAATACCACATAGTAATAAAATGATCTGCTATTGTAATAAAGAGTTCTAACAGTCACCACGCGGCAGATGTGTGGTAAGCAACCACAAGAAAAATGAGTTCGGACAATTCTACTTAGCTCTTGTACAAATCAATACTAACTTATTGTATCTGGACATTAGTTGAACACGGCAACACAAACAACTATCAATCAGGTCACTACATGAGCAAGCACATGCAAAGTGGCTCCCAGTGCAAAAATTTCAGAGTGGCAAAGCATAAGCATACTATTGAAAAATCAGGAGCAAAGCATCTGCGTAGTGTTGTATGTGTGTGCTTGTTGTTGTGTTGGGCATGTGTGTGTATGTGCTTTCTAGTACCTAACCAAAGTACTCGCAAGATGTTTTCTAACAGTAGACATTCCATGGCAAAGTTAAAAAGAATATAAACATTCTATGTGAATTATCAATGAGCGCGGCCATATGACTCCATAAACAAATACATGGAACCAGTAGCCATCATTACAGTGGCTTTAAGCAACATGGAACTGAATGCATAAACCCTTGAGGTGTCGACACTAACCGAGCTCCCCACAAACATTCTGTAAGAGTAGAATGATAAATAACTTAAGATGGAAATAGATGTACAGCCAAGAGCTACAGACTATAAGCATGCAGTAAAACCATATATTCAACAAATTTGGAATTAAATGTATAACCTTTTTTGCGCATAATGTAACCTGGATGGATACTTGGTAAAAGGTGATGGAGTCTTACATTTACCTAAATAAAAAGGTAAGCCTGATGGGTACATGGTAAAAAGTGATGCTATCAACCATTGGATTATACTCCCTCCGTTCCATAATATAGTGCCTATAGATTTTTTGAGAAGTCACACTTTACAAACTTTGACCAAGTTTGTAGAGAAAAATACTTATATCTACAATTCCAAAAATATATAATGTGAAACTACATCTTATGATGAATCTAGTGATATATGTTACGCACTCTAGATGTAAATGTTTTTCTCCACAAACTTGGTCAAAGTTTATGAGGTTTGACTTTTCAAAAGGCACTACATTATGGAACGGAGGGAGTATCAAACTAGCATATGAGATTCAGACACAAGAAATATAATAATTAAAGTGAAATAAACAAGCTTCTATTGTATTATCATAGTGATAATTGGGATATACTACACTAAAATAATCATACATCTACTAGAACCCTTACCATGAAAAGCACTATGTATTACACCTACAAAGTACATGTCGGTGTTGCTCTTCACAATTTCTACTACCCAATTTGACACTTGGTAGACATATTTAGCTGAATTAAAAAATCGCACAGGTATTCGGGTATGTATGTATATGTGCCAGTTTGAGACTATTTGAATATGTATGGATATGTAACGGGTATTCGGGTATGTACATCTCGACCATGGGCAGGAGCACGTACGTACTATTATTATTAGCAGGAGAATCAATTAGCAGCCGGCATGTACCCTCAATGTCGTCCTCGCATCTTGCTCCTCTTGGCACTAGTACACAAACAAGCAAGCAGCCTGCTGGATGGATTATTGTGGAAGGTAGCTTACATATGGATGGATTCCTCGTGGATGACAGCAGATGACGAGGACCAGTGGCTTCTACCGCGGGAGGCGCGCATGGTCCATGCGCTAGTTCTGCTCAAGCCGCTTCAATTCTTCATGGCCGCCCGGAGGAAGGGATGGCTGCAGACGGCCCCGGCTAGATCTGCCCAGGACTCCGGCGGCTGCGCGCTCCTCATGGCCGCCTCCTCGGGCCTCCTCGAGCCTGGTGGGGAGGAGGGAACGACCCTGGGGCCGAGGATTGCGTGGGCGACCTACAGAGAAAGGGGCGAGCGGCGGCGGCGGCATGAGGCCCTCAGGCGACTTGCGACGGCGGCTTGCGGCGTGGTATGCGGTGGATTCAATGGGTAGGCGTGCGTGTGAAGGGATAAGGGGAGAGAGGAGATAAAAGGATAGGGCACCCACTGGGCCGCAGCCGTTCGATTTAATCAGATCCAACGGTTACAACGTGTGATCCGTGGGAGGGCTACATTGACCAATCAAAACACAATGCTTTTTTAGTATAATATTTTTACACTCGGTAAATTTTAATCTTTTTTTCTTTTTTTCTCCTCTTATCTTTTTCTTTCTTATTTTTAAGGCCTGTTAAAAGATATAAATAGGATTTTTTAAACCAAAATTTTGCCAATATTTTTATGCACTTGTGATTTAAATTTGAATTGTATGAATGTATGACTAGAAATGCATTAAATGTACTTGCTTCACAAAAAATACCCATTTTTTACACTGTGAAAATAGATTTGTTTTTAACAAAAGGTTAGAACTCTATTTTTCAACATTGTTTTATGTTTTTTTTTGCTTTGATGTTTGTGAACATTGTTTGTAATGGCAAGATGCACATATGTGCCCAATTTGGGCACATTATCATAAACTATGCAATGAATGTGGCCATCACCTTGAAAATGAATGTTCATACATGATACCTTGTTTTGTGAAGGATTTTTTTCTATCAAAATGATCATATTCCAAGTTTAGTATTTTTTCCCCGCAACTAGTACACATAGAAGGGCTCGATGCGAAAGGATTGCATTTATTGAATTTATATTCTTTTCTTTAATTTTTTCCACAATGGGGACATCAAAGCGGGGAGCTCGGAGGGGATAAGGATGGATGTGCTATGTGAGAGATTCATCAAATATGAAAGATAGGTTTCCCGTAATCGCGGGATCATCTGATCTTATTGTATCCCCCAGACATAGGAAACTACCGAGCCATGCCTAACTATACAAGAGACCGTGTCGAGGCTTCATCAAAGCAAGGACATTCGATCTAGAGGATCCTGCCATGTCCTCTAGCTCAAAGTAGATTGATGCAACACTATTTATTACCCATGTCAAACGACAAGGACGGGGGTTACTGGCTTCTGTCAGTGACATAGGAAACGGGGTGTCCCGAGCACACTATAATCGAGTACCCTAGCAAGCAGGGGATCAAATCATAAGTTTAATTGTGATGTGTTATGGCCAATGTGGCTTTATTGTACGTGTGAGATTATGATCTACTAGTTAACATCAGAAAAGTATTTAAGGTTGAAGACGACTCGCCGGAACCATTTGCGACCTTGATCTGCTATCCCGAGGGCCAAATGCAACATGCTTCTCTACCTCATGAGAGCTAGCGCCTTTGGTCTGCTATCCTGCCTGGTTTAACTCCGACCTTCCTTCACTCCAGTACAGTGCCGACCATACCTCCCTTCGGTTGACCAGTCTAGGAGCAGCCAAGAAGGACGACCAGGACACCTGACAGTCACCTTCGGACCTCCCTTCGCTTTGGACCAGGATGCTCGGCCGATGCTGGTGAGATCTCTATCGCTCTTTAGTGCCTTCTCATTCTTCTACCAAAATGGATATTATAGGATCCTGGAAATATGCCCCCAAATCCCGTACATATACCGCTCCAAGGAGGACGATTTTAGGTTTCCAGTAAAAAAAATATGCACGTCGGGCCAAGATGCAGGATCTACTAATCATTTTTTGGCCCATAAACCGCATATATGTTCGATTTTTGGGGATCAGACCAATATGTAGGATCTGTTAGAGTTGCTCTTAGCCCGGTATACAAGGGATAACCTCTAGGCTGGCCTGAGCTGAGCATAACCGTTTTCGTGGTTACCTATTTAAACACAATTTGAATTTTTATGCAAGACTAATGGCAAATTATTGATTTAATGATGCGCTCCAACAAATTTGAATTTGTGCATTGTTTGATTTGGATGTGTTTAATTTTTAGTGTTATAGCATATTAAAATATGGAGAGCGCCTATAAAGCGCTTGTGGCGCAAGCAACGCTAACTGGCGCTGTCGCGCCCCCTTGGCCGACCCAGCTAAGCGAGGTCGCTCTCCCAAGCTTGCTCGCTTGGATGTTTCGATCGGTCGACTGGTTGACCGTTGACCCATGGCATAGTTGATTGTACACTTCTATAACAAGTTTATAATTTAAAAAGTTTTTTTAGTTTGAAAAAAAGTTTGTGGCCTCAAGAAATGTTCACGAATTTGAAAAAAGTTCAAGAACATTAAAGAAATGTTCATCAATTCTAAAAAATATAACTAATTTAAAAAATGTTCACGGAATAAAAAAAGATTCACAAATTTGATTTTTAATATATTTCAGAAAAGTTAGTCAATTCTAAAAAATGTTTGTGAACACGAAAAAAGTTACCATATTCAAAATAAGTTTCCGTATTTGAAACAAGTCCACAAATTTGAATAAAATCGTGGCATGAAAAGATATTGGCAAAAATGAAAATGTTTAGTGGCTCAAAAAAAGTTTGTAAATTTTGAAAAAAATCATTGTTCCAAAAAAATCACGAATTTTAAAAGTTTCCAAGTTTAACAAAAAGCATTCACGAATTTTAATAAGTTGGTCAATTTGAAAATTGTTGGTAATTTTTTTAAAAATACACAAATTTCGAGAAAAAAATTACTGAAATATAAAAATAAAAGAAATGGAAACTAAAAGTAAAAAAAATCAAAAAAAGGAAACAGAAAAACCATATAGAAAACCTGAAGAAAGACAAACAAAAAGCTGATGAGAAAAATCTAGCCAAAAAAAACTAGGTGTTTTTGAGACAAAAGAAAACTAGGCTTTTTTTAAGGTAACTAGGGAATTTTATTCAAAGTTCATCACATCCGGAATACAAGCAACATCTGGAAGGATCCCTAGCCACACATGGCGGCCCACCGGCAGAGACGCAGCTCCTTTTGCAACCGAGTGGGCCTCCAAATTATTTTCTCTACGCTCAAAACGAAAGACAACTGAAGAGAAAAGGTTCATGGTAATGTGTATATCATGCAGAATAGGCGCATACACTGGTAGAGATTGTGTGCTGATGTTTGAAACCAACTCTAGACAGTCAGACACAATCACCAAATCCTGCAAATTCAAATCGCGGGCCAGGGCAAGTGCTTCACTACACGCGTGCGCCTCCAAACTTGCCGGGTCGATCAAGCCTTCAAAGACCAGTGCTAAAGCTCCAAGAAATTTCCCCGACTTGTCTCGACAAACCACAGCCGCTGCTCCCTTCTCGCCCAGGGTCGATAATGCTCCATCGCAGTTGAACTTCACCGCTTCACCCTCGGGCGGCAGCCATGCCCGTGCTCTCGGAGCAGCAGGCACATGCATCGGTCGCTCCTTTTGGGACTCAACAATGTCCAGGTCCTCCAAGAAGCGCCTAATAAAACTCATGGTTGACAACGGGCTCTGGAACTCATTCTCATGGATTGCTTTCCGGCGCGCCCACCAAATTGCCCACATTGTCACTAGAACCCGAGTTACATCACGTTGGATTGTTGATTCGAACAACCAAAACAGCCATAGACGGGCATCAGCGTTCTGGTTTGATATCACATGCTCTAGGAGCTCTTCATCACCCAAAGCCCAAACGCATCACGCCATGCAGCAGCTTAACAGAGAATGACACCAAGTGTCCTCATCTGCTCCGCAAATCGAGCATGCTGGTGAATCTGCCATATTTCTCTCATGACACACGTGCCCCGTCGGGATCGAGGTATGCGCTAATCTCCATACAAAAATTTTGATCTTGGAGGGAACCCGTACATTCCACAGCTGCGACCAAGATTTCCTGTCAGCTGTAATGTTTGAATGTCCCGGCCGATGATCAAGCCAATCCTCCCTCTGAGCCTTGACTGCAGAAATCATACGGTAGGCCGACCGAACCGAAAAAACACCCTTCTTGTCGTAGTGCCAGGCCCAAAAATCATCCTGCACCCTAGTACTTAGTGGTATATTCTGAATAACTTCAACATCGGGAGCGATAAAGTGTTCCGTAAGCGCCTGCTTGTTGCATGACCTGGTGGTGGGATCAATCAGCTCCAAGACCAGAACTGGAGGGTTGGCCGACCGTGAGCATATTGGCATGAGCTTGTAATCCCTTGGCAGCCAATTGTCGTGCCATATGTACGTATGTGATCCAGAGCCGATGCGTTTGATGAGTCCTTGCGCTAGCAAGTCTCTTCCCTCTAGTATGGAGCGCCAGACCTGGGACGGACCTGCACCCAACGTGGCATCCAAGAGGTGGCAATCTGGATAGTACCTGGCTTTCAGAATTCGAGCGCTGAGCGAGTCCGGATCCTACAGTAGTCTCCATGCTTGGCGCGCGAGTAATGCTAGGTTGAACAGCTCCACATCCCTAAAGCCCAATCCCCCCATGAACTTTGGTTTCGACATTGTTTTCCATGAAACCCACGTTGTTTTCCGTTGGCCATCCTTGCTTCCACACCAAAACTTATGGATCAGGCCGTTGATATGCTCACACAAACCCCTTGGCAGCTTGAAACATGACATAGAATACGTTGGAATAGATTGAGCTACATATTTTATTAGCACCTCTTTCCCTCCGGCAGATAAACACTTCTCCATCCACCCTTGCACCTTCTTCCAAATTCTATCTTTCAAGTACTTAAAGGATCCCTCTTTGGCCCTCCCCACATCCGAGGGCAGGACCAGGTACTTCTCTGTTAAAGATTCATTGTGGACAGTGAGGATGTTCTTGATGGAGTCACGAGCAGAGTTGGGTACTCCTTTACTGAAAAAGATAGATGACTTTTCCATATTAACCCTTTGTCGGGAGGCGTTAAAATAGATCCGCAGTAGCTCATCAATGCATGTGGCCGTATCATCATTTGCTTCAAAGAAAAGTAGGCTATCGTCAGCAAAAAGTAGATGATTAACAGATGGTGCATTTGGTGCGACTGTGATCCCCCGTACTCCTGCACCAGATTTCAGTAAACATGAAAGTCCTTCAGCTGCCAACAAGAACAAATATGGTGAACTCGGATCGCCCTGGCGCAATCCCCGAGAAGGCTTGAAACCATCCAGACTCCTGCCATTAAACATAACCGAAAAGGATACCGACGTCACACATCTCATTACGTCTCAGTGAAGCGGAGGCTAAAACCCATCCTTAGCATTACAGCTCTCAAATACGACCACTCCAAGCGATCATACGCTTTCATCATATCCAATTTTAGAGCACAAAACCTATTGCCCTTCACCCTCCTAGTCTTCATGTAATGTAGGCATTCATAGGCTGTAATGAAGTTATCTGTGATGAGACGACCAAGGACAAAAGCCGACTGCTCTTCGAAAATGATCTCAGGGAGGATTACCTTCAGCCTGTTGGCTAAGACCTTTGAAGCGATCTTGTAGATCACATTACAAAGGCTTATCGGCCGAAACTGTCCTAGAACTTTTGGACTTGCTATCTTTGGAATTAAAACGATGAACGTGTTATTTATCTCCTCCGGTGAGTCCACACCATCAAGCACTCTAATGATTATCCTTGTAACTTCATCACCACATAAGTCCCAATGCTTCTGAAAAAAAATGTGCAGGGAAACCGTCCGGCCCCGGCGCCTTAGTTGGAAACATTTGAAAGAGAGCTTCTTTAACCTCATTATTGCTATAAGTGGCATTTAGGCAGACATTCATATTACCATCCACCCTCACCGGTATGTGCGATAACACCTCTTCCATACCTATTGTTCCTTCCGACGTATAGAGGTTTGAGTAAAACTCTGTAGCCATATTTGCCAGTTCCGCTGGATCCGTACAAGTGGTTCCATCCGCACGATCAAGTTGGGTGATGCTGTTTTTGGCCCGTCTAGCACTTGCCTTCCTCTGAAAGAACTTAATATTGCTATCACCCTCGGACAGCCATGTGATACGAGACCGCTGTCTCGCCATTATTTCCTCCCTGTACGCGAGTTCCACCATGCGCTCCTCGACCTTGCGTTCCTCCTCACTAGGTCCGAGTCTCAAAGGATCCGCACGCACCATAGCTAGTTTCTGTTGAAGCGATCGTTGCTCTTGCCGAACTGATCCAAAAGTAGTACGTCCCCAACTGGAAAAAGAAGTGGCCACCGACTGTAATTTGTTGGCCAGATCCGACACCGACGAGGCCGGGCCATCACCATTCCATGCTGCTTCCACCACGTCCTTGAAACGACCATCTCTTTCCCAGACACATTCATATCGAAAAGGCTTCTTCACAGCGATGCACTGATTCCCCGCTTCCATCTCATTCATCAGCAGAATAGGGCTATGATCACTCTTAACTACTGTTAAATGCTCCACTCTTGCAAACGGGAACATGTTGGACCAGCTTGCCGAAGCTAGCGCCCGGTCTGTAACGCCCTCGATGCGGCTATAGCTCCCACGTGTCGAGGCACGACTTAGAGACATAACCGCATTGAAAGCAATGTCGCAAGTCAGGCAATCATTACAACATCCCATGTAATACATAATAAAAGGGGGAGATAACATAGTTGGCTTACACTCGCCACGTCACATCAGAGTACATAAATAACATCCATCAAACAAACACTCATGGCCCGACTACGGCGCCAAAATAGAAAAGAACCCAACATGCGACAAGGCCCTGAATCAAACCCCAACTAGGCACCACTACTGATCATCGGGAAATGAAACATAATAACGCTGAGAGTCCTCGTCGAACTCCCACTTGAGCTCGTACTCGTCACCTGGAACGGAATCACCTAGACCTGCATCTGGAGTCATAGTATCTGTGAGCCACAGGGACTCAGCAATCTCGCACCCTCGCGATCAAAACTATTTAAGCTTATAGGAATGGATAAGGCAAGTATATGTGGAGCTGCAGCAAGCGACTAGCATATATGGTGGCTAACTTATTCGCAAAGGAGAGCGAGAAGAGGAGGCAAAGCGCGAGCGAAAAGCTAGAAGGAACAACCTGCGAAACATAACTCCAACACCGTGTCCACTTCCCGGACTCCGCCGAGAAGAGGCCATCACGGCAACACACACGGTGGATTCGTTTTAATTAATTAAGGTTTAAGTTATCTACAACCGGACATTAACAAATTCCCATCTGCCCATAACCGCGGGCACGGCTTTCGAAAGTTCAATCCCTGCAGGGGGGTCCCAACTTAGCCCATGACAAGCTCTCACGGTCAACGAAGGAATAGACCTCCTCCCAAGACGTTCCGATCAGACTCGGTATCTCGGTAAGTCAAGACACTTCGACAGGTTAAAACAAGACCAGCAACACCGCCCGAATGTGCCGACAAATCCCGATAGGAGCTGCACATATCTCTTTCTCAGGGCACACTCAGATTGTCTTAGGTACGGGTAGGCCAGCCCAGAGTTTCCCCTGATGGCCACCAGTAGCTGACAGGTGGACCAACACTCAAAGGAGCACTGGCCCGGGGGGGTTAAAATAAGATGACCCTTGAGTCTGCAGAACCCAAGGGAAAGAAAAGGGTAGGTGGCAAATGGTAAAACCAAGGTTGGGCATTGCTGGAAACGCTTTAATTGAGGCGAAATATCAAGGGGTTCCCATTATAACCCAACCGCGTAAGGAACGCAAAATCCGGGAACATAACACCGATATGACGGAAACTAGGGCGGCAAGAGTGGAACAAAACACTAGGCGAGAGGCCGAGCCTTCCACCCTTTACCAAGTATATAGATGCATTAAGATAACATAGCAATATAGTGATATCCCAACAAGTAAATAAATGTTCCAACAAGGAACGGCCTCCAATCTTCACCTGCAACTAGCAACGCTATAAGAGGGGCTGAGCGAAGCGGTAACATAGCCAATCAACGGTTTGCTAGGACAAGGTGGGTTAGAGGTTTTACATGGCAATTGGGAGGCTGACAAGCAAAAGGTAGGCATCGTAGCATTGGCAAAGCAAGAGCGAGCAAACTAGCATAGCAAAGATAGTAGTGATTTCGAGGGTATGATCATCTTGCCTGCACAGTTGTCAGAGTTGACTGGATCCTCACAAGCAAACTCAACGGGCTCCTCGGTAGAGAACTCATCTCCCGGCTCTACCCAACAAGACAAACAAGCAACAAGGATACAATCAACCACGTGCAAGACCAAGCAATATGATGAAATGATGATATGCTATGCGGGATGCGATGCGGGATGCAAAATGCAAGATATGACAGGAAATGCATGAACCTGGCCTCAACTTGGAATTTCAAGGGTGCCACTGGATAGAGGGGATGAAATCGCTTGAAAACGATATAAAGATCATTGGAATCGGAGTTACGGTTTGGAAATGGCAAACGTTTTAAGATATGACACCGGTCTGCGATTTACAGCAAGTAGGCATCTAAATGCAACAAAATGAACATGCTACAGCCATCAAACAAGACAACAAAATACATGGCAGGGATGCACACAAGATGCGTAACAAAAAACTAGCACTGAGCCACGGCCAATTCATCCATTAAGAGGTTCAAACAAGCATGGCAAAAACGCAAATTCAAAACAGATTCCAGACTTAGTGAAATTAACACTAGTCTGAAATTTCAGATCACGATGCTCTCTTCAGAGCAGCAAAACAACATGATACATGACCTGAACATGACAAGTAAGAACATGGCATGGAGCTACTCAACAAGCTTGACAAAAGACCCAAAGTGACCTGGGGCCAAAAGGGTTCACAAAATATATTAACGGGCACACGAACATAGCTAAAACACAATCAGTTTTCAGACTTAGTGAAAACTGAGACATGCTGAAATATAACTCACGAAGGCATGTAAACGAGCTCGATGCACTCACCACGGTGCAAGTCATGGCAAGGCAAGCATACATCCATTAAGAAGGCACAAAATACAAGCTAGGCATGGCAAGAACAATGACATAGCATGCACGGATCAACTACAACAACGCCGGCAAAATCGCAAACGAGTTGACGATCTGCCCAGATTCACCACGAAGCAGAAGTATAGCTCGATTGACTCAATCTATGGTGCTCCATAATTGCAAACAAAGACATGGATGGATAGAGCATAACATTAATAACAAAAGTCCCTTACTGATCATCCTCAAAAGAGGCACGGATCACTAGGAAACAAGCTGAACATATGGCATCATGAACTAAAATATCCCAGACTTGGTGAAAACAACTAAGTCCCTGAAAACATATTTCCCGGGTGCCTCTCTTTGCGAGCTTGCACAAGTCACCACACACATCCTAAAAATGCATGGGTTGCACCTCTGGAAAGAAGACAAAATGCTTAACAAAACATATGCAGGACTCACAGGCATAGCATGCACACAAAAATCATGGAAAAAATGACAAAAGTCTAAGATGAACTAGCAGATCTGACAATAAACTCATGAAGCCTCCTTCTAACAGAATTTAGGGCATCAAGATGAGCTCAAATGAAAATGATTCAATGTAATGAAATGATTTACTCGTCGAGACGAACATTTTGATATATAATATGCCCAAATCGGAGCTACGGATGCAAAGTTACGGGCAGTCAAAGTAGGCATAAAAAATCTGGAAGGAGAGGGAAAAAGTCAACCGAGAGGGATATTTCCAGATCTGGATCGGCACGCTTCCCGAGGCGGTTGCCGGACCTACTGTAGCTCGCCGGAGACCTTCGTGGCCGGAGAGGAAGGAGAGGGACGGGGCGAGGCCGGCCTTGGCGCGGCTCCCGAGGACGGCGGCGGCTTGGACGGGGCGGCGCGGGCGGCGAGGGGCGGCCGGGCGCGGGCAGCGAGGCGGCGCCGGCGGCGAGCGCGCGCGGCGGCTCCGGGCTCCTGCGGCGGCCGCGAAGAGGAGGGCGGCGCCTGGGCAGATGGCGGCGGGGCGGAGGACTGGGCCGCGGGGGCCCGCGTCGGGCTCGGCGGGCCTCGCGGCGGCGGCGGCGAAGCGGTCCCGCGAGGGACACGTGGTGGCGGACGGTTGGTGCGGGCGGAGGCGGCGGACGTTGTCCGGCCGGGGCGGACACGTCCGTCGGCGTGGATCTGGTTTTTTTTAGACTAGGGTTTGGACGGGGAAGAAGATCCGAATTTGGAGGGGGCTATTTATAGGCATAAGTGGAGCTAGGAGAGTCCAAATGAGGTGCGGTTTTCGGCCACGTGATCATGATCGAACGCTCTAGGACATAGAGCAGAGTTTGGTGGGTTTTGGGCCAAAAGAAGGGGTGTTGGGCTGCAACACACACGAGGCCTTTTCGGTCCCTCGGTTAACCGTTGGAGTATCAAACAAAGTCCAAATGGTACGAAACTTGACAGGCGGTCTACCGGTAGTAAACCAAGGCCGCATGACAAGTCTCGGTCCAATCCGAAGATATTTAATCCCCACACACGAAAGAATGCTAGAAATGACCACCGGAGGAGAACGAAGCGCCGGAATGCAAAAGGGACAACGGGGAAAATGCTCGAATGCATGAGATGAACACGTATGCAAATGCAATGCACATGATGGCATGATATGAGATGCATGAAAACGAAAACAACACACGGAGCCAAAGACCCGAACCCGAGAAATAAATATAACTTAACGCCAGAAATGGCAAGAGTTGGAGTACAAATAGGGAAAGTTACACCCGGAGTGTTACAACACTCCACCACTACGAAAATATCTCGTCCCGAGATCTAGGACTGAAATAACTCCGGGTACTCAGAACGGAGGTGATCCTCGCATTCCCAGGTAGCTTCACGGTCGGAATGGTGAGACCACTTGACTTTGAGAAATTTGATTGACTTGTTGCAAGTCTTGCGTTCAGTCTCTTCAAGAATAGCAACTGGGTGCTCACGATAAGAGAGATCTTCTTGGAGCTCAATGTCCTCGAAGTTGACGGTGCGGTCAGGAGTCTTGAAGCACTTTCGAAGCTGAGAGACGTGGAACACATCATGAACATTTGCAAAGTTTGAAGGAAGCTCGAGTTGATAGGCGAGGTCGCCTCTCTTGCTGACAATCTTGAAAGGTCCCACGTATCTAGGGGCAAGCTTCCCTTTGATACCGAAGCGACGAGTACCTTTCATAGGAGAGACGCGGAGGTAAACATGATCTCCGATCTCGAAAGCCAAATCACGGTGCTTACTATCATAGTAGCTCTTTTGGCGGGATTGGGCTGCTTTGAGGTTATCACGAATGACTTTGCACATTTCTTCTGCTTCTGTGATTAAGTCATTACCCAGCAGCTGACGTTCACCGGTTTCAGACCACTTGAGAGGGGTACGGCACTTCCTGCCATATAGAATCTCAAATGGGGCCTTGCCCGAACTTGCTTGAAAACTGTTGTTGTATGAGAATTCAGCATAAGGAAGACAATCCTCCCACTTCATGCCGAAGGAGATCACACAAGCCCTGAGCATATCTTCAAGAATCTGGTTGACACGCTCGACTTGACCGCTTCTTTGAGGATGGAAAGCAGTGCTGAAGCGGATGTTGTTGCCCATGGCCTTCTGAAAAGAATCCCAAAACTTCGAGGTAAAGATGCTGCCACGGTCTGAAGAGATCACTTGAGGAATACCGTGCAGAGAGACAATGCGAGAGGCATAGAGTTCCGCCAATTGAGCTGCAGTGATCGACTCTTTGATAGGCAGAAAGTGAGCCACTTTGGTGAGCTTGTCGATCACAACAAATATAGCATCATTGCCACGCTTGGACTTTGGAAACCCAGTCACGAAGTCCATTTCAATGTGGTCAAACTTCCATTCTGGAATGACAAGAGGTTGGAGGAGACCAGCTGGCCTTTGTTGTTCTGCCTTCACTCTTCTGCAGACATCACATTCATTCACGAATTGAGCGATCTCACGCTTCATTCAAGTCCACCAATAAGCTTGCTTGAGGTCCTGATACATCTTCGTGCTCCCAGGGTGGATGGAGAGGAGAGAATTGTGAGCCTCGTTCATGATCACTTTACGAAGTTCACCTTTGGGCACAACAATACGATCCTCGAAGAAGAGAGTGTCCTTGTCATCAAGGCGGTAGCACTTGTACTTGGACTGACTCTTGGCAATCCCAATCTTCCCCTTTTTCACCATAGCATCAAGAAGCTGGGCTTGGCGAATCTGGTCTTCTAGGGTAGGAGAGACTTGAAGGTTGGCGAGGAAACCTTGAGGAACAACTTGCAGATTAAGCTTGCGGAAAGCTTCACAAAGCTCGGGTTGATAAGGCTTGAGAATCAGACTGTTGTAGTAGGCCTTTCTGCTCAAAGCGTCAGCAATCACATTGGCCTTGCCTGGAGTATACTCAATACTCGGATTATACTCTTGAATCATTTCGACCCATCGAGTTTGCCTTAGGTTGAGATTAGGCTGAGTGAAGATGTACTTGAGACTCTTGTGATCGGTGAAAATGTCCACTTTTCTTCCCAATAGAAGATGTCTCCAAGTCAAAAGAGCATGCACAACTGCCGCCAACTCGAGATCATGAGTGGGGTAGTTCTTCTCATTAGGCTTCAACTGGCGAGATGTATAAGCAACAACTTTCTTCTCTTGCATCAATACTGCGCCAAGACCTTGGAGAGAGGCATCACAAAAGACCTCGTACGGCTTGGATTCATCAGGCGGAGTCAGAACTGGAGCAGTGATCAACTTCTCTTTCAAAGTGTTGAAAGCAATATCACACTCCGGAGACCAAACGTACTTGACGTGCTTCTGAAGAAGATTAGAGAGAGGCTTCGCGATCTTGGAAAAGTTTTCAACGAATCTTCGGCAATAGCTTGCGAGACCGAGAAAACTGCGGAGTTGCTTCACGTTCTGAGGAGGTTCCCAATTCACAATTGCGGACACCTTCTCGGGATTCACGGAAATGCCCTTGGCAGAGATGATATGACCAAGATAAAGAACCTCATCGAGCCAAAATTCACACTTGGAGAACTTGGCGTAGAACTGATGTTCTCTGAGCTTATCCAGCACCAAACGCAAATGCTTGGCATGATCTTCCTTGTTCTTCGAGAAAACCAGAATGTCATCGAGATAGACCAAAACGAAGTCATTGGTGTAGGCGTTGAAGATGAAGTTCATCATGCGAGAGAACGTCGGAGGAGCGTTGGCGAGGCCAAAAGACATGACAGTGTATTCATATGAACCAAAGCTTGTTCTGAATGCTGTCTTGGGAATATCTTCTTCACGAATGCGAATCTGGTGATAACCCATACGGAGATCAAGCTTGGAGAATACTTGGGCACCTTTGAGTTGTTCGAACAGCTCATTGATGTTGGGAAGTGGGTATTTGTTCTTGATGGTCTTCTTGTTCACTGGACGGTAATCAACACAAAGTCTGTCCGTTCCATCCTTCTTCTTCACAAAAAGAACACCACAACCCCACGGAGAAGTACTAGGCCGGATGAGACCCATTCTTTCTTGCTCATCAAGTTGCTTCTTCAGCTCCTTCAACTCTTCAGGTCCGAGCTTGTAAGGACGTTTGCACACAGGTTCCGTGCCAGGTTCAAGTTCAACAACGAATTCAACTGGCCGGTGCGGAGGCATTCCTGGGAGCTCTTCTGGAAAGACGTCTTGATATTCGCAAACGACTGGAATTTGAGAGATGGCATCCAATTCACCCTTCTCATTGAGAGAAAACAGACGAATGGTATTATCCCGAGCGGCAAAGACAATTACATCCTCAGACGAATGAGTCAATTGAATCTGCCTGGCTGCACAATCAAGCTGAGCCTTGTGCTTAGAAAGCCAATCCATTCCGAGAATAAGATCAATATCCGAGTCACCAAGAACCGTTGGAGAATATAGAAACTTGTAGTCACCCAAAGTAATAGTAACATCCGGAGCAATGGAGTTAGCCTGCATGCACTTACCGGGAGAGACAACTGCTAAAGGACTAGGCAAAATTTGCAAAGGCAAACCATGCTTAGATGAAAACGGTCTCGAGATGAAACAATGCGATGCACCCGTGTCAAAAAGAACATTTGCAGGAATATCATTAACAGGAAGGTTACCCATGATCACATCTGACGAGTCCTCTGCCTGAGCTGCATTCATCAAATTGACCTTGGCATGCTTGGGGTTATGCTTGACCACAGCTGTACTTGCCGATCTGACAGGAGGAGGAGGAGGAAGACGCCTCTGGTTGAAACACTTGTTGGCATAGTGACCCTTCTGTTGGCACTTGTTGCACGTGACCTCTGAAAGCGGACGGTGATACGGAGCACTCGATCTTGGAGCTTGAGACGAAGCCTTGTTCTGAAAGCCTGGGTTGGGTGGGTGGGAAGAACCACTGCCACCTTTGCTCTTCTGCTGATACGGCTGACGGAACGGAAGAGGAGGAAGCCAAAACTTCTGCTGCTTGGCCACTTGAGTAGAGGAAGAAGGAGTAACATCTCTGACTCGCTTCCCGGAAGCATCACACCTCAACTGAGCAGCCTCTTGCTTCAGTGCCATGTTGTAGAACTCATCGTATCTCAAGGGCTCAAAGAGGACAAGAGCGAGCTGAATATCTTCTCTGAGACCACCCCTGAACTGATATATCATGCTCTTCTCATCAGGCACGTCCTGCTTGGTAAAGCGGGCAAGCTTCTGGAACAATTTGTTGTAGTCATAGACAGACAAAGAACCTTGCTTCAGATTGCGGAATTCCTCACGCTTGCTTTCAACCACGCTCTGCGGAATGTGATGAGCTCGGAAATCTCGACGGAAATCATCCCAAGTGATAACACGTCCACCTCTGGAATCCTTGTACTGCTGGAACCATTCTGCAGCTTGATCTTTGAGTTGGAAGGAAGCGAACTTCACAAAGTCCTCAGGCCTGACGTTGCTGCACTCGAAATGCTTAGACAGATCCACAAGCCAATCGTCAGCATCGGTTGCCTCAACACAATTGCTGAAAGTCTTTAGCCCATTAGCAAGGAACTGGTTGAGTGTAGCAAAGTGACTCTGGTTGCTTCCTTGATTCCCTTGACTGCCTTGATTGCGCTCTTGGATAATTTGCATGATCAGCTGAGTGTTTGCATTGGTTGCGGCCATCACAGCTTGCCATGCCTCTGGAGGAGGTGGAGGTGGTGGCAGATCAGGATTCGGAGTCGTGCGCGTTGGAGGAGCCATCCTGAAGAGGTTGACCACCATTAGCACATGACAGATAAATATTGAAGCTGAATCCAACGGAATGAAATTGCAACATATAGTCTTCACGTCCGAACAAAATGAACGAATGCATTCTTCTTGAAATGGTCACCTATCCATAAATTGAGAAGCCACGTAGAATTAAGGTAGAGAAATAAATCAACAAGGTACGGATCAAGAACGAATAATCGGTAAGAAATCCCAATCTCAAACCAATATCCGTGGAAGAAGAACTAGAGCTACTAGAATTCCCACCTATGAAACTCCCGAACCTTTCCGGTTATGCAATCAGGTGTTGGGGATACAGGGGAAGCATAATATCTCACCCAAACTAGCAAATCCTACATCCAGCTGTATCCATCCTTCAACGCATAACCAAGAAAACTTCGGAAACCATCTACCTCAACCTTCGAAAAGCATCCGTTATACAAGTTATGGCGATACTCCCGAACTCCCGCCCCAGTACTGGGTGGCGTCGAGGTTATCTCACCAACGAACTGCATAAAAGAGATTTTCGATGTCGGCGAACATATCTCAAGTATTCTAGAATTGCAATGATAAAATTATGATGACAACACCTCAGAGCTCAACTCCCCGGGACACTTCCACTAAACCCCTGACAGGAGGCACCAAGACAGTATTCTCACCATAAGCCATCGGAACCAATCCAAGATACTCGCGTGATCCTAATTTTTTTTTTGTGAAATTTGAGAAGAGAAGAGTCAAAACTCTACGTCAGGATGCCTTACCAGAGCGATGAGGAGACTGGGAAGTAAAAAGAATTCCTAAGCTCTCCGATATATAATTCCTAAGTGACTCAAAACATTTTTCTAGACACAACTCGGCTGCTAAGACGATCAAGCAATGGGGCTCCTAAGGTCGGGGAAGGCTCTGATTACCAACTTGTAACGCCCTCGATGCGGCTATAGCTCCCACGTGTCGAGGCACGACTTAGAGGCATAACCGCATTGAAAGCAATGTCGCAAGTCAGGCAATCATTACAACATCCCATGTAATACATAATAAAAGGGGGAGATAACATAGTTGGCTTACACTCGCCACGTCACATCAGAGTACATAAATAACATCCATCAAACAAACACTCATGGCCCGACTACGGCGCCAAAATAGAAAAGAACCCAACATGCGACAAGGCCCTGAATCAAACCCCAACTAGGCACCACTACTGATCATCGGGAAATGAAACATAATAACGCTGAGAGTCCTCGTCGAACTCCCACTTCAGCTCGTACTCGTCACCTGGAACGGAATCACCTAGACCTGCATCTGGAGTCATAGTATCTGTGAGCCACATGGACTCAGCAATCTCGCACCCTCGCGATCAAAACTATTTAAGCTTATATGAATGGATAAGGCAAGTATATGTGGAGCTGCAGCAAGCGACTAGCATATATGGTGTCTAACTTATTCGCAAAGGAGAGCGAGAAGAGGAGGCAAAGCGCAAGCGAAAAGCTAGAAGGAACAACCTGCGCAAACATAACTCCAACACCGTGTCCACTTCCCGGACTCCCCCGAGAAGAGGCCATCACGGCAACACACACGGTGGATTCGTTTTAATTAATTAAGGTTTAAGTTATCTACAACCGGACATTAACAAATTCCCATCTGCCCATAACCGCGGGCACGGCTTTCGAAAGTTCAATCCCTGCAGGGGGGTCCCAACTTAGCCCATGACTAGCTCTCACGGTCAACGAAGGAATAGACCTCCTCCCAAGACGTTCCGATCAGACTCGGTATCTCGGTAAGTCAAGACACTTCGATAGGTTAAAACAAGACCAGCAACACCGCCCGAATGTGCCGACAAATCCCGATAGGAGCTGCACATATCTCTTTCTCAGGGCACACTCAGATTGTCTTAGGTACGGGTAGGCCAGCCCAGAGTTGCCCCTGATGGCCACCGGTAGCTGACAGGTGGACCAACACTCAAAGGAGCACTGGCCCGGGAGGGTTAAAATAAGATGACCTTGAGTCTGCAGAACCCAAGGGAAAGAAAAGGGTAGGTGGCAAATGGTAAAACCAAGGTTGGGCATTGCTGGAAAAGCTTTAATCGAGGCGAAATATCAAGGGGTTCCCATTATAACCCAACCGCGTAAGGAACGCAAAATCCGGGAACATAACACCGATATGACGGAAACTAGGGCGGCAAGAGTGGAACAAAACACTAGGCGAGAGGCCGAGCCTTCCACCCTTTACCAAGTATATAGATGCATTAAGATAACATAGCAATATAGTGATATCCCAACAAGTAAATAAATGTTCCAACAAGGAACGGCCTCCAATCTTCACCTGCAACTAGCAACGCTATAAGAGGGGCTGAGCGAAGCGGTAACATAGCCAATCAACGGTTTGCTAGGACAAGGTGGGTTAGAGGTTTTACATGGCAATTGGGAGGCTGACAAGCAAAAGGTAGGCATCGTAGCATTGGCAAAGCAAGAGCGAGCAAACTAGCATAGCAAAGATAGTAGTGATTTCGAGGGTATGATCATCTTGCCTGCACAGTTGTCAGAGTTGACTGGATCCTCACAAGCAAACTCAACGGGCTCCTCGGTAGCGTACTTGTCTCCCGGCTCTACCCAACAAGACAAACAAGCAACAAGGATACAATCAGCCACGTGCAAGACCAAGCAATATGATGAAATGATGATATGCTATGCGGGATGCGATGCGGGATGCAAAATGCAAGATATGACAGGAAATGCATGAACCTGGCCTCAACTTGGAATTCCAAGGGTGCCACTGGATAGAGGGGATGAAATCGCTTGA
Source organism: Triticum urartu (assembly GCF_056163025.1). Taxonomy (NCBI): domain Eukaryota; kingdom Viridiplantae; phylum Streptophyta; class Magnoliopsida; order Poales; family Poaceae; genus Triticum; species Triticum urartu. The sequence continues at coordinate 540,136,092 of NC_141876.1, forward strand.
AAATGATATAAAGATCATTGGAATCGGAGTTACGGTTTGGAAATGGCAAGCGTTTTAAGATATGACACCGGTCTGCGATTTACAGCAAGTAGGCATCTAAATGCAACAAAATGAACATGCTACAGCCATCAAACAAGACAACAAAATACATGGCAGGGATACACACAAGATGCTTAACAAAAGACTAGCACTGAGCCACGGCCAATTCATCCATTAAGAGGTTCAAACAAGCATGGCAAAAACGCAAATGCAAAACAGATTCCAGACTTAGTGAAATTAACACTAGTCTGAAATTTCAGATCACGATGCTCTCTTCGGAGCAGCAAAACAACATGATACATGACCTGAACATGACAAGTAAGAACATGGCATGGAGCTACTCAACAAGCTTGACAAAAGACCCAAAGTGACCTGGGGCCAAAAGGGTTCACAAAATATATTAACGGGCACACGAACATAGCTAAAACACAATCAGTTTTCAGACTTAGTGAAAACTGAGACATGCTGAAATATAACTCACGAAGGCATGTAAACGAGCTCGATGCACTCACCACGGTGCAAGTCATGGCAAGGCAAGCATACATCCATTAAGAAGGCACAAAATACAAGCTAGGCATGGCAAGAACAATGACATAGCATGCACGGATCAACTACAACAACGCCGGCAAAATCGCAAATGAGTTGACGATCTGCCCAGATTCACCACGAAGCAGAAGTATAGCTCGATTGACTCAATCTATGGTGCTCCATAATTGCAAACAAAGACATGGATGGATAGAGCATAACATTAATAACAAAAGTCCCTTACTGATCATCCTCAAAAGAGGCACGGATCACTAGGAAACAAGCTGAACATATGGCATCATGAACTAAAATATCCCAGACTTGGTGAAAACAACTAAGTCCCTGAAAACATATTTCCCGGGTGCCTCTCTTTGCGAGCTTGCACAAGTCACCACACACATCCTAAAAATGCATGGGTTGCACCTCTGGAAAGAAGACAAAATGCTTAACAAAACATATGAAGGACTCACAGGCATAGCATGCACACAAAAATCATGGCAAAAATGACAAAAGTCTAAGATGAACTAGCAGATCTGACAATAAACTCACGAAGCCTCCTTCTAACAGCATTTAGGGCATCAAGATGAGCTCAAATGAAAATTATGCAATGGAATGAAATGATGTACTCGTCGAGGCGAACATTTTGATATATAATATGCCCATATCGGAGCTACGGATGCAAAGTTACGGGCAGTCAAAGTAGGCATAAAAAATCTGGAAGGAGAGGGAAAAAGTCAACCGAGAGGGATATTTCCAGATCTGGATCGGCACGCTTCCCGAGGCGGTCGCCGGACCTACTGTAGCTCGCCGGAGACCTTCGTGGCCGGAGAGGAAGGAGAGGGCCGGGGCGAGGCTGGCCTTGGCGCGGCTCCCGAGGACGGCGGCGGCTTGGACGGGGCGGCGCCGGCGGCGAGGGGCGGCCGGGCGCGGGCGGCGAGACGGCGCCGGCGGCGAGCGCGCGCGGCGGCTCCGGGCTCCTGCGGCGGCCGCGAAGAGGAGGGCGGCGCCTGGGCAGATGGCGGCGGGGCGGAGGACTGGGCCGCGGGGGCCCGCGTCGGGCTCGGCGGGCCTCGCGGCGGCGGCGGCGAAGCGGTCCCGCGAGGGACACGTGGTGGCGGACGGTCGTTGCGGGCGGAGGCGGCGGTCGTTGTCCGGCCGGGGCGGACACGTCCGTCGGCGCGGATCTGGTTTTTTTTAGACTAGGGTTTGGACGGGGAAGAAGATCCGAATTTGGAGGGGGCTATTTATAGGCATAAGTGGAGCTAGGAGAGTCCAAATGAGGTGCGGTTTTCGGCCACGCGATCGTGATCGAACGCTCTAGGAAATAGAGCAGAGTTTGGTGGGTTTTGGGCCAAAAGAAGGGGTGTTGGGCTGCAACACACACGAGGCCTTTTCGGTCCCTCGGTTAACCGTTGGAGTATCAAACAAAGTCCAAATGGTACGAAACTTGACAGGCGGTCTACTGGTAGTAAACCAAGGCCGCATGACAAGTCTCGGTCCAATCCGGAGATGTTTAATCCCCACACACGAAAGAAAGCTAGAAATGACCACCAGAGGAGAACGAAGCGCCGGAATGCAAAAGGGACAACGGGGAAAATGCTCGAATGCATGAGATGAACACGTATGCAAATGCAATGCACATGATGACATGATATGAGATGCATGAAAACGAAAACAACACACGGAGTCAAAGACCCGAACTCGAGAAATAAATATAACTTAACGCCGGAAACCGCAAGAGTTGGAGTACAAATAGGGAAAGTTACACCCGGGGTGTTACACGGTCCAAACGGACCCTACAAAACTGGCCACCTATAACACGCTTCTCAAAAGTCCAGTCTAAGCCAGTATAGCCCAAGTCCGCCAGCTCACATACATCCATGGCCTCCCTAAACCCCTCTATTTGAGCGCTATCCCTTGGATTAGGGCCCATTTGCTCCTCCTGGCGAAGTATCTCGTTGAAATCGCCCATGCAGAGCCACGGTAGCGTGCTTTCTCCCCTCAACCTTTTCATGGTATCCCATGTTTTGTACCTCAAGCTCCGATTTGCCTCACCATAATAAACCTGGATGAAGGAGTTCATATCTAATCTAGGTGTCATACCTAGTGCATCGGGTCCAATGAAAATCTTTTGTGACAATACTGGTGCAATTGCCTTGGCAAAGGAATCCAGATTTCACAAGAGAACCAAGCACATCAAGAGACGCTTCAATTCCATCCGGGATCTAGTCCAGGTGGGAGACATAGAGATTTGCAAGATACATACGGATCTGAATGTAGCAGACCCGTTGACTAAGCCTCTTCCACGAGCAAAACATGATCAACACCAAGACTCCATGGGTGTTAGAATCATTATTGTATAATCTAGATTATTGACTCTAGTGCAAGTGGGAGACTGAAGGAAATATGCCCTAGAGGCAATAATAAAGTTATTATTTATTTCCTTATATCATGATAAATGTTTATTATTCATGCTAGAACTGTATTAACCGGAAACATAATACATGTGTGAATACATAGACAAACAGAGTGTCACTAGTATGCCTCTACTAGACTAGCTCGTTAATCAAAGATGGTCATGTTTCCTAACCATGGACAAAGAGTTGTTATTTGATTAACGGGATCACATCATTAGGTGAATGATCTGATTGACATGACCCATTCCATTAGCTTAGCACCTGATCGTTTAGTATGTTGCTATTGCTTTCTTCATGACTTATACATGTTCCTATGACTATGAGATTATGCAACTCCCATTTACCGGAGGAACACTTTGTGTGCTACCAAACGTCACAACGTAACTAGGTGATTATAAAGGTGCTCTACAGGTGTCTCCAAAGGTACATGTTGGGTTGGCGTATTTTGAGATTAGGATTTGTCACTCCGATTGTCGGAGAGGTATCTCTGGGCCCTCTCGGTAATACACATCACATAAGCCTTGCAAGCATTGCAACTAATGAGTTAGTTGTGAGATGATGTATTACGGAACGAGTAAAGAGACTTGCCGGTAACGAGATTGAACTAGGTATCAAGATACCGACGATCGAATCTCGAGCAAGTAACATACCGATGACAAAGGGAACAACGTATGTTGTTATGCGGTCTGACCGATAAAGATCTTCGTAGAATATGTAGGAGCCAATATGAGCATCCAGGTTCCGCTATTGGTTATTGACCGGAGACGTGTCTCGGTCATGTCTACATTGTTCTCGAACCCGTAGGGTCCGCACGCTTAAGGTTTCGATGACAGTTATATTATGAGTTTATGAGTTTTGATGTACCGAAGGAGTTCAGAGTCCCGGATGGGATCGAGGACATGAAGAGGAGTCTCGAAATGGTCGAGACATAAAGATTGATATATTGGAAGCCTATATTTTGATATCAGAAGTGTTCCGGGTGAAATCGGGATTTTACCGGAGTACCGGGAGGTTACCGGAACCCCCCGGGAGGTATATGGGCCTTAGTGGGCCTTAGTGGAAGAGAGGAGAGGTGGCTAGGGCTGGGCCGCGCGCCCCTCCCCCCTAGTCCGAATAGGACAAGGAGAGGGGGGCGGGGCCCCCCTTTCCTTCTCTCTCTCCTCTTTCCCCCCTCCCGAATCCTATTCCAACTAGGAAAGGGGGGAATCCTACTCCCGGAGGGAGTAGGACTCCTCCTGGCGCGCCCTCTCCTGGCCGGCCGCACCCCCCCTTTGATCCTTTATATACGGAGGCAGGGGCACCCCTAGAGACACAAGTTGATCCACGTGATCATATTCTTAGCCGTGTGCGGTGCCCCCTTCCACCATAGTCCTCGATAATATTGTAGCGGTGCTTAGGCGAAGCCCTGCGACGGTAGTACATCAAGATCGTCACCACACCGTCATGCTGACGGAACTCTTCCCCGACACTTTGCTGGATCGGAGTCCGGGGATCGTCATCGAGCTGAACGTGTGCTAGAACTCGGAGGTGCCGTAGTTTCGATGCTTGATCGGTCGGGCCGTGAAGACGTACGACTACATCAACCACATTGTGCTAACGCTTCCGTTGTCGATCTACAAGGGTACGTAGATCACACTCTCCCCTCTCGTTGCTATGCATCACCATGATCTTGCGTGTGCGTAGGAAAATTTTAGAAATTACTACGTTACCCAACAGGACCTCCCTCCATGATCTTCCTCCAGTCCCCCAAGCAGTGACACTGCACCAAGAAAAGATTCGGCCCCTTGATGTTGAAAGTGACCCCCTGCGCCGCCATCCAAGCATTACGCATCTGGGAAAGGAGTGCCGCGTGACTAAAAGGTTTTGTAGTATGAACTCGGAACAGTGCAAGCCAGCGGACGTCCTTAACCAGATCATCTACCTCAGCCGAGAAATCAAGATCTTCTTTCTCCTTCCCATGCAGCCTCATCCCCGCAAACTGATTCTCCAGATCTGGATCGGCGTCAACGTCGTCGCCATAATCCTCCTCCTCATCCGTGTAATCCCCCATCTGCGCCTTCCTCCGTCCCTTCTACTAGCCTGCTCCTCTACTCCCACCTCCCGAACTCGATCACCATCCTCCGATGCCATCCCCCCACTCGGCGCCATCGCCGCACTTGCCGTCGCCCGATCTACCCCCTTATCCTCCATCTCCTTTGACTCCAATTCAGCCATGCACCTGTGTGCTCCCCCCAAGCAGTGGTTGATCTCGCTGGTTATCGGGAAACCCCGGCGATCCGATGAGATTTGACGTGGACTCTGGCAAAATCGCCAGAGGATGGGTGGAACCCTAGGAAAACCCTAGGGGAACTCGACGCGGCTCTAAAAAAGAAAGCTTCCAGAAGCAAAACCAGGCCGAAGTCACGGAGTCGCAGCCGACACCTATCTTTCTAATGGGCCTTGGCCCAGTCGTTCATTCTGTTTAAGAAAAAGACCGATTTACTGAAGATAAGCGTAATTGTGGTGCTAGCCTGTTGGTACTCACTTGTTTCCCAAAGTAGGAGGTAGCAAGTTCTATTCTTGGTATGTATCGTTTCTTTTTCTTCATGCATGTCAAATTGCCCCATTGTTGGTCATTTTATTTTGTTCACGGGCACACATATTCTAATTTTCTATTAGGAAGAACATGTATATATAATATGCTCTAATATCTATAATTTTGAGAACATTTTTTAAATGTATTCTTTATTTTCAATAGGTTAAGTGAATGAATTTATGCATACATATCGAAAGTAATTCCAGTTTGAGTCATATATGTATCTCAATTAAGGTTCAAGTAATATGGAAAAAAGTTCAAGACTATGTACAAGCTTATACCACAGACAAAGATTGTCGACAAAATCAATCGAGTGAAAAAACTGAACTTGTGTATGTAAGCATTGTGGCACCACTCCTTTTATTAAAATATAGTTTACACTATTTGTCGTGGGTTTGTCATGGCAGATGTCCTCGTGAAAGGACTTAGTTGTGGAGCCATCGCAACGGGTTAGCTTAAAGGGGTTAAACCGGACAAGGGGACATGGGAGTTTATACTAGTTCGGCCCCTTCGATGAAGGTAAAAGCCTACGTCTAGTTGTGATTGGTATTGCTAGGGTTTCGAAGGCCAGGGAGCGAATCCACTTTGTATGGCTTTCGAGTTGTTGTTGTCTGTCTCTAAACCGCGGCCGGGTCGTCCCTTTATATATATAGGTTGACGCCCTCCGGGCTACGGAGTCTCGAAGCCGGTTTATAAACGTATCCGGTTCGGTCTCTCTCTTTCTATCTTACTATACAAGTTACAGGACTAGGCCGGTTTACATTTACATACTGTAACTCGCCTTTGGGCCCTCCATAAAGCGCTAGCATCTTTACATCTTCATGGGCTTCTAATCTTCAAAGAGTCAACCCGGCTACATAAGGCTGGTTTACCTCCAGTAGTAATATCCCCAACATTAGGCCCCAGATTGGTTTGAACTTGTTCATGTCAATCTTTCACACTTTAGAAAAAATCTTCTTTCTTGTCTTCATTTTTGATCTTGTAGACGTCATACTTCAAAATTACGATAAACCGTCCTGACGTCATCCATCCGTTGATATCGGAGATTTCCTTCATTTAATATATATCCAGTTATCGAGGCGACACCTTTACTAACTTATCCATTTTTTGGACTCCTCAACTCCCGCACTTGCCATTTTTCACTTCGCCTTCTAAATAGGACCGAGGGGTCATTTTCATCGTTTCCCCCTGTGCCTCTTCGCATCGTCTTCCTCGCACCGCTCAGCCTCTGGAACTCCGCTGCCACCGTCAACCATCGTTTCTGCTCCGACCTCGGCCGCTACATCGCCCTGAACGCACCAGAGAACTGCGGCGCCCTTCCGCTTCCTCACTAGCTCCGGTAAATTCTCTGCTTTTTTCACCATAGATCTGTTCTAGGGTTTCGATATTCCTCGCAGTTCTTCCGAAGTTCATCAGTGCTATTCTTCCATGTTCTTCCTTTAATAGATGGATACTTCATGCTTGATACATCTCTTACCGTAGCTTACTTACCATGATCATCACAAATCTTTATGCGCAAAGAACTGATCTGTCTGTCAAAATTTGCTTCAGTTCTGCACCCCTTCAAGATCCAATTATTTTTGCTTTTCTGTCTTATCTCTATATCCGAAAGTTTTATACATCACTGTGAGATCTGTTTCTCCTCGCACCAATATAAGCGATTTGACATTGGATAAATAGTCTATGCCATTAGCCCTCTGATAAACCGGAAGAGCATGTTACCTTCATAATTACGCTCCGGTTTAACAGTGTCTGATCAATCCTATGCTAGCATTACCTTCTTTCTCATTATACTAGTCTCCGGGTTGTACCATTTATTATATCAGTATGTTTCTTACTCCCTTGTTTCTTGTGTATGATCATGCATAATTTATAAACCGGACTTTCATTTTCAGTTTATTCGTTTTGCAGTGGCCAAACAATTTACTGCCTGCAACTGGGCTCGTTCCCGAGTTACTGAGGCTCAACTGGATGAGATGGTTAGCATCGGCTCTCTGCCTAAGAAAACTGAGATCAAATGGCGAGTCCCAGGAACTGAGAATCCTCCAACCCCAAGACAAGGCGAAGTGGTAATCTTTGTTGACCATATAGGCCGTGGTTTCAAACCGCCAGGGTCAAAATTTTATCGAGATGTGCTTTCCAGCTTCCAACTACATCCACAAGATATTGGTCCCAATTCAGTCTCCAACTTATGCAATTTCCAAGTCCTCTGTGAAGCCTATTTACAGGAAGAACCAACTGCAGAATTGTTCCGGGATTTCTTTCACTTAAACCGGCGTATAGAGTTCGTGAATGGCCCAAATACAGAGCTTGGTGGTGTCTCGATTCAAAAGCGGAAAGAAGTGGAATTTCCTCATGCCAAACACCATAGCCACCCAAAGGAATGGAACCAAACATGGTTCTATTGCAGAGACACTTCGCCTGAAGATGAGAATCCCCTCCCCGGCTTCCGAGATCATAGATTATCCAATACTCACCCAATGCCACAATGCCTGAGCTCCTCAGAAAGGGAAAAATACACTCCTCAAATCGCCAAGCTCCGGGACTTTATGGCAAACGGTTTAACAGGTGTGGATTTTGTACGCTGTTGGATATCCTGGAGTATCTTGCCGCTAAGCCGGCGTCCCGGTTTAATGTGCGAATATACCGGTGAGGTTGACGATCCTCAACGCCACTGCAACATCCAATTATCTGAGGAAGAAGTTACTGAAGGGGTAAAGAAAATTCTGAATGAATCGGAACTGGTCTGTAGTTAAACCGGTCTGAATCCCTTCTACACCAAGAACAAACCGCCTGCTGTAAGCATTACACTTCCTCTTCATCTCTAATATCTTTGACTTATACAAGCTGTAACCCTTCTTCTTTATATGTATAGGGTGATGACCCTTTCTGGAAACGAAAATCCATAGAGAAAGCGTCAAAGCCAACTGGAGATAAAGTGGCCAAACCAACCCGCCCGAAGACCAAAGCCGTAAAACAGACATCAAAGTAGAAAACGGCTGACCGGATTAATATGGAACTTGATGATGATACTGATGACCCAGAAGCTGAGGTAGAACTTGACTCACTTGGCTCTCTTTTTATGCATCTTGTTAACAATGATCTTCCTCAGGAGGAGGCCGAAGCTAGTCAGGCTGAGGACGTAGAGGTAATTACCCTTCCTCCAGTTCAGACTCTATGCCAACACAAAAAACTCGCCAAACAATCCGGAAAGTAAGATTTTCTCATCCTCTTGCTCACTTGGATCCAACATTTATTTTGAAGACTCAACAGCATGAGGCTCGCCGGACAACTCGGCACAGTGGCCAACAGGTCACCTCTACCGGTTTACATGATACTCCGGTTTGGAAGCATCGGTCTGAGGTCTCTCCTACTTCTGACCATTCTTACCCCAAGGCAGGTTATTTTAGACAGCCTCTTATTCCGTCCGATTCAAATTATCAGGTGACACCTCCTTCCTCTTCTGGTGAATCGACAGCAACTCAACTCCCCCCTTTGAAAACTGTGGCTGGGTGAGTTACGAAAAACCTTTCCTTTCAATGCGCCCTACATCTTTTGAACAGGATGTTAATCCTTTTTATTCTGTTTGCAGGGCCAAAGCCAGACCCAGCAAGAAAGCTCGGGTCACCAATCCACCAGAAGACCCTGTTGCTGAAGAAGAATTACCAAGAGGTGAACCGGAGCAAACAGGTGAACCGGAAGGCCTCCATCCTGAAACAACTTTTGATGATCTGCCCCTTGACGGCCAACATACTGACGAACCCACAGATGTTGAGCCTGCCTCCCCTGATGTTGAACCAGCAGAACCAAACCGGGCTAATCCAATGAAAGACACTGAAATTCCATCATCATCCGCCCAAAATCCTGAAGGCCAAGGCGATGACGTTATTATTACTGGAACAGGCCACAGTTCTCCTGGTCATCCCGTCATTTTGGCTCAGCATAGTGCCAAAGAAGAGCAAATTGCCAGGGATAAAGGTAAATGGAGCAGCGATTTATCAAACTATGCTCATCTTAACGCCGATGAGCTTCATTCTGGCTTCTTTAACCGTCTGCACTCAAACCGGGATTATGAAGCCGGTTTGGTGAATTTGATGAAAGAACGATATGAGGTAACTTCTTCTCCCTTGCACATTGATTTATAGCTGAAATACTATTCCAAGTAGCCCCCAAGAACCATTTTATGATTGTCAATCATAAACCGGGTCTTTGTAACATTTTAAGCATCCCATCATTAATCCTTGCCAAGGCGTGTCTTCAATCATAGATAAAACTCATGTTTGAAAATTTAGATAACGTTCTGTAGCATAGCCCCCAAAGGCTGGTTTAACTTGACAAGTTAATCCGGTTTTTAATCCACACCGCCAGTTTAGAACAAACATACATTAGCCCCCAAGTGTCAAGGATAATGCTTGCATTGTTCTGGAGACTTGCATAGAAGGTAGTATTTGAGAGCAAATAAGCATTAGCTCCCAAGTATGAAGTGGATAACTTGTTATATGCTTTATACTTAGTGCATATATATGTTGTTTTGTTGAAGATACCTTCAATGTTGCAGGCTGAACTGAGAAGCAAAGATGCCAAAAACTCTAACTTGCAAGAAAATGTGAAGTCGTAACAAGCCGAAGCTGCAAAAGCCAAAGAGGAGCTGACCCAGGCCCTGGCCGGAATGGAAAAATTGAAAGAATCCTTCAATCAAGATCGTGCTGCATGGGAAACCGAAAAAGCCGGTTTGACCAAAAGAGACGTAGATGCCGAGGAAGCCCTGAAACCGGTGGCTGAAAAACTAGCCGGTTTGAAGCGCCAAATCAACGCTATGACCTCTGCTATCTTTGGTAAGTATCTGCTTATGTATGTTGCATCAGTCAATGAATCTTAAAACTGACCACGATGTTGAAAAAAATCTTTGGCAGGAACTCGGATCACTCATCTTGGTGCAGATATGCGGATGAAGCTCAAAGCGGCATACACATTGGTTGAGCAGCTATACTCTGGATCTCAGTGAGCCATTAGTGCAGCAGTGTTACCGGCGCCAACGTTGATTAAGGAAACCCTTGAGAAGCTGGGCATGTTACCGGCGCGTATTGTCGAGTTGAAAAGAGCTGCTGCAAGAGCCGGAGCATTAACTGCCCTTATTCGAGCCAAGGCCTGGATTCCAGATCTTGAAGCGGAGGATATCATTAAAGGGTATCCAGGCATGAAAGAAGATGGTTCAAACTTTAACAATGATGATCTTCGGCGGTTGACCAAACAGATGCGGCCAGCGGCCAGCAAATTAGCTGAAGACACCGATTTGTCCCATTTTCAACCGTTTTATGATGCAGAAGGGAAAAGACAGCCGGCCGAGATCCATGAAGTCAAAGAACTTGTGCCTCCGATTCATAAGCACACTTACGCCCCTGATATTAACCCTTCTGATCTTATCCATGAAGAAGCAGTATTCCAAGCTTTAACCAGAATCGACTGGTCAACGGCTGATTTCCAGTGGCTGGGGCGGGATGAAGAAGTGCGTACACCAACTGATCCGCAACCGTTAAACCGTCGTGATGAAGAGTCCTGATCCGGTCGCCGGTTTATATGGCTACTGTGAAAAACAATGGCACTGTTGAGCCGCTTTAAAGCTTCATTGTAATAGGATAGCTGAAACTTTGTTTATCTGCCATGCCATCGAGCATGCTTCATAGCCCTTTGTGACAATCTGTGCCGCCCTTCAGGATATATTTTATGCATAGTCTATGATGACTTGCCTTCCTGGGTACAAAAAACTTAAAAGTGTCTAGCGGTTTACCGCTAAACATGTCATAATATCCAAGAAGTATATAGTACTTGAGCTGAATAATCAAGTGCTTGTACAAAAAATAATGTACAGAACATACCTCATTGAGTGAGCAAACGTGTATACAGCAAAGGTGTTTAACACCAACCCAATACGTTTGATAATCTCATCTTCATAATGCTGGTCTATCTATTAAACCGGACCGGTATACCTACCGGATTTTCTTCATAACACTGGTGATTTAGTTAAACCATACCGGGTCAGTGACCACCGGTTTATAACTGATCATGAGCCAACAGCTGGTGGTTGGAAAGCAAGCCGGATCAAGGATGCCGGTTTATCAAAAAATACTTATGATTGTCAACAAACAAAATTCAAATAGGAAAATATGCGAGGCGTTTTACGAGCTGCCAGGCTCCAAATCGAGGCTTTTCATGGGCTGCCAGGCCTCTGAGTTAAACCATTTAACAAAGCCTTTTAAGATGGGCCTCCAATTAACCAATCACCATTTTAACTATGACAAGTTCAGGGTCTGTAAAAGATTGACTTGCCAAACGTTCGATGGGTCATGCCAGGATTACCTGGATAGGAGTGGCTTACTTGATGAAGGCAGGTTAACCCGGGGTTTTAGGTGAATACACCAGGCTTCCAAGCCGTGGCTTGATAGCCAATTATGAGGGTCCTTTCAAACTCTTTGTTGCTTTGCAAAAAAGAGCCCCCAAGTAACTTTTGTGAGCAATGCTCAGCGTGTGCCTATGTTTGAGTTTGTACAGTGTACAATACTCTCTTTGGCTCCACAAATTTTTCCTTGTGTGGCTGAAATGCCTATCAAGAGGTGTAGCTGTGGTTCAAACATGACGAAGCCCCCTAGTGATTTTCTTTATCTTTATGCAGTTGCTAAATCCGGTTTAACAAAGACTCCGCTTTGCCCGTTAACTTGTAAAAGCACACATATGATATAAGAAAGAACAGATACCCCGCTTAAAACGGAGGCTCCGGTTTATTATATGGTATATACACTGTCATAAATATGTACAGGTGAAAAAGCCTATGGCTTCAAGTATAGTAAGGCCGAAGGAGAGCTATGTTCCATGGCCGCTTTGTCTCCTCCTCCGATTGACGTGAGTCTTCATGCTCTCGAACATCAATGAGGTAGTAAGATCCGTTGTGCAGATTTTTGCTGACCACAAAGGGTCCTTCCCAAGGGGGGGATAACCTATGCATATCAGTCTGATCCTGGATTAGCCGGAGCACCAAATCACCTTCTTGAAAGGTTCTAGTTTTAAACCGGCGGCTGTGATAACATCGAAGATCTTGTTGATAAATCGCCGAACGCGCTGCTGCAAGATCCTTCTCTTCATCCAACAGGTCCAGAGAATCCTGACGTGCCTTCTCATTATCAGCTTCAACATAAGCTGCCACATGGGGCGAATCGTGACGGATGTCACTAGGAAGAACCGCCTCTGCTCCATAAACCATGAAGAAAGGCGTGTAACCCGTAGACCTATTGGGTGTGGTGTTGATGCTCCATAACGCAGAAGGTAGCTCTTCGACCCAACAACCCGGTGTCCGCTTTAAGGGAACCATAAGCCTTGGTTTGATACCCCGCAGAATTTCTTGATTTGCCCTTTCCGCTTGACCATTAGATTGGGGGTGAGCCACTGATGCTAGATTAAGCTGGATGTGCTCACGTTGACAGAATTCTTCCATCTCTCCTTTTGACAAGTTAGTGCCATTATCTATTATAATGCTATGTGGAAAGCCAAACCGGAATATCACCTTTTTGATGAATTGAACCGTTGTGGCTGCATCACACTTCCTGACTGGCTCTGCCTCTACCCATTTAGTGAATTTATCAACTGCTACTAACAGATGGGTCTTCTTGTCCTTGGAGCGCTTGAAGTGTCCAACCATATCCAGCCCCCAAGTGGCAAACGACCACGTAATTGGAATCATCCGCAACTCTTGAGCCGGAACGTGCGCACGGTGGGCAAACTTTTGACATCCATCACATCTTTTGAGTAAATCCTCCGCATCAGCATGCGCCGTCAACCAGTAAAAACCGTGGCGAAAAGCTTTAGCAACCAACGACTTTGAACCAGCATGATGACCGCAATCCCCTTCATGAATTTCTTGCAAAATCTCACAACCTTCTTGAGGAGAAACACATCGTTGAATCGCTGTAACGATGTAACTCCCCGTTGAGTATGGTCATGGACTTGGAATGCCAGATTATCTGTCGGGCCAATGTTTCCTCAGCTGGTAACTCGCCCCGGTTCATGTAATCCAGATATGGGATCGTCCAATCCGGTATGGCATGCAAAGCTGCCACCAATTGAGCCTCCGGATCAGGAATAGCAAAATCTTCTTCGGTTGGTATTTTGACTGACGGATTGTGCAACACATCAAGAAAGACATTGGGCGGAACTGGTTTACGTTGGGAACCAAGATGACATAAAGCGTCTGCCGCTTCATTCTTCCGCCGGTCTATATGGTCCACCTGATAACCTTTAAAGTGACCAGCCACTGTGTCCACCTCTCGCCGATATGCAGCCATGAGTGGGTCCTTAGAATCCCAAGTGCCAGACACTTGCTGAACCACTAGATCTGAATCGCCGAAGCACTTAACCCGGCTCAAATTCATCTCTTTAGCCATCCGAAGACCATGGAGTAAAGCCTCATATTCAGCTGCATTGTTAGTACAAGGGAACATTAAACGGAGGAGATAACAAAACTTATCACCTCGTGGGGAAGTTAATACGACTCCAGCCCCCGAACCCTCTAGCTGTCTGGACCCATCAAAATGAATAGTCCAATATGTATTATCTGGTTTTTCCTCAGCTGCCTGTAACTCCGTCTAATCGTTGATGAAATCTACGAGTGCCTGGGACTTGATCACCGTGCGGGGTATATATCTGAGCCTGTGGGGTCCAAGCTCAATGGCCCACTTGGCAATCCGGCCAGTTGCCTCTCTGTTTTGAATGATGTCACCCAGAGGAGCTGAACTGACTACTGTGATAGGATGGCCCTGAAAATAGTGTTTGAGCTTCCGGCTTGCCATAAACACCCCATACACCAGTTTCTGCCAATGCGGATACCTCTGCTTTAACTCAATGAGCACCTCACTGATATAATAAACTGGCCGTTGAACTGGATACTCTTTGCCAGGCTCTTTGCGCTCTACCACAATAGCTACGCTGACAGCCCGGGCATTAGCAGCCACATATAATAATAAGGGCTCTTTATCGATCGGTGCTGCCAGCACGGGCGGTTCCACGAGCTGTTTCTTCAGATCTTCAAACGCCTTATCAGCTGCTTCACTCCAGACAAAGTTATCCGTTTTCTTGAGCATCTGATATAAGGGAATGGCCTTCTCTCCAAGGCGGCTGATAAACCGGCTCAAGGCTGTAATCCGGCCGGCCAGACGTTGCACATTGTTAATACACGCCGGTTTAGCCAAGGACGTAATTGCTACAATCTTTTCCGGATTAGCCTCAATGCCTCTGTTTGGAACCAGAAAGCCTAAGAGCTTGCCTGCCGGGACACCGAAAACACACTTCTCCGGATTGAGCATCATCTTGTAGACCCGGAGATTGTCAAAAGTTTCCCGTAGATCATTTATCAAAGTCTCCTCCTTTCTGGATTTGACCACAATATCATCTACATACGCATGGACATTGCGCCCAATTTGCTTATGAAGGCAATTCTGAACACATCGCTGGTAAGTTGCCTGGGCACTCTTGAGTCCAAAGGGCATGGAAACATAGCAGAAGGCTCCAAAGGGAGTTATAAAGGCTGTCTTCTCCTGGTCCTTAATTGCCATTTTAATCTGATGATAACCAGAGTAAGCATCCAAAAAGCACAAACGGTCACAACCCGCCGTAGCATCAATTATCTGATCAATGCGAGGGAGAGCAAAGGGGTCTGCAGGGCAAGCCTTGTTTAAATCTGTGTAGTCCACACACATGCGCCAAGTGCCATTTTTCTTAAGAACCAGCACCGGATTGGCTAACCACTCTGGATGAAAAACTTCAACAATAAACCCAGCAGCCAACAAACAGGCGACCTCTTCACCTATAGCCTTGTGCCTTTCCTTGTTGAAGTGGCGGAGGAACTGTCGGACCGGTTTGAATTTCGGATCAATGTTGAGTGTGTGCTCAGCAAGTTCTCTCGGTACACCTGGCACGTCAGAAGGTTTCCATGCAAAGATGTCCCGATTCTCACGGATGAACTCGATGAGCACGCTTTCCTATTTGGGATCCAGGTTAGCGCTGATGCTGAACTGTTTGGATGAATCGCCAGGGACAAAGTCAACCATCTTAGTGTCTGTAGCTGATTTGAACTTCAATGCTGGATCATGTTCCGTGGTTGGCTTTTTTAAGGAGGTCATGTCTGCCGGATCAACTTGCTCCTTATAGAATGTTAACTCCTCCATGGCACAAACCGACTCAGCATAAGCCGCATCGCCTTCTTCACACCCAAAGCAATATTTCTACTTCCATGTACTGTGATAATCCCCTTATGACCTGGCATTTTAAGCTGCAGGTAAACATAACATGGCCTTGCCATAAACTTAGCATAAACTGGCCGCCCAAACAAAGCGTGGTACGGACTTTTGATTTTCACCACCTCAAATGTCACTGTTTTTGACCTTGAATCGTAGTCATCTCCAAAAGCCACCTCCAAAGCTATCTTACCAATAGGATATGCAGACTTACCAGGCACCACACCATGAAATACCGTATTCGACGGTTTAAGATCCGTATCTGTCAACCCCATATGGAGGAATGTATTATAATACAAAATATTGATACTACTTCCCCCATCCATGAGCACTTTAGTGAACTTGTACCCCCCAACTTGAGGGGCTACCACCAAGGCCAAATGACCTGGATTATCAACCCAGGGCAGGTGATCCTCTCTGCTCCACAAAATAGGTTGCTCCGACCAGCGTAAATACTGAGGTACTGCCGGCTCAACAGAGTTGACTACCCTTTTGTGAAGCTTCTGATCACGTTTGCACAAACTAGTAGTGAAGACATGATATTTCCTGCTGTTCAGCTGTTTGGGATTGCTCTGATAACCCGACTGCTGCTGCTGCTGCTGACTCCCTTGATGGTTGTAACCTCCCTGGTTGCCTTGGTGTCCTTGATTGACGTGTCCAGTTTGATTGCCTGGAAACCCTGAATCGGAACCACCGCCTCCGTAACCCGGCCCGTGGAAACCTCCTCCTGAACCGCTGGGCGGGCCGTTGTCATATTGGAACATATTGGAATTCTTGAAATCCCGCATGATATAACAATCTTTCCAGAGATGTGATGCCGGTTTCTCCTTTGATCCATGCTTTGGACAGGGCTGATTTAACAAACGCTCCAAATTGTTGCCTGGACCTCCACCCCTCTGGGGTTGCTTGCCTTTATGGCGCTGGCCATTCTCCTGTGCGTTGGTATTTGCGACAAAGTCCAACCCACCGTCGGCCTTGCGCTTACCAGCGTTTCCATGGCCTGCTGGATTGTGTTGCTGGCCTTTGGCATTGCCGGTCTTCTTACCCTTCTCCGGTTTGTCCTCCTCTGAATCCGGATCCTTGGTATTATCTGAATTGGCGTATTTAACCAAAGAAGCCATGAGTGTTGACATGTCGTTGCAGTGACGTTTGAGCCTTCCCAACTTCTGTTTCAACGGTTTGAAATGGCAATTACCCTCTAACATTAACACTGCGATGTCTGTGTTGATACGATCTGACGAATGCAAAATCCCCGAGACCCGTTTGACCCAATGGTCGTGGTCTCCCCTTCCTCTTGGACACAAGCGGCCAGATCTACAATTGACATCGGCTGCTTACACGTATCCTTGAAGTTCTGGATAAACCGGTGCTTCAATTCGGCCCATGATCCAATAGAGTTGGTCGGCAAGCTCTTCAACCAAGTGCGAGCTGTTCCTTCCAACATCATGGTGAAATATTTAGCACACACCGCCTCATCCACATCTAACATCTCCATTGCCATCTCATAGCTCTCCACCCACGCCTCTGGCTGCAAATCGGCGGTATAATTTGGTACCTTATGAGGTCCCCTAAAATCCTTGGGTAGTCGCACATTACGCAAAGCAGAAGATAAACACGGTACCCCTAAGGAACTGAACATCGCCCCTGGCTCCACGGAGGCAGTAGGGTGAATCGGAGTATGCTGTCGTGCCTCATGTCGAGCTGTCAACTCGGCCTCTCGACGTGCGCGGCCATGATCCACAACATCTTGCGCATTAGCACCTCCCCCAGCCGGGTTGTTCCCTCGTGGCCAATTTCGGCGGCGTGCACTACTAGACACGGCCGGTTCGTCTTCCATGTGTCTGCTATAACTCCGGCTTGGGTGGGGAGTGGAGTGAATCCTCTCACGGCTGTGTGAATATGCTTGCTGTTGATTTAGTGCTGTCTGAAGGAGATCCCTGTCCCGACGTGTTTCCACTGCAACTGGTGACTCGCTGTCAGTTGGGAGGGCCGCCAGGCATGATGCAGCGGCCACAATGTTGTCTAACGGGTTGGATTAATGCCTGGGCGGCGTTGATGGTACAACGTTGTTCCGGCGAGGCAGGTCCGTCGTGCGCGGCTGAACCGACGCTCCTGTTCCCAGCGCCCCTGCCTGGTTTAGTGTGGGTTGGTTACCAGCTCCTGCACCTGGCGTGTTGAAAAGATTCCGTGGCTCATAAACCGACGGGAGACGTGATCGGTACCTTCTTCTCATGACTTCCTCTTAAGCATTCTGATCCAGTCTAATTCGATAAGCCTGTGCTTCCAACCCAGCCCGTTTTGTAGCCATCCTGGCGTTCTCTGCTGCCAGGTCTGCCTTGGCCTGGGCTATCTGATCTTTCACCTTTGCAATCTCCGCATCGTGCTGATCCCTGGCTGCTGCGTCTACCTCCGCGGACATCAATGTTGCCAGAGCGTCGAACAAATCAGATAAGACTTGGGCCGGAGGTGGCGCCGAGCTTCCTGCCCCTGCTGGTGTGGCCGTTGTTGAACCGGAGAGCATTGCTGTGGCGGTAGATGAATGAGGCGCCAATTGTATGCCGGCCATGAAGATGGCGGCCCGGTTTGGCAGACCGGGGGAATCCGGAATACTGTTGCCCTCGGATCCTTCCTCAATCCGGTCGTCCTGCAACTGGTAAAGCGATTTGGTTTCTCCAGAAGACTCATCATCAGAGCAGACTACGTTTTCACCTTCGGACACCGGTCCATCCTCGTGCCCTGATCCATGGACGACACCTACGAAAACATGCCTTGCCTCGGGCTGAACCGGCGAAGGACTTGCACGCTGAGCCGTTTCGATGATGTCGGTGCAGATGTCCGGCTCGGGGGCCGGTTCGCCGATCTTGCCGATGAAGACGTGAATCCCACCAAAGGGGACCCGGTACCCGTATTCGATTGAATCGGCCTCGGGACCCCATCCTGCGTTGTCGATGTAGAGCTTGCCGCGACGACTCTTCGTCATCCGGCCCACAGCGTATCCCTTAAGTCCATCGAAGCTGCCCTTCAAGAACTCAAAACCATTGTGCGATAGCCCCACGGTGGGCGCCAACTGTCGTGGGTTTGTGTGATAGCCTGGCTTATTAGGGATGATAGACTACTCATATCAATAAGGAATTCCTTCTTTTCCGGAAGCCCATTCGGACAGAACTCCAAAGTTAAGCGTGCTCAGCTTGGAGTAGTGTCAGGATGGGTGACCGACCGGGAAGTTGCTCCTGGGTGCGCACGAGTGAGGACAAAGTGCACAGAAAAGACTAGTATTGATCCGTGGGGCCAGTCTAGATCCCGCCAGGAGTAACGACCACCGGCGGGTGTGTCCGGGGCGTTACAAGTTGGTATCAGAGCCGACCCTCGCGGTTACACGGATGGTTGCGGACAGGTGCCTGGTCATGTTGTTCATGACGTTTGTGACCCGTCGTGGCACACGACATGGCACATGTACTGGATTGGAAGCACAAATGTATGTGCCAAGAGGGAACGTTCCTGTGGCCCGACGAGGACGTCGGTTCCTCTGAGTGGGAGTGTATGTGATAGCCTGGCTTATTAGGGATGATAGACTACTCATATCAATAAGGAATTCCTTCTTTTTCGGGAGCCCATTCGGACAGAACTCCAAAGTTAAGCATGCTCAGCTTGGAGTAGTGTCAGGATGGGTGACCGAACGGGAAGTTGCTCCTGGGTGCGCACGAGTGAGGACAAAGTGCACAGAAAAGACTAGTATTGATCCGTGGGGCCAGTCTAGATCCCGCCAGGAGTAACGACCACCGGCGGGTGTGTCCGGGGCGTTACAGTTTGTCACGGCAGATGTCCTCGTGAAAGGACTTAGTTGTGGAGCCATCGCAATGGGTTAGCTTAAAGGGGTTAAACCGGACAAGGGGACACGGGACTTTATACTAGTTCGGCCCCTTCGATGAAGGTAAAAGCCTACGTCTAGTTGTGATTGGTATTGCTAGGGTTTCGAAGGCCAGGGAGCGAATCCGCTTTGTCTGGCTTTTGAGTTGTTGTTGTCTGTCTCTAAACCGCGACCGGGTCGTCCCTTTATATACATAGGTTGACGCCCGCTGGGCTACAGAGTCCCGAAGCCGGTTCATAAACGTATCCGGTTCGGCCTCTCTCTTTCTATCTTACTATACAAGTTACATGACTAGGCCGGTTTACATTTACATACTGTAACTCGCCTTTGGGCCCTCCGTAAAGTGCTAGCATCTTTACATCTTCATGGGCTTCTAATCTTCAAAGAATCAACCCGACTACATAAGGCCGGTTTACCTCCAGTAGTAATATCCCCAACACTATTCCTTTTTCTCTAAAGTTATATAGCTTGTAACAGTATGCATCAACACATGATATTAGTTATTCTATCAATAGGTGTAACACACCAGGAGTAACACAAACTTATATGTTACTGTGGTAATATGCCGGTAACATATTTTCGAATCTTATCAACCATGTGTTACTCTATGTGCTGAAACACACATGATGCGTTACATCCTTTTTGCTATGTAACACATTTTTCTACATGTTACAACAGTGTGTTACTTAATCTATATTTTGTTGTAGTGAATTTCATCTTTACTAGGCAATTCTTTATCATGGGGTTGTCTACGAAATTTAGCAAAATTAAAATCATGAGACATATCCCCTAAACCAATAGAAACAATATCCTTTTTGTAGTCTATCTTAGCATTAATAATATTCAAGAAGGGTCTACCAAATATAATGGTGAAAGCACAAGTTCTCCCTAGGTGGTTTTAGTAATTAATGTCAACATATCTCTTGTTGGACTAATACTTTTACCTAGTGTGTTTCAGATAAGTTCAACAATGAAGTGGCATGGACTAGAGGATGTGGAACCCCTTCAAAATGCTAAGGACAAAGGATTGGCTCAAGCTCCAAGCTCAAGACTCTACATTTTCTATTTTAGTGATCCAAGATCACATTGAGTCTATAGGAAAAGCCAATACTATTAAGAAGGGATGAGGTGTTGCTTAATGAGGCTCTTGCTCAAAATGCTTAGTGATATGCTCCAAAGCCCTCAACCACTTCCTCACATCCACATATGACATAAACCAAAAGTCAAACTCAGCCCCACCGATTCTTTCTATCCGGAGCCACCGAGTTCAGTTGACATAAACACTGCCAGAAACCCTAATCAGTTCGGTCTCACCGATGGGATCTCGGTCTCACCGAGATGGGCTTGCAAACTCTTTGTTACCCATTGCAATATTTTCGGTCCCACCGAGATATGCAATCGGCCCCACCGAGTTTGCTTGGCCAACTCTCTGTTTTGCTTATTACCCAAATCGGTTCCACCGAGTTTGAGTAATCGGTCAAACCGAGTTTTGAATTTACCCTAACCCTAGCACATCGGTCCCACTGAGTTGATCCAGTTGGTCCCACCAAAAACCCTAACGGTCACTAGATTTGCTGAATCGGTCCGACCGAGTTTATCAATTCGGTCCCACCGAGATTGGCAAGTTGTGTGTAACGGTTAGATTTTGTGTGGAGGCTATATATACCCCTCCACCACCTCTTCATTCGTGGAGAGAGCCATCAGAACTAACCTACACTTCCAACCTACTTTTTCTGAGAGAGAACCACCTACACTTGTGTTGAGGCCAAGATATTCCATTCTTACCATATGAATCTTGATCTCTAGCCTTCCCCAAGTTGCTTTCCACTCAAATCTTCTTTCCACCAAATCCATATCATGTGAGAGAGAGTTGAGTGTTGGGGAGACTATCATTTGAAGCACAAGAGCGAGGAGTTCATCATCAACACACCATTTGTTACTTCTTGGAGAGTGGTGTCTCCTAGATTGGCTAGGTGTCACTTGGGAGCCTCCGACAAGATTGTGGAGTTGAACCAAGGAGTTTGTAAGGGCAAGGAGATCGCCTAATTCGTGAAGATCTACCGCTAGTGAGGCAAGTCCTTCGTGGGCGATGGCCATGGTGGGATAGACAAGGTTGCTTCTTCGTGGACCCTTCGTGGGTGGAGCCCTCCGTGGACTCACGCAGTGGCTATCCTCCGTGGGTTGAAGTCTCCATCAACGTGGATGTACGATAGCAACACCTATCGGAACCACGTCTCAAAAATCTCCGTGTCTCAAAATTGCATTTGCACACTCCAATCCCATCTCTTTACATTCTTGCAAGTTGCATGCTTTACTTTCCGCTGCTCATATACTCTTTGCATGCTTGCTTGATATGCATTGTGTTTGTTAAACTTGTGCCAAAACTCCACTTCAACCTAAAAAAAATAAAAACTACTACTTTTAGCACTTAGTGTCTAATCACCCCCTCTAGACACCTCTTCTCGATCCTTTCAATTGGTATCAGAGCTTTGGTCTCCATTGCCTTGGTTTAAACACCATTGGAGGAAGATGGATGAGTCTAATTTGGGGAGTCTTAGACATAGAGTGCCTATACTTGATGGAGAGTATTTTCATGAGTGGAAAAATGAAATGCTTGAGACTTTCAATGAATATCATTTGAACAAGTACATTGCTAGCCCTTGTGCACCTCATGTTGATCCTTTGCATCGTACCCTTGATGAGTCTATTGACATGATCCGCAACCTTAGAACTATTAATCTTATCACCAGAGGCTTGCCTAGAAACTTGATTGAATGTTTGCCTACTCTTGATTGTGCCTACACTATATGGAGATTTCTTGAGGAATGCTTTCCAAATTATTCCTTGAAAGATCTAGATGAAATTCTCCATTAGTCTATTGCCTTGATTAAGATGAGTTCCAATGATCCCAAATTTGGTGACTGCTTATTTGAGCTTACTACTCTTAAGAGTGCCAAAGGAGATGTTGGAATCATTAGCAATATCATTTCCAAAGCTATTGAATTCATAAAGATAACCATAAAAATGATCATTTATCTAATGAATTACCCTCTCTAGGAATTGATCAATCACAAGATGATGTTGATGGATACTATGATGAGGATGGTGATGACAGTGACTATGATCTTAATGATGTAGTGAGACACTTTGGTCTTATGGCAAATCTTCGCGGCTACATGGCTGGAGGAAAGGAATGGGTTCTTGATAGTGGATGTACTGATCATATGACCGGAGATAAAGATATGTTCCATGAGCTTGCTGAAAACGACGGCCCTCGAAAGTATGTCACCTTTGGTGATAACTCAAAGGGTAAGGTGGTTGGCCTAGGTAAGGTGGCCATCTCACATGATAGCTCCATACAAAATCTCATGCTTGTTGAATCCCTTGGCTACAATTTACTTTTAGTATCTAGACTTGCTGATTTCGGTTTCAATGTCCTATTTACTAAAGTAGATTGCCAAGTGTTTCGTAGAGATAATCATAAAATAGTCTTTACCGGTATACGCAGAGGTGATCTTTACATTGTTGATTTCACTAAAAAGGCTCAACCTAGAACTTGCTTAATTGATAAATCTTCTAAAGGTTGGTTATGGCATAGACGATTAGGTCATGTTGGTATGCGAAACCTTGACAAGCTTATTAAAGGAAATCATATCCTTGGCGTCAACGATGTCATATTTGATAAGGATAGACTTTGCAGCGCCTGTCAAGCAGGTAAACAGGTTGGAGGAAGGCATCCCGTGAAGAACATCATGACCACAAGGAGACCACTCGAGCTACTTCACATGGATCTTTTTGGTCCTAACGCTTACAAAAGTCTCGATGGAAATTCTTTTGGTCTAGTTATAGTTGATGTTTTTTCAAGATTTACGTGGATGTTCTTTCTCGATGATAAATCGCAGGTCCAAAAGATCTTCAAAAACTTTGCTAGGAAGGCCCAAAATCAATTTTAAGTGAAAATCAAGAAGGTTCGCAGCGACAATGGAACGGAGTTCAAGAATGCAAATGTGGACACCTTTCTTGACGAAGAAGGGATTTCACATGAGTTCTTGGCTACGTACACACCTCAACAAAATGGAGTTGTTGAGAGGAAGAACCGGACACTCATCGAAATGTCAAGAATGATCCTTGATGAGTACAAGACGCCAAAGCACTTTTGGGCGGAAGCGGTTGAGACAGCTTGTCATGCAACAAATCGCTTGTATCTTCACAAGCTACTCGGCAAGACGGCATACGAGCTCCTCACCGGTAACAACCCACAAGTTGGATACTTTCGAGTATTCGGCTAAAAGTGCTACATTCTTGATAAGCATCGTCGTTCTAAATTTGCTCCTAAGTCTCATGAAGGTTTCCTACTTGGTTATGGCTCAAACTCTCACACATACCGTGTCTACAATGATTTCACCCGAAATGTTGAAGAGACGGTAGATGTGAAGTTTGATGAATCTAACGGCTCGCAAGTAGAGCAATTGCCAATTGATGTAGGAGACAAAGACCCTTCAGAAGCAATCCAAGACTTGTCTATTGGCAAGATTCGTCCAGCGGAGGTGAAGGAGAGTACCTCGTCCGTCCAAGTGGAAGCTTCTACCTCACGACAAGGTGAACCAAGAGTTGATACGGAAGCATCCACAGTGGGACACACCAAGATGAAGAAAACGAGGAAGTGCACCAAGATGAACACCAACAACCTCCCTCTCCGCCACGACAAGAGAACGACAACGTCAACAACAAAGAAGGCCAAGAAGAAGAACACGATGAAGAAGATGTTCAACCAAGATCCAAGCAAAAGCTTTCACGAGTTCGAGCAAGAATTGCTAAAGACCATCCCGTCGAGAAAATCTACAATGATATCCAAACCGGGAGAATCACTCGCTCAAAAACTCGTTTAGCTAACTTTTGTGAACACTATTCATACATCTCTAGCATTGAACCTATGAAGGTTGAAGAAGCTTTGGAAGATCCGGATTGGATAAATGC
The DNA here is from genome assembly GCF_056163025.1 of Triticum urartu. NCBI lineage: Eukaryota > Viridiplantae > Streptophyta > Magnoliopsida > Poales > Poaceae > Triticum > Triticum urartu. Next base: position 540,160,773 of record NC_141876.1, read on the forward strand.
CATGCATGAAGAGCTACACAACTTCGAGAGAAATCAAGTTTGGACATTAGTTGAGAAGCCTGACAACAACCACAACATCATCGGTACCAAATGGGTGTTTCGCAACAAGCAAGATGAAGATGGACAAGTAGTTCGCAACAAAGCACGTCTCGTCGCCCAAGGCTACACTCAAGTCGAAGGTATGGACTATGGTGAGACATATGCCCCCGTTGCTAGACTTGAGTCCATTCGCATGTTACTTGCCTATGCTAATCATCATGATATCACCTTGTACCAAATGGACGTTAAAAGTGCTTTTCTGAATGGTGAAATAGAGGAGGAAGTTTATGTTAAGCAACCTCCTGGATTTGTCAATCCTAAGAAACCTAATCCTGTTTACAAACTTCACAAAGCTCTTTATGGTCTTAAAAAAGCTCCTAGAGCATGGTATAAATGCTTGACCAAGTTTCTTATTGAAAAAGGCTTTGAAATTGGAAAAATAGATTCTACTCTTTTTACTAAAAGGGTTAATGGAGAACTATTTGTGTGCCAAATTTATGTCGATGATATTATATTTGGATCAACTAACCCTCATTTTAGTGAAAAGTTTGGAAAGCTAATGTCGGAGAAGTTTGAGATGTCGATGATGAGTGAACTCAAATTCTTTCTTGGTTTGCAAATCAAGCAAACTAAGGAAGGTACCTTTGTCTCTCAAACGAAGTACACCAAGGACTTATTCAAGAAGTTCAATATGCAAGAATGCAAAGGTATGAGTACACCCATGCCTACTAGTGGACATCTTGATTTAACCAAAGATGGTGAAGCGGTTGATCAAAAGGTTTATCACTCTATGATTGGTTCATTGTTATATCTCTGCGCTTCAGGTCCCGATATTATGCTAAGTGTGTGCATGTGTGCATGATATCAAGCCGCTCCTAAAGAATGTCATCTTAAGGCCGTGAAAAGGATAGTGAGATACTTAATCCATACACCAAATTTTGGCATTTGGTACCCAAAGAGGGCCTCCTTTGATCTTGTTGGCTACTCCGACTCGGACTATGCCGGTGACAAGGTTGATAGAAATTGCACTTCGAGTACTTGTCAATTTCTTGGTAGATCTCTTGTGTCTTGGTCTTCCAAGAAACAAAACTCGGTATCCTTATCCACCGCCAAAGCGGAATACATTGCCGCTGGATCATGTTGTGCTCAATTACTTTGGATGACCCAAACTCTTAAAGATTATGGGATATATGTGAAACATGTTCCATTACTTTGTGACAATTAAAGTGCTATTAATATTGCTCAAAATCCTGTGCAACATTCTCGAACTAAGCATATTGAAGTTCGTCATCATTTCACTCGAGATCATGTTGCCAAAGAGGACATTAATCTTAAGCATGTTCACACCGAAAAGCAGTTAGCTGATATATTCACGAAACCACTTGATGAGAAATTGTTTTGCAGGTAATTAAAGGGGTGAATTGAACATCATTTATTCTTCAAACTTGGAGTAGGAACTCCATTTGATACATGCAAGGCGTGAGCCTATGACTAATCCTTGATATTTCTCTTATGTTGACTATCTCATGTCTTGGATATATTTGCACCTTGCATGTTATCTAACCCGTGTAGGTACTTGGATGAATCTAAATCTATGAGATTGCAACTCACTCACATCTTGAGCAATTTCTATATCACCAAGTCTCTACACAATGGTGGATGAAGACAAGGAAGCACGCAACCATTCAAACATATCCTTTGACAAATTTTATGTTGAGTTTCATGATAGTCATTTTGGATATACAAGTGCTCTTCCTTGCAAGAACTAACCCATGTAGGTAGATGAACTCAAACTCCAAGTGGTGCTCCCAACTCTTGATGAGCTACATCAACCTTGAGCAACCCAGACAAGTTCAACTACATGATCATGATCAACGCCACCACCCAAGGTATGTTATTCCATCTTAGAGAAGCTTTACTCCAAGTCATGAGTCAAAGCAACTCGACAAGATGTGAATACATCAAAAGGCTTAAACGAAAAATGGTAACCCCATTTTGAGCTTAAACGATGAGTATGACCTATGATCAAGTGATCTCACTTGACTCCTAAGTCAATATACTCTAACATAGGTGACTTCGTCGCCGACCAATTCTAGATGAAGTTCTCTTGTGTTCTTTTTGTGCTCTTGCATTTGTCTCATGCATATTGTTTCCAACTTCATCTAGACTTCTTTTTAGTTTCTTCTTTTTTATTTTCTGTTCTAAATTCCTTGCATCCAATTCATTGCAAATCTTTCAGTTAATTCCTTACAAATCCTTATGAGATCTTACTTGTCTAGTGAGCTGAGGTGACAAGTGTTTTCTCTGTGATGAACTCAGTCTCACCAGTCTGATGCTTTCGGTCCAACCGAATCCTCTCGGTACAACCGAACCATACAACTCGGTGTCACTGATTTCACTACAGGAAAGACATCTTGCCACTTGTTTTTGCATTCTTTTTGATCTAGCTCCACTCAATGAATCTTGTTCTCGACCAGCATCCCATTCAACTTTCTGCTTTGTTCTGTGACTCAAGGACCAAACCCATCATGACAAAATCTAGAAGAACCCTTCTTGGAAATTGATGTCAAAGGGGGAGAGAGAGATCACATCAAAGATTAATCATATCTATAGGGGGAGAGAATACTCAAGGGAAGAAAGAGTAATCATCAAGGACCCTAGATGCTTGGTGTTCAAGAGGAGAGAAGTCACATGTCTTCAAGAGGGGAAAGACATGTTCATGTTTTCTCGTTTGCATTAGCTCTGTTTATTTCCTTTGAGCTCTGATTTTGCTCTGATTTTCTGTTCCCTATCTTCTCCCAGTATCCCATGCTAGATTCAGGGGGAGCAAGACATCTAAGGTAAGGAAATCCTTGATTTATTGCAGATCTTTACCTTTGGGGACATGTCTATATCCAATGTAGTACTTAGTACTCACTCTACATGTCATCCTAGTCTTGGTACTCTTGTGGTTTCTTTTGTTTGCTCTGGCCAGTAGGTGTATCTGTGCTATCTGACCTTGTTTATGCAGGTTCATCCCATCCTAAGCCAACTCAAGACCATAAGGTAAGTATATGCATCACAATCATGTGTATGAGAGATTCATGCTGATGTACATACTGTTTGCAAGAAGGACTCATGAGCATGAAGGTACATTTCTCATATTCACATCATTTGCTCTGATGCATATAGCCAAGATACATGTAACACATTGCTTACTCTGTCATGTTTATGCATTCACATGCTTCTATATTCCATATTCACATGATTGCATACATGTAGGGGGAGCCTATGCATGTTACATGTCTTTCCAAAGCTTTACTTACTATTCTCTATATCTTTATCTAAAGCTTTGATGTATGTTGTCATCAATTACCAAAAAGGGGGAGATTGAAAGCACAAGTGCTCCCTAGGTTGTTTTGGTAATTAATGTCAACATATCTCTTGTTGGACTAACACTTTTACCTAGTATGTTTCAGATAAGTTCAACAATGAAGTGGCATGGACTAGAGGATGTGGAACCCCTTCAAAATGCTAAGGACAAAGGATTGGCTCAAGCTCCAAGCTCAAGACTCTACATTTTCTATTTTAGTGATCCAAGATCACATTGAGTCTATAGGAAAAGCCAATACTATTAAGAAGGGATGAGGTGTTGCTTAATGAGGCTCTTGCTCAAAATGCTTAGTGATATGCTCCAAAGCCCTCAACCACTTTCTCACATCCACATATGACCTAAACCAAAAGTCAAACTCGGCCCCACCGATTCTTTCTATCCGGAGCCACCGAGTTCAGTTGACATAGCCACTGCCAGAAACCCTAATCAGTTCGGTCTCACCGATGGGATCTCGGTCTCACCGAGATGGGCTTGCAAACTCTCTGTTAGCCATTGCAATATTTTCGGTCCCACCGAGATATGCAATCAGCCCCACCGAGTTTGCTTGACCAACTCTCTGTTTCGCTTATTACCCAAATCAGTCGCACCGAGTTTGAGTAATCGGTCAAACCGAGTTTTGGATTTACCCTAACCCTAGCACATCGGTCCCACCAAGTTGATCCAGTCAGTCCCACCAAAAACCCTAACGGTCACTAGATTTGCTGAATCGGTCCGACCGAGTTTATCAATTCGGTCCCACCGAGATTGGCAAGTTGTGTGTAATGGTTAGATTTTGTGTGGAGGCTATATATACCCCTCCACCACCTCTTCATTCGTGGAGAGAGCCATCAGAACAACCCTACACTTCCAACCTACTTTTTCTGACAGAGAACCACCTACACTTGTGTTGAGGCCAAGATATTCCATTCTTACCATATGAATCTTGATCTCTAGCCTTCCCCAAGTTGCTTTCCACTCAAATCTTCTTTCCACCAAATCCATATCATGTGAGAGAGAGTTGAGTGTTGGGAAGACTATAATTTGAAGCACAAGAGCAAGGAGTTCATCATCAACACACCATTTTTTACTTCTTGGAGAGTGGTGTCTCCTAGATTGGCTAGGTGTCACTTGGGAGCCTCCGACAAGATTGTGGAGTTGAACCAAGGAGTTTGTAAGGGCAAGGAGATCGCCTAATTCGTGAAGATCTACCGCTAGTGAGGCAAGTCCTTCGTGGGCGACGGCCATGGTGGGATAGACAAGGTTGCTTCTTCGTGGACCCTTCGTGGGTGGAGCCCTCCGTGGACTCGCGCAGCCGTTACCCTTCGTGGGTTGAAGTCTCCGTCAACGTGGATGTACGATAGCACCACCTATCGGAACCACGTCTCAAAAATCTCCGTGTCTCCAAATTGCATTTGCACACTCTAATCCCATCTCTTTACATTCTTGCAAGTTGCATGCTTTACTTTCCGCTGCTCATATACTCTTTGCATGCTTGCTTGATATGTATTGTGTTTGTTAAACTTGTGCCAAAACTCCACTTCAACCTAAAGAAATTAAAAACTGCTACTTTTAGCACTTAGTGTCTAATCACCCCCCCTCTAGATACCTCTTCTCGATCCTTTCAAATGGGACAAAAGTTATCTTGTGGGGAAGCAAGAACAAGAAAATCAGTAGGATATTTAATTTTCCCAAACACGACTTCAACATCTCTAACAATCCCAACTGGTGAGATAGTAACTCTATTGGCAAGCTTAACAGTAACATCAATATCTTCTATCTCAGCAGGAGCAAGATCATGCATAATTTCTTTATATAAGGTATAAGGTATTGCACTGACACTAGAACCCATATCACATAAGCCATGATAACAGTGATCTCCTATTTTAACAGAAACAACAGGCATGCCAACAACAGGTCTATGTTTCTTTTTTGTACCGAGTCTAGCAATTCTAGCAGCTTCATCACAGAAGTAAATAACATGCCCATCAATATTATCGACCAAGAGATCTTTAACCATAGCAATACTAGGTTCAACTTTAATTTTCTCATAGGGTTTGGGTGTTCTAATATTACTTTTGTTGACCATAGTTGAAGCTTTAGCATGATCCTTTATTCTAACAGGGAAAGGTGGTTTCTCAATATAAGCGGTAGGAACAATAGGATCAACATTATAAGTGATAGTCTTTTCTTCAAATTTAATAGGTTCAACTACTTTTACTTCAATGGGAGGATGATATTTAAACCACTTCTCCTTAGGGAGATCAACATGAGTAGCAAATGATTCACAGAAAGAAGCTACTATCTCGGAGTCAAGTCCATATTTAGTGCTAAATTCATGAAAAACATTGGTATCCATAAAAGATTTAACACAATCAAACTTAGGTGTTATACCTGATTCCTTACCTTCATCGAGTTCCCAATCATCAGAGTTGCATTTAATTCTTTCCAAAAAAATCCCATATGAATTCAATAGTCTTCATCATAAAAGAACTAGTACAAGAAGTATCGAGCATGGAGCGATTATTGAGAGAAAGCCGAGCATAAAAGTTTGGAATAATAATTTATCTTGAGAGCTCATGATTGGGGCATGAATATAACATTGAATTAAGCCTCCCCAAGCTTGAGCGATACTTTCTCCTTCGCAAGGCCAAAAATTATATATATATATATATAAATACGATCACGATGAACCAGATGCATAGGATAAAACTTCTGATGAAATTCCAATTTCAATCAGTTTTAGTTCCATGATCCAATATCATTGCATAGCCTAAACTATATCAATGCCTTTCCCTTAAAAGATAAAGGGAATACCTTCTTCTTGATAACATCCTCGGGCATACTTGCAATCTTAAATAATCCACAAACTTCATCCACATAGATTAAGTGCAAATCGGGATGTAATGTTCCATCTCCTGTAAAAGGATTAGCTAGTAGTTTTTCTATCATACCCGAAGGAATTTCAAAGTAAACATTTTCAGTAGGTTCAGTAGGTTGAGGAGCAACTCTTTTCTCTACTTTTCGGGGTGAAGATACCCCAAACAAGCCCCTCAAAGGATTAATTTCCATAGTAACCAGTGACAGTAAATTTCAGCACACTATATAAATTTTTCCTTACCAAAGGCGCTTCACTCCCTGGCAACGGCGCCAGAAAAGATTCTTGATGACCCACAAGTATAGGGGATCTATCGTAGCCCTTTCGATAAGTAAGAGTGTCAAACCCAACGAGGAGCAGAAGGAAACGACAAGCAATTTTCAGTAAGGTATTCTCTGCAAGCACTGAAATTATCGGTAACAGATAGTTTTGTGATAAGGTAATTCGTAACGGGTAACAAGTAACAAAAGTAAACAAGGTGCAGCAAGGTGTCCCAATCCTTTTTGTAGCAAAGGACAAGCCTGGACAAACTCTTATATAAAGGAAAGCGCTCCCGAGGACACATGGGAATTATCGTCAAGCTAGTTTTCATCATGCTCATATGATTCACGTTCGTTACTTTGATAATTTGATATGTGGGTGGACCGGTGCTTGGGTACTGCCCTTCCTTGGATAAGCATCCCACTTATGATTAACCCCTCTTGCAAGCATCCGCAACTACAAAACAAGTATTAAGGTAAACCTAACTGTCGGATTTCGGGTTCCGGCAGACCCTTGAGGTTCAAACACTGAGGTGCGCGCAGAGATCTCTCCCCTACCGATCTGCGTCTGATCCTCTCGTGCGAACTAAGATGAAAATGATGAACAACACAAGAGACACGGGGTTTATACTGGTTTGGGCCACCATTGTGGTGTAATACCCTACTCCGGTGTGTGGTATGGTGGATTGCCTCTGGGGCTGATGATGGACAGTACAAGGGAAGAACAACCTCGCGAGGGGTGTTCTTGAGCTGGTGCGGTGTGTTCTGCTTAGTCTCTAATGGGTTCTCCTCCTTCCCTGCTCTCCTTTGTGGAGATTGGCTCTATTTATAGAGGCCCTGGGCCTCTCCCCAAATAATGAGCGGGAAGGGCGCCAACACTTGGTCATTTTGAAGGGGAACATATGGTACAAGTTATCCTGACCAAAGGTGGTCTTCGGCTGCCAAAAGCACTGGTGATGACACCATCTTGGGCTCCATGGTGACCTCCGTCCGGCCGTCTGGCTGGTCTTGGTCTCGTTGCACCGGAATGGCAACCTTTGCCTGATACCTTGGCCTGTGCTTGCTCCCTTTGCACCAAAGGGGAAACAAGGACACTGCACAGGCCGGCGCCCGCCTGGTCTCGATCGTCATGGCTTGTGTCATGGGATCCTCGCGAGGTACCCCGCATTGATCTCTCCGCCTCCTCTCGAGCCTGCCTGATGAGGCTGTCTCTGAGGAAGCTTCCTGTCGTCCGCCCCACGAGGCTTGGCCCCTCGTGAGGGTCTTGAGCTTGGGCTGATGAAGATGGGCTGCGCTGGGCCCCTGCCTGAGCCACGCCGCAGGCCGCAGGCAGGCTAGTCTGGGGACCCCCATTCCCAGGACGCCGACAGTAGCCCTCGGGCCCAAGGCGCGCGCGGGCTTGGCTTAGCAGAGAAGAGAAGGGGCAAGCATGAAGCGCCGTGGGCCTTAACAGCCTGTGGCCTTGGGCGCCGCGTGGCGATTGATTGGACGTGGGCGACTGCGCTTCCCCACGACGCCTCGGAGACCGCACGACTTGATAAGTCCCTGCATGCAGAGAAACCAGTCAAGATTACCTGCGATTGTGGTGCTCGGTGGTTGGTCTTCTCCGACTATAAGTACGGGGCTGGGCGACCCCCTTCGGCCCGTCCCTTCTTGCTACTCATTTCCTTCTTCTCGATTACTCGCCGCTCCCATGGCTCCAAAGAGATTCTCGGCCGCGGAGAAAGGAAAGGCCCCTCAGGCTGGGCCTGACTCCCCCCGGCCAAGCGCGGCCGAGGCCGCCCTCACAAGTACACTACGGTCCCCGTGGTGGTCTCCCGCGGCCATGGAGGCGGTTCCCGGCGCGGTGGTGAGCGCCCGGTTGCCGACGGGGGGCACGCCGTGGGTGTGCGCCTCCCTAGACCATGCTTCTGCTCTGCGGAGGTGCTGCCGGAGTTTGTCGTGTGGTCGGCGGACCCATCCAGCACCCGGCTCCTGCTCCCACGCTTCTTCGTAGATGAACTGTCGGCTAGCGCTCGGTGCGGCTTCTGGCTCCAGGCAGACGGCTGCTGCAGCAGGGCCTCCTAGGCTTCGCTGGAGGTCTTCGTCTCTGGGAACGGGGCCCTGACGCGTGGCTGGCAAACGTTTACCCGCGCGCGCGGCCTGGGCCGGTGGTGTACCCTATACTTCAAGTTTGATGGCGACACCACCCTCTACGTGAGGGCGTTTGGGGAAGATGGTCGCCGTGCCGGGTGCTGCCCTGAAGACGACGACCGCGGCCGCCTGCCCAGCCCCGGCACTGACCAGGATGAAGATGGCGACTGGCGTACAGGCGGCGGTGCTCGGGGTTCGCCAAGTTTCGGTGACTCTCCCTCAGGCAGCAGCTCCTCCAGCGGTGGCCGCGACCAGCCCCCGCGCCATCGCGCCCGCCAGGGTGAAGGCAGCGGGTCCACCCGCCGCCGCGCCCTGGTGAAGCGGGAGGAGGCGTCCGCCTGAACCCCAGGAGCAGCTCGAGCTTTTGCTGTAGGTTGGTGTTGGACAGGTCGTGTCCATTTTGTTTCCTTCCTTTCCTGCGTAAGAAGAAGGTAGTACAGGGCCCCGTGGGGGTGTGTTAGAACTGTTGCTGTCAAGTGTCGCGTTGCTTTTGCCATTTCTGCGCTATGTTTCTGTGCTGCGTGTCCATGTGCGGGAGTCATTTGAGCTTGGTGGAGCTTGACGCGGCCCTCGCCTCCGGAGGCTGAGGCATCACCGTGCGCTCCATGCCCTGCAAGGATTAGTTAGAGGTGTAGCTTACGGTCTTGGTTGTGGGGGCGATCAGCCTAGGTCCTGCACTCGTGTCGTGATGCCCGTGGGGCACGGACTAGGAGGGGTGCTCCCGCAGAGGACTCGGGCAGGAAAGCTCCAGACGATCGAGGTAGGAAACACTCGTGAGGGCACCCGTGACTCCCTCGCGAGACTTGTGTGCGAGAGAAAACGAGGCAAGCGAGCGAGAAAGACAAAGAGTCACAAGCCAGGAACGTCAGCAACTCCAATAAAACTTCAAACGGGAATAAACAAGCCAACTGCAGAAAGAAAATGGGAAAGCCGCGTCCGGCACCTATTCTAGTCTTCGACGTCTTCTCACCAGCGCGGAGCTAAGTGCTGCCACTGGGCGTGGGCGGGAGCCCCCGAGGCCCGAGGGCGGCGCTCCGGAGACTCCGGGGCGTGTACAGCTCCACTCATTATTACGTGAGAGTGTCACGGGCGGCGAGCTTCACAGGCGTTTGCCTTCTTCACAGGCACCGGGCCTTTTCCAAAACGCGATAGCTTCACATGCATTGGCCTTCTTCACAGGCACCGAGCCTTTCCCAAAACATGATAGCTTCACAGGCATTGGCCTTCTTCACAGGCACCAGGCCTTTTCCAAAACGCAGCGGCTTCACAGGCATTCGCCTTCTTCACAGGCACTGGGCCTTTTACAAAACGCAGCGGCTTCACAGGCATTCGTCTTCTTCACAGGCACCGGGCCTTTTCCAAAATGCAGCGGCTTCACAGGCATTCACCTTCTTCACAGGCACCGGGCCTTTTCCAAAACGCAGCGGCTTCACAGGCATTCGCCTTCTTCACAGGCACCGGGCCTTTTCCAAAACGCAGTGGCTTCATAGGCATTCGCCTTCTTCACAGGCACCGGGCCTTTCCCAGGCACTAGGCCTTGCTCAGGGGTAGAACCTCCAGAGATGTTGAATGTTCCATGCGTTCTAGATGGGTACTCCCTCCGGAGTCTCCAAGCGCGCGGAGCCAGGCCTGGAAACATGAACAACCTTGAATGGGCCCTCCCACATGGGAGAGAGCTTGTGCAGCCCCTCCCTGGAGAGAACCCTTCTGAGCACGAGATCCCCTACCTCAAGGGTCCTAGGGCGGATGTTGCGGCTGTGGTATCGTCGTAGCGCCTGTTGATACCATGCCGCTCGCATTGCCGCTTCCCGACGGTGTTCCTCCCCCAGCACGAGGTCCATCCCCCGCATGGCGTCCTGCTGAGTCTCGTCGAATGCCAGGACCCGTGCGGAGCGACATCTGACCTCGTGAGGAAGGACAGTCTTCGCTCTGTAGACGAGGAAGAACGGGGTCTCGCCAGTCGGCTTGGTCGCCGTCGTGCGGATTGACCATAGCACGGACTGGAGCTCGTCGTGCCAGCCCCTGCCACAGGCCTCCAGCTTCTTCTTGAAGGTCCTGGCATTGAGGCCCCTCAGGACCTCCGCGTTGGCCCGTTCATCCTGGCCATTGCTCCGGGGGTGTGCTACCAAAGCGTAGCATATCTGCGTTCCAAGGTTAGCACAGTACGTTTTGAAGAGATTACTGGTGAATTGCAAACCGTTGTCAATGATGATGTGGTTAGGCACCCCAAACCGGCTCACGAGGCCCTTGATGAACTTCACTGCCGAGCCTGCTGGGATTGTGCGGACAGCTTCCACCTCGGCCCACTTGGTAAACTTGTCCACAGCGACGTAGAGGTAGCGATAGCCCCCTGGCGCCCGAGGGAACGGGCCCAGAATGTCCAACCCCCAAACTGCGAACGGCCATGAGAGGGGTATGGTCTGCAGACCCCCCGCAGGCCGATGGATCCGTTTAGCGTGAAACTGGCAGGCCTCGCAAGACTTCACCAGCTCAACGGCGTCGTTGAGTGCTATGGGCCAGTAGAACCCGCTGCGGAACGCCTTGCCAACGAGGGTTCGTGACGACGAGTGGTGCCCGCAGTCTCCGCTGTGTATGTCCGCTAGTAGTTCCTTTCCTTGCTCCCTGGAAATGCAACGTAGGGACATGTCATTTGGCCGCTTTCTGTTGAGCTCGCCATCCTGGATGCAATAAGCCGTGGCTTGCCGTGCCACACGCTCCGCCTCCTCCTCGTTCTCCGGCAGAATCCCTTGCATCAGGTAGTCCTTGAGCTCTGGGATCCAACATCCCTCCTGAGGCTCCAACGCCAGGAGCAGGGGTGCCCCTGAGGCCAGGCCGCAGACCGGAGCTCCCTAGGCAGGTGGCTGAGGAGGCTCCTCCCTTGGTTGCGCCGTGCCCGACAGCGACGGCGCCGCCGAGGGCTTGAAGAGCCGCTCCTCGAAGACGCCAGGTTCCTGCGGCAGCTGCCTAGACGCCCTCTTGGCAATGTCGTCAGCCTCCTGATTGGTGCTGTGAGGCACATGCTGCAGCTCCAGCCCCCAGAATTGTTTCTCCATCCTGCGGACTTCAGCGAGGTAAGCTTCCATGTGCCCGTCCTTCGGCTCGTATATCTTGTTGGAGAAGTTGACGAGGAGCTGTGAATCACCCTTGATGGTGAGGCGCTTTACCCCTAAGGCGATCGCGGCTTTCAAGCCTGCTATCAGGCCTTCGTACTCTGCTATGTTGTTGGAGACCTTCTCTCCGTGCTGGAAGCAGAGTTGCACGGCGTAATAGAGTTTGTCCTGGGTAGGGGACACAAGCACTGCGCCAGCTCCTGCACCATGTCGGGAGAATGCCCCATCGAAGTGCATGAACAAGCCGTCCGGTGCTTCACTTCCCGGGGAAAGTGATCGGTCTTCGCCTGCCTCGAGGCCCGGTGCTTCTGCCCATTCTGCCACGAAATCTGCAAGTGCGGCTCCCTTGATAACTGTGGTCGTGCTGAATTCTAGCTGAAATGCCTGTAGCTCAATGTTCCATTCGGCGACCCTTCCAGCTGAGTTGGGGCTCCTGAGCACTTTTTCCAAGGGGTATGCTGAGACGACCTTGATGGGATGTCCTTGGAAGTAGTGGCGCAGCTTGCGCGAGGCCACTAGTAGCGCGAGGAGGAGCTTTTGAGGCATGGGGTACTGCGCCCTCGCGTCCCGTAGCACTGTGCTGACGAAATACACAGAGTGCTCGACGAGGTTGAGGGTGCTGGCACTGCTTGCGCCCTCCAGAGGTCGAGGCATCTCTTGAGATGACGGAGCTCCTAGTGCTTGGTCCCCTAAAGGGGCCTCTCCTGCTCTGGGTGCGTTCTCCTGCTGCGGCTGTTCCTTCCCGGTTGCGGTTGCGGCCTTCGCAAGGCCCTCCTGGCTCTGCTTTGCTTTAGTTCGGACGGTCGATGCGGCCTTGGCACAGCGCTCCTCCCTGACCGCCACCTGGGTTGTGCTGGCGGAGTAGGGGGTGGCCGCAAGGTAGAGCACCAGGGGCTCCCGAGGACATGGAGCTACCATCACTGGCGGACTGGTAAGGTACCTCTTGAGGTCTTGGAACGCCTTGTCGGCCTCTTCAGTCCATTCGAAGGGCCCCTTTTTCTTCATTAGCTTGAAGAAGGGCAGGGCTCGTTCCCCCAGCTTGGAGATGAAGCGCCCCAACGCAGTCACACGCCCGGTGAGCTTCTGCATTTCTCTGAGAGTCCTCGGCGGGCTCATATCTTCGACTCCTTGACCTTCTCTGGGTTGGCCTTGATGCCCCTGTGGGATACGAGGAAACCCAGGAGCTTGCCCGAGGGGACTCCAAATACGCACTTCTCCAGGTTGAGCCGTAGGTCCACTTCATTGAGGCTGGCAAAGGTTTCTCCCAGGTCCTGTATCAGGGTTCTTACCTCACGAGACTTCACCACAATGTCATCGACGTAAGCTTCAGCGTTCCTCTCGAGCTGCCGGCCTAAGGCTATGTGCATCAGCCGCTGAAAGGTCGCGCCCGCGTTGCGCAGCCCAAACGGCATGCACGTATAGCAGTACACTCCACACGGGGTGAGGAAAGCCGTCTTCTCCACGTCTTCTACCGCCATCTTGATCTGGTGATAGCCCGAGAAGGCATCCAGGAAGCACAATTGGTCACACTCTGCAGTGGAGTCGACTATCTGGTCGATGCGGGGGAGCGGAAATGGATCCTGCGGGCAGGCCTTGTTGAGGTTGGTGAAGTCGACGCACATGCGCTCTTTCCCCCCCTTCTTCGGCACGACAACAGGATTAGCCAGCCAATCGGTCTAGTGGACCTCGCGGATAAACCCTGCCGCCTCTAGCTTCCGGGTCTCTTGAACGATGAAAGCCTGTTTCTCAGTAGACTGCCGCCTTGCCTTCTGCTTCACGGGGCGTACATTGGGGCACACGTTGAGGTGATGCTCTATCACTTCCCTTGGGACCCCCGCTAACTGATCTGGTTCCCATGCGAACACCTTCTTGTTCGCACACAGGAACCTGATCAGGGCCTTCTCCTGCTCGGGCTCGAGGTTGGCCCCTATGGTGAAGGTGGCGCCAGTGGACCCGTCCTCGTCGACTGGTACCTGCTTGGTTTCCGCCTTGTTTTGGGTGAACAAGTGCTTGTTTTTAGCCGACGCAGCCCCCTTGGGCTCAAGGGCGTCGGTGCCAGTGGGCTGCGCCACCACGGCCGCCTTGAAAACAAGCCGGAGCACCTGCAGCGCATCCCTTGTGTCTCCTGACACGGTGAGGACGCCGCTGCTCCCGGGCATCTTTATGAGGTTGTACGCCGGGTGAGTTGCTGCCATGAACCAAGCCAAGGCCGGATAGCCGAGGATGGCGTTGTAGGGGAGGCCGATGGGGGCGATGTCGAAGTCGATCAGCTCCATGCGGAAGTTGTCGCAGGTGCCGAAGGTCACTGGGAGGCGGATCTGTCCCAAGGAGGCGGTGGAACCGGCTCCGACGCCCGAGAAAGGCCTGCTGGGTTGGAGCCGCTCCAGTGGCACGTGGAGTAGGCTGAAGGCCTCCACCGAGAGCACGTTGAGGCCGGCACCACCGTCGATGAGGGTCCTGGTGACAGCCACCTGGCAGATGGTGGGGGTGCAGAGCATCGGGAGCGCGCCCGAACCAATGGGGTTGAAGGGGTGGTCCTCCGAGTGGAAGGTTAAATCGGCCTCGGGTGCCACCCAGCCCGGGGGCTTCTTGGCGCTTGGAGGCAGTGCTGATCCGGCGGGCAAACGGCTTGACGTGATGACTCGAGGGTGGTTCTTGGGAGCCACCCAGGAGAGCTGCGACGACGGGCGGCGTTGGCGCAGCGAAACAGGCGAGGAAGAGGTCGCGCAGCTCCTCCCAGGAGGTGACAGAGGCCGTCGACAGGTGGAGGAGCCACGCGCGCGGGATGCCGGTGAGGGCCATGGGTACCCAGTTGGCCATCACCCGATCGTCGCCCTCGGCTCCGAGGATGGCCTCCTCGTACGCCAGCAGGAAAATCATCAGGTCCGTCGCGCTGTCGTAGCACGGCAGCATCTCGGGCCTGAACTTGTGCGGCCACTGCACTTGCCGCAAGGCAGGGGCCAAGGCCCGGAGCCCCTGGCCCCAGTGTCGGCATCCATTGCTGGAGCGGGCGGCACGTTGTCCGCCATGAGGGCGGGATGTGATGTCGGGGGAGAGCGGGTCGTCAGGGGGAGGACTCCGGCGCACCCCTACCTGGCGCGCAAAATGTCGGATTTCGGGTTCCGGTAGACCCTTGAGGTTCGAACACTGGGGTGCGCACGGATATCTCTCCCTACCGATCTGCGTCTGATCCTCTCGTGCGAACTAAGATAAAAATGATGAACAACACAAGAGACACGGGGTTTATACTGGTTCGGGCCACTGTTGTGGTGTAATACCCTACTCCAGTGTGTGGTATGGTGGATTGCCTCTGGGGCTGATGATGGACAGTACAAGGGAAGAACAACCTCGCGAGGGGTGTTCTTGAGCTGGTGCGGTGTGTTCTGCTTAGTCTCTACTGGGTTCTCCTCCTTCCCTGCTCTTCTTTGTGGAGACTGGCTCTATTTATAGAGGCCCTGGGCCTCTCCCCAAATAATGAGCGGGAAGGGCGCCAACACTTGGCCATTTTGAAGGGGAACATATGGTACAAGTTATCCTGACCAAAGGTGGTCTTCGGCTGCCAAAAGCACTGGTGATGACACCGTCTTGGGCTCCACGGTGACCTTCGTCCGGCCGTCCGGCTGGTCTTGGTCTCGTTGCACCGGAATGGCACCTTTGCCTGATACCTTGGCCTGTGCTTGCTCCCTTTGCACCAAAGGGGAAACAAGGACACTGCATAGGCCGGCGCCCGCCTGGCGCCCGCCTGGTCTCGATCGTCATGGCTTGCGTCATGGGATCCTCGCGAGGTACCCCCGCATTGATCTCTCCGCCTCCTCGCGAGCCTGCCTGATGAGGCTGCCTCTGAGGAAGCTTCCTATCGTCCGCCCCGCGAGGCTTGGCCCCTCGCGAGGGTCTTGAGCTTGGGCTGATGAAGATGGGCCACGCTGGGCCCCTGCCTGAGCCACGCCGTAGGCCGCAGGTAGGCAGGTCTGGGGACCCCCGTTCCTAGAACGTCGACACTAACCATAGCATGAAACATATGGATCCAAATCAGCCCCTTGTGAAGCAACTCATAAACTAGGGTTTAAGCTTCTGTCACTCTAGCAACCCATCATCCACTTATTACTTCCCAATGCCTTCCCCTAGGCCTGAACAATGGTGAAGTGTCATGTAGTCGACGTTCACATAACACCACTAGAGGAAAGACAACATACATCTCATCAAAATATCGAACAAATACCAAATTCACATGACTACTTATAGCAAGACTTCTCCCATGCCCTCAGGAACAAACTAACTACTCACAAATCATATTCATGTTCATAATCAGAGGGGTATTAATATGCATAAAGGATCTGAACATATGATCTTTCACAGAATAAACAAACTAGCATCAACTACAAGGAGTAATCAACGCTACTAGCAACCCACATGTACCAATCTGAGGTTTTGAGACAAAGATCGGATACAAGAGATGAACTAGGGTTTGAGAGGAGATGGTGCTGGTGAAGATGTTGATGGAGATTGACCCCCTCCCGGTGAGAGGATCGATGGTGATGACGATGGTGATGATTTCCCCCTCCTGAAGGGATGATTCCCCGCCAGAACAGCTCCGCCGGAGCCCTAGATTGGTTTCGCCAGGTTCCGCCTCAATACGGCGGCGCTTCGTCCCGAAGGCTTCCTCCTTATTTTTTTCCAGGGCGAAAGACTTCATATAGCAAAAGATGGGCACCGGAGGCCTGCCAGGGGGCCCACAAGACAGGGGGCGCATCCCCCACCCTCGTGGATGGTGGGTGGCCCCCTCTGGTGCTTTCTTCACCCAATATTTTTTATATATATATTCCAAAATAGACTTCCGTGGAGTTTCAGGACTGTTGGACTTGTGCAGAATAGGTCTCTAATATATGCTCCTTTTCCATCCCAGAATTCTAGCTGCCGGCATTCTCCCTCTTCATGTAAACCTTGTAAAATAAGAGAGAAAAGGCATAAGTATTGTGACATAATGTGTAATAATTGCCCATAATGCAATAAATATCGATATAAAAGCATGATGCAAAATGGACATATCAACTCCCCCAAGCTTAGACCTCGCTTGTCCTCAAGCGGAAGTCGATATTGAAAAATATGTCCACATGTTTAGAGATAGAGGTTTCAATAAAATAAAATACGGACATGAGGGCATCATGATCATTGTTAGAACAGCAACATATATATATATATTGTCATATGATTTCTTATGGTAAAGTAACAATCTATTCACAATGTGAAGTATCAATTAGAAACTTCATTGAAAACTAACAAACTATAATCTCAGTCATTGAAGCAATTACAATTTATCATAACATCAGAAAGAGTCAATATAAGAGCTTTTCAGCAAGTCCACATACTCAACTATCATTTATTCTTTCACAATTGCTAACACTCACGCAATACTTATGGGTATGAAGCTTTAATCGGACACGGAGAAAGATAGGGGCTTATAGTTTTGCCTCCCAACCTCTTACCTCAAGGGTAATGTCAACAATAATAGTTTATGAAAACCCACATCCAATTAGCTATATATATCAGGATCTTTCCAACACACAGTGCTTGCCAAAGGATAAAATGTAAAAAGTAAAGGTGAAGATCACCATGACTCTTGTATAAGGTATAAGACAAAAAAAAAGATAGGCCCTTCGCAGAGGGAAGCAAAGGTTGTCATGTGTTTTTATGATTGGATGCACGAAATCTTAATGTAAAAGAACGTCACTTTGTATTGCCACTTGTGATATGGACCTTTATTATGCAGTCTATCGCTTTTATTTCTTCCACATCACAAGATCGTATAAAGCTTATTTTCTCCACACTAATAGATCATACATATTTAGAGAGCAATTTTTATTGCTTGCAACAATGACAACTTAATTGAAGGATCATACTCAATCCATAGGCAGATATGATGGACTCTCATGGCAGAACTGGGTTTAAGGATATTTGGAAGCACAAGTAGTATCTCTACTTGAGACAAAGATCGGATACAAGAGATGAACTAGGGTTTGAGAGGAGATGGTGCTAGTGAAGATGTTAATGGAGATTGACCCCCTCCCGATGAGAGGAACGATGGTGATGACGATGGTGATGATTTCCCCCTCCCAAAGGGATGATTCCCCGACAGAACAGCTCCGCTGGAGCCCTAGATTGGTTTCGCCAGGTTCCGCCTCGAGACGGCGGCGCTTCGTCCTGAAAGCTTCCTCCTTATTTTTTCCAGGGAGAAAGACATCATATAGCAAAAGATGGGCACCGGAGGCCTGCCAGGGGGCCCACGAGACAGGGTGGCATGCCCAAGGGGTAGGGCGCGCCCCCACCCTCATGGATGGTGGGTGGCCCCCCTCTGGTGCTTTCTTCACCCAATATTTTATATATATTCCAAAACTGACTTCCGTGGAGTTTCAGAACTTTTGGAGTTGTGCAGAATAGATCTCTAATATTTGCTCCTTTTCCAGCCCAGAATTCTAGCTGCCGGCATTCTCCCTCTTCATGTAAACCTTGTAAAATAAGAGAGAAAATGCATAAGTTTTGTGACATAATGTGTAATAACATCCCATAATGCAATAAATATCGATATAAAAGCATGATGCAAAATGGACGTATCAGTTAGAATCGGGACTTCAACGACGTTTTGAACGTCATGGAGCATATGAGATGTTCGAGGAGTTGAAGTTAATATTTCAAGCAAATGCCCGGAATGAGAGATATGAATTCTCCAATAAGTTCTACAGCTGCAAAATGGAGGAGAATAGTTCTGCGAGTGAACATATACTCAAAACGTCTGGGTACCACAACCACTTGACTCAACTGGGAGTTAATCTTCCTAATGATAGTGTCATTCACAGAGTTCTTCAATCACTGCCACCAAGCTACAAAAGCTTCGTGATGAACTATAATATGCAAGGGATGGATAAGACAATTCCCGAGCTCTTTGCAATGCTAAAAGCTGCGGAGGTAGAAATCAAGAAGGAGCATCAAGTGTTGATGGTTAACAAGACCACTAGTTTAAGAAGAAGGGCAAAGGGAAGAAAGGGAACTTCAAGAAGAATGGCAAGCAAGTTTCTGCTCAAGTGAAGAAGCCCAAGTCTGGACCTAAGCTTGAGACTGAGTGCTTCTACTGCAAAGGGACTGGTCACTGGAAGCGGAACTGCCCCAAGTATTTGGCGGATAAGAAGGATGGCAAAGTGAAAGGTATATTTGATATACATGTTATTGATGTGTACCTTACTAATGCTCGTAGTAGCGCATGGGTATTTGATACTGGTTCTGTTGCTCATATCTGCAACTCGAAACAGGGGCTACGGATTAAAACAAGATTGGCTAAGGACGAGGTGATGATGCGCGTGGGAAATGGTTCCAAAGTCGATGTGATCGCCGTCGGCATGCTACCTCTACATCTACCTTCGGGATTAGTTTTAGACCTGAATAATTGTTATTTGGTGCTAGCGTTAAGCATGAACATTATATCTGGATCTTGTTTGATGCGAGAAGGTTATTCATTTAAATCAGAGAATAATGGTTGTTCTATTTATATGTCACACCCTAGCTAGTCCATGCATTAGAGTGCGCATCATGTTTACTTTCATCAGAAACTTGAAATGGGGAAGGCAGAACCCCCAACATCCCTTTTGAAATCAACTAGGGTTTACTAAAAATAATTTCAATGAACCTGAAATGCCCTTCTAAAATGTTCACCCTCTTTGCCTTGGGTTAGAACCTCTGGCAAAATTGGTGCACAATTTTCTAGGTCAACAGAAGGTCATTGAATTAAATCATAAGTATTTGAATTTGGGCATTTAAATGCTATAAAATAATTTAAATGCTCAAATAATTCTGGGAGTAAATGTTTCCTGTTGGAAATAATCTAAACAGAGGCCACATTTATTTTCAGGATTTTTGGAGATGTTTTAGTATTTTAAATAAAGCTAAACAGTTGCAGTTAAATAGAAAATAGAAACTAAATCAAAAAAAGGAGAAAGAAGCCCACCTGGGCCTTACCTGGCTCGGCCCAGCCTACTGGCTCGGCCAGTCACCCCCTACCTCGCGCCAGGAGGCAGGGGCGCGTGCTCGCCGTGCGCCGGCCACCTCCTGCTTCTACCGACGCCGGGAGACGCCCAGAGGACGCCACGCGACCCCCACGTATCCCTCTCATCCTCTCTCACTGTCCCCCTCGTCTCCCTCATCCTCTCCCGCGATGGCCGAGCGCGTCCCTCGCCGCCGATCGCCGTAGTCGCCGCCAGAGACCTCCCCTCGCCCCTCCGACGAGCCCATCAGATCCGCCTCCACTCCCTCTTCCTCCCCACCGAGCCACGCTTCGCCGGAAGCCCTGCAACGCCGCCTTCGCCCTCGTCTTCAACCTCGGGCATCCGAGATCGCCGACGACCGCACCTCGTCTCCAGCCCGTCCCCGAGCCCGCTGACCCCCTCTCCGACCCTGCTGTGAGCTCCTCTTCCTTTTCCCCTAGCTCCCGTGCTCGTCTGGCCCCTGTAGCCGCCGTTTCCACCGCTCCCGAGAGCTTCTCGCCACCGGCCATGGCGCAGCCGTGGCCACAGCCGTGCAAGCTCACAACGGAGTGCCTCACCGTGCTCAGTGCAGCACCAGGAACCCGTAGCCACCACCAGCTCTTCCTCCCGTGCACCGTAGCGTCGAAACCGACCACGACCGAACTCCGGCCGCCGCCACGAGCTCGATTCTGGCGAGCTCGCTCCAGCCCAGCTCCTCACACTTGCTCCATTGGATGCGCGAGAGCCTGGGCTTCGCACGGGTGGTCTCCGCCATCGTTTTGGTCGTCTGAGGGCGTTTTCCGAAGCCCTCCGCCATCTCGGCCTCGCCGGCGACTCAACGCCGGTGGGACTAGCCCTGTTGACCGGCGGATTTGACCACTGACATGGACTGGGTGGGCCCAGTTGACTCCCCTGAGTCAATGACAAGTGGGCCCCCCTGCTAATTATCCAGATTAGTTGCTAACTGAAATTAGTTAGTTTAATTAACTACTGACACGCCGGACCCACCAGTCAGGTTTGACCTGGACGTCTCCGTTGACCCTGATGTCACCCTGACGCATTGCTGACGCAGTAATTGATTTACTGGAATGATTTTTGTACAGGAAATTCCAGAAAATAGTTCATACTTCAAAAATTCACAGAAATTCAACCGTAACTCCAAATGAAATAATTTATATATGAAAAATTATCAGAAAAATTCAATCTATCCATCTGTAATGGTTTCATGCATGACAAAACAAGTTTACCTTGCTGTTTAGGCAGAATAAGGAAATGCACTATTAAGGCCATGTTTAATGAGCTAATATTTGAATCTTTGATTCAAATGAGTTCATCCCTCTCTATTCTAGCTTGCATTAGGCCAAGACACAATCATATTGCCATGTCATAGCATGCATCATATTGTTGCATATCGTCATGTGTTGATTGTGTTCCGATGTGTTCTTCGTGGTAGGTTCTGCCTCCGAGGATATCCACGAGTATCCAACTGAAGGGCAGTATCCCGCTACCACTCCATCAGGCAAGCATCCATTGATCATTCCGATACAAACCCATGTTCTCGCTTCTGCTCTTGTTTACTGCATTAAGACAACGCGATTCAAACTGCTGTGTGCTACGGTAGTTGAACTCTTATCCTCTGCATGACCTGTCATTTCCACAGTAACTAGATGAAACCCACTAGCATGTGTAGGAGTTGATTGAGCCATGTATGTGATTCCTACCTTGCTATGCCTGCTATGCTTAGAGTTGTGTCAGGTCTGGTTCATCTGGGTGATGGGCTAGAGTGAAATGCGTATGTCGGTAATGTGAGGGATGTGTTGAACATGTTTTGGTAAAGGTATCGATGAGAGGCCATGTAGGAGTACATGGTGGGTTGTTTCATTGAGACCGTCCCTAAGAACTGAGATCTGTATGCGTGATTTAAGATTCAGCTACTACCACACATTGGGCCCTGAAATATGACCCCGCTCGACTTACTGACCCCTCTCGCCTCTGTCCAGGAGTTGCAACTAGTTTCTGGTGTTTGTAGGACATGTGTTGGCGGCCGTGCGTAGCGCTGACCCTAGGGGTGGGCTATGTTGCGATAGATACACCGTGGCACGGTGTACCGAGTCACCCGTTTGGTGTCTCGGGAACCCTGTTCACATCGTTTGGGGCCGTTGAGGACACCCCGGCCGGATTTCCTTGCGGATGGAACCTGAATAGGCGATAAACCTGGACTAGAGACTTGTGAGGTTAGTCAGGTCGTGGTCTACACCCACGTCGGTTTTCACTTGAAGTCTGCCGAGCACATGTCGTGTGCAGACGCTAAGTGGTGGAAACATGTGTGACGAAGTACACCCCTGCAGGGTATAAAACTATTCGAATAGCCGCGTCCGCGGTAAAGGACTACTTGGTTGCATATACAGTTCATAGACAAATTAATGGATACTACTAAAAGACTCAAGATAAGTGTGAGTACCGAGGATGGCCCTCTCGTAGGATGACGAGGGAGAATCCCCGGTGGAGTATTGTGTTGGTGAGTGGTGGACTCGTGTGCGAAAACTATTTTACTAGAGAGGTTCCGTAGGATAGCTTAGCCAAGAGTCAAAGCTGGCTTGCTGCATCAACCCCACCACCTTCTTGAGAATAAGCATGTATAGTAGGTTCTGATGTAAGACTTGCTGAGTACCCTTGTACTCATGTTTGCTTAATTACTATTTCAGACGACAACACCGCCCCCTCAGATGGGTTCTACGTAGACCCTGACATCGACGAGTGACTAGCCACCCAGGTGGTGATCCCGGCCATGGAGGGCCCTATGTAGATTGACAGGCTTCGAGAAGCCTTCTTTCTTTCTAGAGTCTGTACTCAGACTAGTTGCTTCCGCATGTGCTTGTATGATTGTATGACTTGAGTGTCGGGTCATGTGACCCCTATCTGTATGACATGTTATGTATGGCTCTCTGGAGCCTTTAAATAAAGTACTTGAGTTGTAGAGTTTTGTTGTGATGCCATGTTGTATGTACTCATATCGGGCATATTGTGTGTATGATTGAAATGCTTGGTATGAGTGGGATCCGACAATCTAGTTGTTTATCCTTGGCAGCCTTTCTTATGGGGAAATGTAGTCTAGTGTTCCTCGAGCCATAGTAGTCCGCTACAGCCCGGTTCACCGGAGTCCTGCTAGCCCAGCACTACTGTTCAGGACACTTGACTGGCCGGCATGTGTTTCACTTCGTTCCTATGTCTGTCCCTTCGGGGAAATGTCACGCGATGACTTCTGGAGTCCTGCCTAGCCTGCTACAGCCCGGGATCCCCGGAGTCCTGTTAGCCTAGTGCTACAGCCTGGAATCACTCGTTGATGACCGACATGCTCGATGTGATTCATGTATGCCTGTCTCCATAGGTTTGTGCC
This sequence comes from Triticum urartu, assembly GCF_056163025.1. Taxonomy (NCBI): domain Eukaryota; kingdom Viridiplantae; phylum Streptophyta; class Magnoliopsida; order Poales; family Poaceae; genus Triticum; species Triticum urartu. The sequence goes on from NC_141876.1 coordinate 540,183,948, forward strand.
GCTTTGGGTTCACGACTAGCCATGTCGGCCCGGGTTCTCTGTCGTATGGATGCTAGCGACACTATCATATACGTGAGCCAAAAGGTGCAAACGGTCCCGGGCCATGGTAAGGCGACACCCGTGGGATACCGTGCGTGAGGCCGCAAAGTGATATGAGGTGTTACCGGCTAGATCGATGTGACTTGGAATCGGGGTCCTGACAGCGTTGGCATCAGAGCCGGACTGCCTGTAGGTTCGTTGAGCCAAACTGGTCGATGTCGAGTCTAGAAATGCTTTAGTTATATGTAGGGGAATTGATTGTGGGAGGGAACGTAAGGTTCTTTTACTCCTTTACCTATGCCTCTGATCTAAGTCATTCTCTCCTCATTCAACGTGGGTTAAGGACTAGACTCTCTTCTTCTATCAGGTTCATGTGTTACTAATCCGTAGTAGCTTATAGGATTGTTGTTACAAGTCCCAGTTCAGTTTCTACTATTCTTAGTATGTTGCTAATCGAATCAGAACCTTGATATGATGTTGTTGAGTGGTATTGTGAACTGTTGTGGATGTCTCAAATCTTTTTCTGAGCATTTACAGCCGTTATGCTGTCCAATTTTCCCTAGAAATTCTAATGTCTTTGCATTGTGGTTGTGCTTTCAGATGGCCAACCGTGTTCAAAACCAGGTGGTTCGCCTGACCAGGTGCCTCGACGTGCCCGGTCATACTGCTATGTTAGTCCGGGTCATGATCGAGACGGGTTACCGTTGGTATCCCGAATACACCGTCGAAGAGCAGTTCCGCGACTTTAATCAAAGCCAGTATTTCTGCACCGTCAGGATATTTCCTTCTTATCCTGGATCTACCGAGCCCCTTCACTATTCCTATGGACTCGGGGTTACCGTTGAGATGGCTGTGCAGGATGCTGCCTATTCCATGATGACCATCTTGCGAGTCCGGACTGGCCTGCTTCGGAACACCGACTTCCGTTACATGCCAGCTTCACTTCCGGGAGCGCAAGGGTATCTTCAGGCTATCTATGCTGACTCCACTCAGGAGGACTCATTAACTCGTACCACTGCTGAGATGCTCGAAGATAAGGACCGAGAGAATCGGGCTTTGAGGCTGGAGCTTTTCAATACCCGTGCTGATCATTGGGCCACATTGACTCGGTTTGCACCTGCGGTGCAAGCTGGATGTATGGATACAAGGGATCTGTATCCTGTGAGATCAGCTCTGCCAGACATGGTGTATTGGCGTGATGTGGGAGGCATCACCCCACCCCGTGGTCCCCGCAGGCCACCGTTTGTTGGTCCAAGACCTCATCCTAGCCCCTATGGTCCACAGGCTCCTCAGGACCGTCTGTTTCCGGATGATCACGTTGAACTTCTAGGCTATGGAGATGACTTCTATGAGGACCACTACGGAGCTGTCTGAGTTAGTAGTAGTACCACTAGTATTGTAGTAGTTGTATCTCCACTGTCCTGTGTGACTTGTGGAATATGACTTTGCGTGTAATCGACTCCGGAGGTGTAGACAAATAATGTATAGGAGCTTGGAATGCCTCCGATGGGATGTAACATCTTTCATCATAGTTGTACTGTAGCCTGGGCTTGTACTAAACTATGTATGATGAGTATGACCGTTGGTATATATATATGGCAGTTTTATATTACCATGACATACAGATGAACATCTCTGCATTCCGTGTTATCCATTACATTCTGCACTTCCTTGCTAAGTTTGAGCCATCCTTGTCTAAACTGTTGTCTTGTTTTTCTCCTAGGATGGTCAACACCCGCAGCAACCCTGCTGCCCCGGAGCAGGGGGAAGCCAGTGCAGCTAGAGGTGAAAATCTGCCTCACCCGCCTTCTCTGGCCGAAGTAATGCTAGAGGCGGAAAGAAACAAGCGTGAGACTAACCGCCTGCTGGAGCAGATTGAGCAGAACACTACACGCCACCCACGAAATGACTTGGTGCCAATCAATGACTTTATCAAGCTGTACCCACCAAAGTTTAACCATTCCGTCGAGCCTCTCGACGCGGATGACTGGCTTCGCAGCATTACCCACAAGCTACGTTCTGCCAACGTAGCCGAAGCCGACAAGGTTACTTATGCTGCCTATCACCTCGAAGGCCCTGCTAGCCATTGGTGGGAAAACTTCGAAGCTATGCGCCCGGTCGGTCAAATCACTACTTGGGCTGAATTCAGTGAGGCTTTCCGTGAGCATCACATCCCGGAAGGTCTCATGGATCGCAAGAGGGAGGAGTTCTGCAACTTCACCCAAGGAAGACTGACTGTGGATGCATATAGTCGTGAATTTGGGAATCTGGCACGCTATGCCCCTGAAGAGGTTTCTACTGACGCTAAGAAGCAGGCAAGGTTCCACAAGGGACTTAGCCCTGAGCTTCGCCGCAATTTCCGTCTGCACGAGTGCACATCCTTTCAGAAGTTGGTCAATAAAGCCATCAGTGCTGAGACAGGCCAGACTGATTATGACGCTTCACGCAAGCACTCCCGTGATTTTGGCTCTTCATCCGGCTCTGGAGCTCAGAAGCGTCGGGTGTGGATTCCAAGCATGGCACTGCCACCCAGGTTCATCCCGAGGCCATCCTTTGAGGCGCCTCGTCCCAACCAACAATTTGCACCGCCCAAGCCCTATGGTGGCCCCGCTGCTAATGCTGCTCCACGCCCCAATGTGGTGACATGCTTCAAGTGTGGAGAGCCGGGTCACTATAGCCGAGAGTGTCCCTAGAACAACAACCCCAATCAAACTGGAAAGTCCGTTGGTCGTGGTAAGCCAGCGGGAAAGACTTTCTACGCCAAGCCGGCCACCACTGCACGTGGCCATGTCAATTATGTTTCAGCCGAGGAGGCTCATGAGGATCCTAACGTCGTCCTTGGTACGCTCCTTGTTAACTGCCATCCGGCATCTGTTCTTTTTGATACTGGAGCATCTCATTCATTCATATCCGAGAACTATGCTCGATTGCATAACACGACATTCTGTGACATGCCCACTTCGATGGTAATTCAAACTCCGGGTTCCAAATGGCAAACTTCTAGAGTAAGCCATGGGAACGAAATTCTTGTCGATAGACTTGTCTTCCTTGCATCCTTAATAGCTCTCAAGTCCTCCGACATAAACATCATCTTGGGTATGGACTGGATGTCAGCTCATTATGCTAAGATCGATTGTGCCACTAGAACCGTTCAACTTACTCACCCCTCGGGCAAGACAGTTAATGTCTTAACTCGAGTGGCCAAGCGCCAACTTTACTCCCTAAATGCCAACCCCCCTCCAGACCTTGAAGATGTTCCAGTAGTCTGAGACTTTCCGGATGTCTTTCCAGAAGAACTGCCAGGTGTTCCACCTGACAGGGATGTTGAGTTTGTGATAGAACTTGTTCCAGGAACCGTTCCAATTTCTAGAAGACCCTGTAAGATGGCACCCCTAGAACTAGCCGAGCTTAAGAACCAACTCGATGAGTCCTTGAACAAGGGTTTCATCTGTCCTAGTTCCTCTCCTTGGGCTTGCCCCGTCCTCTTCGTCAAGAAGAAGGATGGAACGGATCGAATGGTTGTGGATTACCGACCTGTCAACTTGGTCACCATCAAGAACAAATACCCGCTTCCCAGGATCAACGATCTGTATGATCAGCTCGCTGGATCCTCAGTCTTCTCCAAGATGGATTTGAGGTTGGGCTACCATCAAATCAAAATCAGAAACGGGGACATACCCAAAACGGCCTTTGTTACTCGTTATGGCCAATACGAGTACACCGTCATGTCCTTCGGTTTAACCAATGCCCCGGCTACCTTCTCTCGGTTAATGAACTCTGTCTTCATGGAGTACTTGGATAAATTCGTCGTAGTATACCTTGATGACATACTCATCTACTCCAAGAATGAGGAGGAACATGCCGAACATCTAAGGCTGGTATTGATGAAACTTCGAGAGCATCGCCTTTATGCCAAACTCTCCAAGTGTGAATTTTGGTTGCCAGAAGTGACCTATCTAGGCCATGTAATCTCTGGTAAGGGTATTTCTGTAAATCCCGAGCGAGTTCAAGCCGTCCTTGATTGGACTCCACCTGAAACGGTCAAGCAAGTTCGGAGCTTCCTTGGCTTAGCGAGCTATTGCCGCCGCTTCGTCGAGAATTTCTCCAAGGTTGCTAAACCTCTAACTGAACTCCTCAAGAAAGATAAAAAGTTCGAGTGGACTCCACAGTGCGAGATCAGTTTTCAAGAACTGAAAAGACGCCTGACATCTGCCCCCGTACTGGTACCACCAGACTTCTCCAAGGACTTTATTATCTATTGCGACGCCTCGCGACAAGGACTAGGTTTCATACTCATGCAAGATCGTCAGGTAATTGCCTATGCTTCACGGCAATTACACCCACATGAGGAAAATTATCCTACACATGATCTAGAGCTTGCAGCTGTAGTCCATGCACTTAAAACCTGGTGACATTACCTTCTCGGTAATCGCTACGAGATCTTCACCGATCACCAAAGTTTGAAATATATCTTCACCCAACCAGATTTGAATCTCAGGCAAAGATGTTGGGTCGAGTTGATCTCGGATTACAACTTAGGAATAACTTACACCTCGGGCAAAGCCAATGTCATGGCTGATGCGCTAAGCCGTAAGTCCTATTGTAACAACCTGATGTTACAACAAAGTCAACCACTTCTCCATGAGGAATTTCGTAAGCTTAATCTTCACATTGTTCCTCGAGGATTCCTATCCACCCTGGTGGCGAAACCTACCCTTATGGATCAAATCATAGCTGCCCAGAAGCGTGATAAGGGCATATCCCGGATTAAGGAAAACATCACTAGCGGAGTTGCTAAATGTTTCTCCATGGATGAGCAAGGTGCTGTCTTCTTTGAGAACCGTCTGGTGGTTCCCAAGAAACAACATCTACGCCAGTTGATCCTTAAGGAAGCTCATGAATCCCCTCTCACCATTCATCCCGGTAGTACTAAAATGTATCAAGACCTACGCCAGAGGTTTTGGTGGACTAGGATGAAGAGAGAAATCGCTCAATACATTGCTAGCTGCGACGTTTGTCGTCATGTTAAAGCAGAGCATCAACGGCCTGCTGGCACCCTTCAACCTTTGGCTATTCCTGAATGGAAATGGGATAAAATCAGTATGGATTTCATCACTGGGTTTCCCAGGACCAAGAGAGGGAATAATGCCATCTTCGTTGTGATCGACCGACTTTCCAAAGTAGCCCACTTTCTACCTGTTCGTGAGAGTATCACCGCTAGCCAGCTAGCCGAGTTATACATCTCCCGAATAGTGTCTCTCCATGGTGTTCCATTGGAAATTAACTCAGACCGTGGGAGTCTCTTCACCTCTCGATTTTGGGAAAGTTTCCAAAATGCTATGGGAACTCGTCTCTCTTTTAGTACCACCTTCCATCCTCAATCAAGTGGTCAAGTAGAGCGAGTCAATCAAATTCTGGAGGATATGCTCCAAGCTTCTGTTATCTCGTTCGGAATGAGTTGGGAGAAATGCCTTCCATTCGCGGAGTTTGCTTATAACAATAGTTATCAAGCTAGCTTGGGCAAAGCTCCTTTCGAAGTTCTTTATGGACGAAAATGTCTAACGCCTCTTAACTGGTCAGAAACCGGGGAAAGACAACTCTTTGGCCCGGATATGATTCAGGAAGCAGAAGAGCAGGTTCGCGTTATTCGTGAGAAATTGAAAACAGCCCAATCTCGTCAAAAGAGTCAATATGATCGTAAACATAAGCCTATGACTTATGAAGTCGACGAGAAGGCTTACCTTCGGGTTACTCCGTTAAAGGGAACCCATCGTTTCGGTATCAAAGGAAAATTGGCTCCTCGTTACATTGGACCCTTCCGTATTCTTGCCAAACGAGGAGAAGTTGCCTACCAATTGGAACTACCCCCGCATCTTTCCAGAGTTCACGATGTCTTCCACGTTTTACAACTCAGGCGTTGCTTCGCGGATCCTATCCGTGGAGTGGACCACGAAACGCTTGATCTACAAGATAACCTCTCTTATCAGGAATATCCCGTTCGTATCCTTGATCAAGCTGAGCGTACCACTCGACGTCATAATATCAAGTTTCTCAAGGTTCAATGGTCACATCATTTCAAGGAAGAAGCCACTTGGGAAAGGGAGGATCGTCTTCGACTCGAGTACCCCACCTTCTTTCCAGAGGATCCTAAATCTCGGGACGAGATTCTTTTGAGTGGCGGTGAGTTGTCACACCCTAGCTAGTCCATGCATTAGAGTGTGCATCATGTTTACTTTCATCAGAAACTTGAAATGGGGAAGGCAGAACCCCCAGCATCCCTTTTGAAATCAACTAGGGTTTACTAAAAATTATTTCAATGAACCTGAAATGCCCTTCTAAAATGTTCACCCTCTTTGCCTTGGGTTAGAACCTCTGGCAAAATTGGTGCACAATTTTCTAGGTCAACAGAAGGTCATTGAATTAAATCATAAGTATTTGAATTTGGGCATTTAAATGCTATAAAATAATTTAAATGCACAAATAATTCTGGGAGTAAATGTTTCTTGTTGGAAATAATCTAAACAGAGGCCACATTTATTTTCAGGATTTTTGGAGATGTTTTAGTATTTTAAATAAAGCTAAACAGTTGCAGTTAAATAGAAAACAGAAACTAAATCAAAAAAAGGAGAAAGAAGCCCACCTGGGCCTTACCTGGCTCGGCCCAGCCTACTGGCTCGGCCAGTCACCCCCTACCTCGCGCCAGGAGGCAGGGGCGCGTGCTCGCCGCGCGCCGGCCACCTCCTGCTTCTGCCGACGCCGGGAGACGCCCAGAGGACGCCACGCGACCCCCACGTCTCCCTCTCATCCTCTCTCACTCTCCCCCTCATCTCCCTCATCCTCTCCTGCGATGGCCGAGCGCGTCCCTCGCCGCCGATCGCCGTAGTCGCCGCCAGAGACCTCCCCTCGACCCTCCGACGAGCCCATCAGCTCCGCCTCGACTCCCTCGTCCTCCCCACCGAGCCACGCTTCGCCGGAAGCCCTGCAACGCCGCCTTCGCCCTCGTCTTCAACCTCGGGCATCCGAGACCGCCGACGACCGCACCTCGTCTCCAGCCCGTCCCCGAGCCCGCTGACCCCCTCTCCGACCCCGCTGTGAGCTCCTCTTCCTTTTCCCCTAGCTCCCGTGCTCGTTTGGCCCCTATAGCCGCCGTTTCCACCGCACCCGAGAGCTTCTCGCCGCCGGCCATGGCGCAGCCGTGGCCACAGCCGTGCAAGCTCACAATGGAGCGCCTCACCGTGCTCAGTGCAGCACCAGGAATCTGTAGCCACCACCAGCTCTTCCTCCCGTGCATAGTAGCGTCGAAACCGACCATGCCCGAACTCCGGCCGCCGCCACGAGCTCGATTCCGGCGAGCTCGCTCCACCCCAGCTCCTCACACTTGCTCCATTGGATGCGCGAGAGCCTGGGCTTCGCACGGGTGGTCTCCGTCGTCGTTTTGGTCGTCTGAGGGCGTTTTCCGAAGCCCTCCGCCGTCTCGGCCTCGCCGGCGACTCAACACCGGCGGGATTAGCCCTGTTGACCGGCGGATTTGACCACTGACGTGGACTGGGTGGGCCCTGCTAATTATCCAGATTAGTTGCTAACTAAAATTAGTTAGTTTAATTAACTACTGACACGCGGGACCCACCAGTCAGGTTTGACCTGGACGTCTCCGTTGACCCTGACGTCACCCTGACGCATTGCTGACGCAGTAATTGATTTACTGGAATTATTTTTATATAGGAAATTCTAGAAAATAGTTCAAACTTCAAAAATTCATAGAAATTCAACCGTAACTCCAAATGAAATAATTTATATATGAAAAATTATCAGAAAAATTCAATCTATCCATCTGTAATGGTTTCATGCATGACAAAACAAGTTTACCTTGCTTTTTAGGCAGAATAAGGAAATGCACTATTAAGGCCATGTTTAATGAGCTAATATTTGAATCTTTGATTCAAATGAGTTCATCCCTCTCTATTCTAGCTTGCATTAGGCCAAGACACAATCATATTGCCATATCATAGCATGCATCATATTGTTGCATATCGTCATGTGTTGATTGTGTTCCGATGTGTTCTTCGTGGTAGGTTCTGCCTCCGAGGATATCCACGAGTATCCAACTGAAGGGCAGTATCCCGCTACCACTCCATCAGGCAAGCATCCATTGATCATTCCGATACAAACCCATGTTCTCGCTTCTGCTCTTGTTTACTGCATTAAGACAACGCAATTCAAACTGATGTGTGCTACGGTAGTTGAACTCTTATCCTCTGCATGACCTGTCATTTCCACAGTAACTAGATGAAACCCACTAGCATGTGTAGGAGTTGATTGAGCCATGTATGTGATTCCTACCTTGCAATGCCTGCTATGCTAAGAGTTGTGTCAGGTCTGGTTCATCTGGGTGATGGGCTAGAGTGAAATGCTTATGTCGGTAATGTGAGGGATGTGTTGAACATGTTTTGGTAAAGGTATCGATGAGAAGCCATGTAGGAGTACATGGTGGGTTGTTTCATTGAGACCGTCCCTAAGAACTAAGATCTGTATGCGTGATTTAAGATTCAGCTACTACAACACATTGGGCCCTAAAATATGACCCCGCTCGACTTACTGACCCCTCTCGCCTCTGTCCAGGAGTTGCAACTAGTTTCTGGTGTTTGTAGGACATGTGTTGGCGGCCGTGTGTAGTGCTGACCCTAGGGGTGGGCTATGTTGCGATAGATACACCGTGGCACGGTGTACCGAGTCACCCGTTTGGTGTCTCGGGAACCCTGTTCACATCGTTTGGGGCCGTTGAGGACACCCCGGCCGGATTTCCTTGCGGATGGAACCTGAATAGGCGATAAACCTGGACTAGAGACTTGTGAGGTTAGTCAGGTCGTGGTCTACACCCATGTTGGTTTTCGCTTGAAGTCTGCCGAGCACATGTCGTGTGTAGACGCTAAGTGGTGGAAACATGTGTGACGAAGTACACCCCTGCAGGGTATAAAACTATTTGAATAGCCGCGTCCGCGGTAAAGGACTACTTGGTTGCATATACAGTTCATAGACAAATTAATGGATACTACTAAAAGACTCAAGATAAGTGTGAGTACCGAGGATGGCCCTCTCGTAGGATGACGAGGGAGAATCCCCGGTGGAGTATTGTGTTGGTGAGTGGTGGACTCGTGTGCGAAAACTATTTTACTAAAGAGGTTCCGTAGGATAGCTTAGCCAAGAGTCAAAGCTGGCTTGCTGCATCAACCCCACCACCTTCTTGAGAATAAGCATGTATAGTAGGTTCTGATGTAAGACTTGCTGAGTACCCTTGTACTCATGTTTGCTTAATTACTGTTTCAGACGACAACACCGCCCCCTCAGATGGGTTCTACGTAGACCTTGACGTCGACGAGTGACTAGCCACCCAGGTGGTGATCCCGGCCATGGAGGGCCCTATGTAGATTGACAGGCTTCGAGAAGCCTTCTTTCTTTCTAGAGTCTGTACTCAGACTAGTTGCTTCCGCATGTGCTTGTATGATTGTATGACTTGAGTGTCGGGTCATGTGACCCCTATCTGTATGACATGTTATGTATGGCTCTCTGGAGCCTTTAAATAAAGTACTTGAGTTGTAGAGTTTTGTTGTGATGCCATGTTGTATGTACTCATATCGGGCATATTGTGTGTATGATTGAAATGCTTGGTATGAGTGGGATCCGACAATCTAGTTGTTTATCCTTGGCAGCCTTTCTTATGGGGAAATGTAGTCTAGTGTTCCTCGAGCCATAGTAGTCCGCTACAGCCCGGTTCACCGGAGTCCTGCTAGCCCAGCACTACTGTTCAGGACACTTGACTGGCCGGCATGTGTTTCACTTCGTTCCTATGTCTGTCCCTTCGGGGAAATGTCACGCGATGACTTCTGGAGTTCTGCCTAGCCTGCTACAGCCCGGGATCCCCGGAGTCCTGTTAGCCTAGTGCTACAGCCTGGAATCACTCGTTGATGACCGACATGCTCGATGTGATTCATGTATGCCTGTCTCCATAGGTTTGTGCCGCTTTGGGTTCACGACTAGCCATGTCGGCCCGGGTTCTCTGTCGTATGGATGCTAGCGACACTATCATATACGTGAGCCAAAAGGTGCAAACGGTCCCGGGCCATGGTAAGGCGACACCCGTGGGATACCGTGCGTGAGGCCGCAAAGTGATATGAGGTGTTACTGGCTAGATCGATGTGACTTGGAATCGGGGTCCTGACATTATATGAGTAATATCTTTTATGGTCATGCACCCTTGATGAGTGGTCTATTTTTGTTGAATCTCGATAGTAGTGATACACATATTCATAGTATCTAAGCCAAAAGATACAAGTTTAATAATGATAGTGCAACTTATTTGTGGCACTGTTGTTTAGATCATATTGGTGTAAAGCGCATGAAGAAACTCCATGCTGATGGGCTTTTAGAATCACTTGATGCTTGCGAACCATGCCTCATGGGCACGATGACTAAGACTCCATTCTCCGGAACAATGGAGCGAGCAACAGACTTATTGGAAATAATACATAGTGATGTATGCAGTCCAATGAGTGTTGATGCTTGCGGAGGGTATCGTTATTTTCTGATCTTCACAGATGATTTGAGAAGATATGGGTATATCTACTTGATGAAACATAAGTCTGAAACATTTGAAAAGTTCAAAGAATTTCAGAGTGAAGTGGAAAATCATCGTAAGAAGAAAATAAAGTTTCTATGATCTGATTATGGAGGTGAATATTTGAGTAATGAGGTTGGTCTTCATTTGAAACAATGCGGAATAGTTTCGCAAGTCACGCCACCTGGAACACCACAGCGTAATGGTGTGTCCAAACGTCTTAGCCGCACTTTACTAGATATGGTGCGATCTATGATGTCTCTTACTGATTTACCACTATCGTTTTGGGGTTATGCTTTAGAGACGGCTGCATTCATGTTAAATAGGGAACCATCTAAATCCGTTGAGACGACACCATATGAACTGTGGTTTAGCAAGAAACCCAAGTTGTCGTTTCTTAAAGTTTGGGGCTACGATGCTTATGTGAAAAAGCTTCAACCTGATAAGCTCGAACACAAATCAGAGAAATGTGTCTTCATAGGATACCCAAAGGAGACTATTGGGTACACCTTCTATCACAGATCCAAAGGCAAGATATTCGTTGCTAAGAATGGATCCTTTTTAGAGAAGGAGTTTCTCTTGAAAAAAGTGAGTGGGAGGAAAGTAGAACTTGATGAGGTAATTGTACCTTCTCAGATCATCACAGAAATCAGTTCCAATGATTCCTACACCAATTAGTGAGGAAGCTAATGATGATGATCATGAAACTTCTGATGAAGTTACTACCGAACCTCGTAGATCAACCAGACTAAGGTCCGCACCAGAGTGGTACGGTAATCCTGTTCTGGAGGTCATGTTACTTGACCATGACGAACCTACGAACTATGATGAAGCGATGATGAGCCCAGATTCTGTGAAATGGCTTGAGGCCATGAAATCTGAGATGGGATCCATGTATGAGAACTAGACTTTGGTTGACTTGCTCGATGATCGGCAAGCCATAGAGAATAAATGGATCTTCAAGAAGAAGAGTGACGCTGATGATAATGTTACTGTCTACAAAGCTCGACTTGTTGCGGAAGGTTTTTGACAAGTTCAAGGAGTTGACTATGATGAGACCTTCTCACCCGTAGTGATGCTTAAGTCTGTCTAAATCATGTTAGCAATTATCGCATTTTATGATTATGAAATTTGGCAAATGGATGTGAAAACTGCATTCCTTAATGGATATCTCAAAGAAGAGTTGTATATGATGCAACCAGAAGGTTTTGTCGATCCAAAAGGTGCTAACAAAGTGTGCAAGCTCCAGCGATCCATTTATGGACCGGTGCAAGCCTCTCAGAGTTGGAATATATGCTTTGATAGTGTGATCAAAGCATATGGTTTTATACAGACTTTTGGAGAAGCCTGTATTTACAAGAAAGTGAGTGGGAGCTCTGTAGCATTTATAATATTATATGTGGATGACATATTGTTGATCGGAAATGATACTGAATTTCTGAATAGCATAAAAGGATACTTGAATAAGAATTTTTCAATGAAAGACCTCAGTGAAGCTGCCTATATATTGGGCATCAAGATATATAGAGATAGATCAAGATGCTTAATTGGACTTTCACAAAGCACATACCTTGATAAAGTTTTGAAGAAGTTCAAAATGGATCAGTCAAAGAAAGGTTTCTTGCCTGTGTTACAAGTGTGAAGTTGAGTCAGACTCAATGCCCGACCACTACAGAAGATAGAGAGAAAATGAAAGTCATTCCCTATGCCTCAGCCATAGGTTCTATCATGTATGCAATGTTGTGTACGAGACCTCATGTGTGCCTTGCTATTAGTTTAGTAGGGAGGTACCAAAGTAATCCGGGAGTGGATCACTGGACAGCGGTCAAGAACAACCTGAAATACCTGAAAAGGACTAAGGATATGTTTCTCGTTTATGGAGGTGACAAAGAGCTCATCGTAAATGGTTACATCGATGCAAGCTTTGACACTGATCCGGATGACTCTAAGTCACAAACCGGATACATATTTATATTGAATGGTGGAGCTGTCTGTTGGTGCAGTTCTAAGCAGAGCATCATGGCGGGATCTATGTGTGAAGCGGAGTACATAGCTGCTTCGGAAGCAGCAAATGAAGGAGTTCATATCCGATCTAGGTGTAATACCTAGTGCATTGGGTCCAATGAAAATCTTTTGTGACAATACTGATGCAATTGCCTTGGCAAAGGAATCCAGATTTCACAAGAGAACCAAGCACATCAAGAGAAGCTTCAATTCCATCCGCGATCAAGTCAAGGAGGGAGGCATAGAGATTTCAAGATACATATGGATCTGAATGCTGCAGACCCGTTGACTAAGCCTCTCTCACGAGCAAAACATGATCAGCACCAAGACTCCATGGGTGTTAGAATCATTACTATGTAATCTAAATTATTGACTCTAGTGCAGGTGGGAGACTGAAGGGAATATGCCCTAGAGGAAATAATAAAGTTGTTATTTATATTTCCTTATATCATGATAAATGTTTATTATTCATGCTAGAATTGTACTAACGGGAAACTTTGTACATGTGTGGATACATAGACAAACAGAGTGTCCCTAGTATGCCTCTACTTGACTAGCTCGTTAATCAAAGATGGTTAAGTTTCCTAGCCATAGACATGTGTTGTCATTTGATGAATGGGACCAAATCATTAGAGAATGATGTGATATACAAGACCCATCTGTTAGCTTAGCATAATGATCGTTTAGTTTTTCTGCTATTGCTTTCTTCATGACTTATACATGTTCCTCAGACTATGAGATTATGCAACTCCCGAATACCAGAGGAACACCTTGTGTGCTATCAGACGTCACAACATAACTGGGTGATTATAAAGATGCTCTACAGGTGTCTTCGATGGTGTTTGTTGAGTTGGCATAGATCGAGATTAGGAGTTGTCACTCCGTGTATCGAAGAGGTATCTCTGGGCCCTCTCGATAATGCACATCACTATAAGCCTTGCAAGCAATGTGACTAATGAGTTAGTCACGGGATGATGCATTACAGAACGAGTAAAGAGACTTGCCGATGATGAGATTGAATTAGGTATGATGATACCGACGATCGAATCTCGGGCAAGTAACATACCGATGACAAAGGGAACAACATATGTTGTCATGCGGTTTGACCAATAAAGATCTTCGTAGAATATGTAGGAACCAATATGAGCATCCAGGTTCCGCTATTGGTTATTGACCGGAGATGTGTCTCGGTCATGTCTACATAGTTCTCGAACTCGTAGGGTCCGCACGCTTTACGTTCGATGATGATTTGTATTATGAGTTATGTCATTTGATGAATCAAAGTTTGTTCGGAGTCCCGGATGAGATCATGGACATGACGAGGAGTCTCGAAATGGTCGAGAGGTAACTTCATCATCACCATCGCCACACCATCGTGCTGACGGAACTCTCCCTCGGCCTCAACTGGATCAAGTGTTCGAGGGACGTCATCGAACTAAACATGTGCTGATCGCGGAGGTGTCGTACGTTCGGTGCTTGGATCGGTTGGATCACGAAGACGTTCGACTACATCAACCGCGTTACTAAACGCTTCCGCTTTCGGTCTACGAGGGTACGTGGACACACTCTCTCCTCTCGTTTCTATGCATCTCCTAGATAGATCCTGTGTGATTGTAGGTAAAATTTTGAAATACCGCGTTCCCCAACACGAACTTCTGTTGAGGCTCAAGAGAAGAGAGAGAAGGCACAGGCTAAAAAAAGCTTCAAAGATTCCAGATCCTTCTACAGTCAATCTCAAGACCAAGCAGGACCAGCTCAACTATCTTCTTGAGGCCACTGTGAGAATAGAGAAAGGACTAGCTACCCTGACTCGAAATCAAGAGAGCCTTGAGAGGATCTTTGAGACAAAGCTTTATGACTTGGATGTCAAAGTCACTGAGATTCAGACTTCAGTGGATAAGATACAAGAAGAACTTGAGGACAGGAGTGACAGGATGACCACAGATGCTTATCAGAGGGTGCCTAGAAGACAGAGGTCTGCAGCAGTGCCAGTGATTGACTCTAGGGCCACAATTTCAGTTGCCCCTCAAGTGGCAACCCCTCTAGCTCCTCAGACGTCAGCAGAAGTCTTTGCAGATGTTGTTCTCTCCACGCCATCTCTTGCTACTTTATGTGCTTGCTTGTTTGGTTGATACTCTACTTGTGTGTGTGAGATACTTATATGATCATGTGGTGGATCATACTTTGCTTTATTATGCTATGCTTGAATGATGATATCTCTTATATCTTGTGTATGATCTATCATATTTGTCTTGGTGATGAGTTCATGTTATGTATGTTCTATCATTTTGAGCGCTCCACCAAGATGTATGTGACATGGAAGAGTAACCCATGATCCTAATCGATTGTGCATTTGCATTCAAAAGCAATTCATAAACAATGCACAAATTTAGGGGGAGCTCTTGCTTATCACATACTTCTTAAAGCGACGATATATTTTGTTCTTATTATCATTTGTCGAAACTTTGATCTATATGTTGTCATCAGTTACCAAAAAGGGAGAGATTGAAAGTGCAACTAATCCCTAGGTGGTTTTGGTAATTCTTAACAACATATAGCCCATTGAACTAATATTCTTTCAAGATAATCATTTCAGAAAGTTCAATGATTTGCATGGCATGGACTAAGAGATGTGGACCCCTCAATGCTAAGGACAAATATTGGCAAAAGCCCAAGACTCTACATTTTGATTTTAGTGATCCAAGATCACATTGAGTCCATAGAAAAAGCCAATACTATTAAAAGGGGATGAGGTGTTGCTTAATGGCTTCCTTGCTCAAAATGCTTAGTGATATGCTCCAAAATTCCTCAACCACTTTCTCATTTCCACATATGTCCTAAACCTAAAGTCAAATTCGGCCCCACCAATTTGATCTATCTGGCGCCACCGAGTTCATTTGACATAGCCATAGCCAGAAACCCTAATCAGCTCGGTCTTACTGATAGGGATCTCGATCTCACTGAGATGGGATTGCAAACTCTCTGTTTCCCTTCGTAACGTTTTGGTCTAACTGAGATGAGCGATCGGTCCCACCGAGTTGGCAATGCAAACTCTCTGTTTCCTTTTCGTAACATTTCGGTCTCACCGAAATGAGCGATCGGTCCCACCGAGTTTGCCTGGCTAAGTCTCTATTTTCTTATTACTGAAATCGGTCTCACCGAGTTCATGTGATCAGTCTCACCAAGATGAGGTTTCGCCCTAACCCCAGGGCATCAGTCTCACCGAGTTCACATATTCGGTCTGACCGAGTTGTCTCTTTTGTGTGTAACGGTTAGATTTTGTGTGGAGGCTAACCCTCCTCCCCATTAGAGAGCCATCAGAATGTGCCTACACTTCCACTACTCATTTTTTGAGAGAGAACCACCTACTCATGTGTTGAGACCAAGACATTCCAATCCAACCACAAGAATCTTGATCTCTATCCCCAAGTTGCTTTCCACTCAAATATGTTTCCACCATATCCAAATCTGTGAGAGAGAGTTTAGTGTTGGGGAGACTATTATTTGAAGCACAAGAGCAAGGAGTTCATCATCAACACACCATCTATTACCTTTTGGAGAGTGGCGTCTCCTAGATTGGTTAGGTGTCACTTGGGAGCCTCCGTCAAGATTGTGGAGTTGAACCAAGGAGTTTGTAAGGGCAAGGAGATCACCTACTTCGTGAAGATCTACCCAAGAGAGGCAAGTCCTTCGTGGGCGATGGCCATGGTGGGTTAGACAAGGTTGCTTCTTCATGGACCCTTCATGGGTGGTGTCGGTGTCAAAACCGGCGGATCTCGGGTAGGGGGTCCCGAACTGTGCGTCTAAGGCAGATGGTAACAGGAGGCAGGGGACACGACGTTTTACCCAGGTTCGGGCCCTCTTGATGGAGGTAAAACCCTACATCTTGCTTGATTATTCTTGATAATATGAGTAGTACAAGAGTTGATCTACCACGAGATCAGAGAGGCTAAACCCTAGAAGCTAGCCTATGGTATGATTGTATGTTGTCCTACGGACTAAAACCCTCCAGTTTATATAGACACCGGAGGGGGCTAGGGTTACACAGAGTCGGTTACAAGGAAGGAGATCTAAATATCCGTATTGCCAAGCTTGCCTTCCACGCCAAGGAGAGTCCCACCTGGACACGGGACGAAGTCTTTAATCTTGTATCTTCATAGTCCAACAGTCCGGCCAAAGGATATAATCCGGCTGTCCGGATACCCCCTAATCCAGGACTCCCTCAGTAGCCCCTGAACCAGGCTTCAATGACGATAAGTCCGGCACGCAGATTGTCTTCGGTATTGCAAGGCGGGTTCCTCCTCCGAATACTTCATAGAAGATCTTGAACATGAGGATCGTGTCTGGCTCTGCAAAATAAGTTCCACATACCACCTTAGAGGGAACAATATTTACACAAATCTAATCTGCTGACATACCCCATAGTGTGACATCACACCACATCCAGGTCCTTATTCGAATCGTTTTTTATAACCTATCTCAGCGTGTTTCACGAGGTGGTTTCCTTGGCACGTCTTGTCGAAGCAGAGATCGTGTCCCCTTATTACGGGATCCCCATTAATACGGACGTGGGTAACCCAACCGTGCGTATTAGTAGGACTCCTAAATCTTAGGCAAGTACCAAACGGCCACGAGGAGGACGCTTGATATTCACCCTCTTTATAAAGGGGACAAGGTCTTTTCCTCTCGATCTTAATCGAATCCGCCTCTCGCATCGAGTTCCAACACCCAAAGCTCAGGTTTAGGCACTTCGGACCTTCAACTATGTCCGGATCCAACCTTCAAGGTCGGTGGATGCCTTCCTCCGTCACAGAGGAGGACATCAAGAAGTGGAGAGAGGCCAGATATCTGACCGCTGAAATTTTGCATCGGCTGCCTGCCCGAGGGCAGGTCGTCCCTACTCCCGAACCCAACGAGAGCGTCGTGTTCGTCTCCCACTTCTTCCGAGGACTAGGCCTTGCTCTGGATCCCTTTGTTAGGGGTCTTATGTTCTATTACGGGCTAGATTTTCACGATCTGGCCCCGGATTCCCTTCTTCACATCTCGACATTTATTGTCGTATGTGAGGCCTTCCTCCACATTACCCCTCACTTCGGCCTGTGGCTCAAGACCTTCGATGTGAAGCCGAAGATGATCGAGGGGCAGCATGCAGCGTGCGGAGGCGCTTCAATAAGCAAAATTGCTGACACTCCATGGCCTGAGGTTACTTCCCAAAGGTGTCCGGATTGTGGTAGCGGGAGTGGTTCTACATCACAGCCCCCCGAAGTGCCATGTGGGTAGCTGTCCCCGTCTTCCGCAGGCCCCCCACCACAACTAATGTCATGGATCAGCAGGGGGCTGAGCTGGGGTCCAGCCAAGGAAGTGCCAATACTGCAAAGCCATATCTGAGATCTCCTCGAGAGAGATATCAGTCTGGTTATGGTAGTGCAAGTTATGCTAGTCCGTCAAGTCCAGCCTTGCAAACGTCAGCCCCTTTGCATGTGGTAACTCAACCCGGAAGGACCGCGAGCTATCCAACATTTCCTCGGCATGACACACGAAGAGATGTACAAATTGTTCTTCGGACCACAAATAATGTGTCCGGACATCACTGAGGATGCAGGGCTGAGCTGCAATCGCCCGGATACCCAAGTAAGTAGCTCCGCATCCGAACACACTGTTCGTTTTATTTAAAGCAACGTTGCCCTAAAAAAGAAAAACCGCTCTTGGTCCAGGATTGGATAGCGAAGGCAAAGTTGATCAGGTGTCTGCCCCCCCTCCCTGAGACCTCACCAAATCCCGTGCTAACCAGGATGCTGGAGATTGCGCCTTATCAAGTGCCCTTGGGAGAAGATAAAGGGGGGAACAAGGAGGTTAGCGCCTCCGCGAAGGAGGTTAGTGGGGGAGGAGGGACTGAAACTTCCTCTCCCCAGGGAAGGAAGAGGACCGCCTCCGAGGACCCAGAGACAATTGAGGGAGTCCTGGATTAGGGGGTCTCCGGACAGCCGGATTATATCCTTTGGTAGGACTGTTGGACTATGAAGATACAAGATTTAAATCTTCGTCCCATGTCTGGATGGGACTCTACTTGGCATGGAAGGCAAGCTAGGCAATACGGATATGTATATCTCCTCATTTGTAACCGACCTTGTGTAACCCTAGCCCCCTCCGGTGTCTATATAAACCGGAGGGTTTTAGTCCGTGGGACAACATACAATCATACCATAGGCTAGCTTCTAGGGTTTAGCCTCTCCGATCTCGTGGTAGATCAACTCTTGTACCACACATATTATCAAGAATAATCAAGCAGGACATAGGGTTTTACCTCCATCAAGAGGGCACGAACCTGGGTAAAACATCGTGTCCCCTGCCTCCTGTTACCATCTGCCTTAGACGCACAGTTTGGGACCCCCTACCCGAGATCTGCCGGTTTTGACACCGACATAGGTGCTTTCATTGAGAGTTCCTCTGAGTCGTCACCTTTAGGATTGATGGCTCCTTCGATCATCGATGGCGATGCAGTCCAGGGTGAGACTTTTCTGTTGGGGAACGTTGCAGAAAACAAAAATTTTCCTACGGTTTCACCAAGATCCATCTAGGAGTTCATCTAGCAACGAGTGATCGGATTGCATCTACATACCTTTGTAGATCACGCGCGGAAGCGTTCAAAGAACGGGGATGAGGAAGGCGTACTCGACGTGATCCAAATCACCGGAGATCCTAGCGCCGAACGGACGGCACCTCCGCGTTCAACACACGTACGGTCAGCGTAACGTCTCCTCCTTCTTGATCCAGCAAGGGGAAGGAGAGGTTGAGGAAGATGGCTCCAGCAGCAGAACGACGGTGTGGTGCTGATGGAGCTGCAGTACTCTGGCAGGGCTTCGCCAAGCTCTATGGAGGAGGAGGATGTGTTGGAGAGGGAGAGGGAGGCACTAAAGGCGTGGTGTGAGAGGCCCTCCTTCCCCCACTATATATAGGGAGCCTAGGGGGGGCGCCGACCCTAGGAGATGCAATCTCCTAGGGGGGCGGCGGCCAAGGGAGGAATCCCTCCTCCCCAAGGCACCTAGGAGGTGCCTTCCCCCTTTAGGACTCTTCCTTTCTTGATCTCCTGGCGCATGGGCCTCTTGGGGCTGGTTCCCTTGGCCCATATAGGACAAGGCGCACACCCCTACAGCCCATGTGGCCCCCCGGGGCAGGTGGCTCCACCCGGTGGACCCCGGGACCCTTCCGGTGGTCCCGCTACAATACCGGTGACCCCGAAACTTGTCCCGACGGCCGAAATAGCACTTCCTATATATAATTCTTTACCTCCGGACCATTCTGGAACTCCTCGTGACGTCCGGGATCTCATCCGGGACTCCGAACAACATTCGGGTTACTGCATATACATATCCCTACAACCCTAGCGTCACCGAACCTTAAGTGTGTAGACCCTACGGGTTCGGGAGACATGTAGACATGACCGAGATCGCTCTCCGGTCAATAACCAACAGTGGGATCTGGATACCCATGTTGGCTCCCACATGCTCCTCGATGATCTCATCGGATGAACCACGATGTCGAGGATTCAAGCAACCCCGTATACAATTCCCTTTGTTAACCGGTATGCTACTTGCCCGAGATTCGATCGTCGGTATCCCAATACCTTGTTCAATCTCGTTACCGGCAAGTCACTTTACTCGTACCGTAATGCATGATCCCGTGACCAAACACTTGGTCACTTTGAGCTCATAATGATGATGTATTACCGAGTGGGCCCAGTCATACCTCTCCGTCATACGGAGTGACAAATCCCAGTCTTGATCCGTGTCAACCCAACAGACACTTTCGAAGATACCCGTAGTATACCTTTATAGTCACCCAGTTACGCTGTGACGTTTGGTACACCCAAAGCACTCCTACGGTATCCAGGAGTTACACGATCTCATAGTCTAAGGAAAAGATACTTGACATTGGAAAAACTCTAGCAAACGAACTATACGATCTTATGCTATGTTTAGAATTGGGTCTTGTCCATCACATCATTCTCCTAATGATGTGATCTCATTATCAATGACATACAATGTCCATAGTCAGGAAACCATGACTATCTGTTGATCAACGAGCTAGTCAACTAGAGGCTTACTAGGGACATGTTGGTGTCTATTATTCACACATGTATTACGATTTCCGGATAACACAATTATAGCATGAATAAAGACAATTATCATGAACAAGGAAATATAATAATAATGCTTTTATTATTGCCTCTAGGGCATATTTCCAACAGTCTCCCACTTGCACTAGAGTCAATAATCTAGTTACATTGTGATGAATCGAACACCCATGGAATTCTGGTGTTGATCATGTTTTGCTCTAGGGAGAGGTTTAGTCAACGGATCTGCTACATTCAGGTCCGTATGTACTTTACAAATATCTATGTCTCCATCTTGAACATTTTCACGAATGGAGTTGAAGCGATGCTTGATGTGCCTTGTCTTCTTGTGAAACCTGGGCTCCTTGGCAAGTGCAATAGCTCCAGTGTTGTCACAGAAGAGCTTGATCGGCCCCGACGCATTGGGTATGACTCCTAGGTCGGTGATGAACTCCTTCACCCAAATTGCTTCATGCGCTGCCTCCGAGGCTGCCATGTACTCCGCTTCACATGTAGATCCCGCCACAACGCTCTGCTTGCAACTGCACCAGCTTACTGCCCCACCATTCAAAATATACACGTATCCGGTTTGTGACTTAGAGTCATCCAGATCTGTGTCGAAGCTAGCGTCGACGTAACCTTTTACGACGAGCTCTTCGTCACCTCCATAAACGAGAAACATTTCCTTAGTCCTTTTCAGGTACTTCAGGATATTCTTGACTGCTGTCCAGTGTTCCTTGCCGGGATTACTTTGGTACCTACCTACCAAACTTACGGCAAGGTTTACATCAGGTCTGGTACATAGCATGGCATACATAATAGAACCTATGGCTGAGGCATAGGGGATGTTACTCATCTCTTCTATATCTTCTGCCGTGGTCGGACATTGAGCTGAGCTCAATTTCACACCTTGCAACACAGGCAAGAACCCCTTCTTAGATCTTGATGCTTTGTGAAAGACCTATGAGGCGTCTTGATCTATCTCTATAGATCTTGATGCCTAATATATAAGCAGCTTCTCCAAGGTCCTTCATTGAAAAACTCTTATTCAAGTAGGCCTTAATGCTGTCCAAAAGTTCTATATCATTTCCCATAAAAAGTATGTCATCTACATATAATATGAGAAATGCTACAGAGCTCCCACTCACTTTCTTGTAAACGCAGGCTTCTCCATAAGTCTGCGTAAACCCAAACGCTTTGATCATCTCATCAAAGCGAATGTTCCAACTTCGAGATGCTTGCACCAGCCCATAAATCGAGCGTTGGAGCTTGCATACCTTGTCAGCATACTTAGGATCGACAAAACCCTATGGCTGCATCATATACAATTCTTCCTTAAGGAAACCATTAAGGAATGCCGTTTTGACGTCCATTTGCCATATTTCATAATCATAGAATGCGGCAATTGCTAACATGATTTCGACGGACTTCAGCTTCGCTACCGGTGAGAAAGTCTCATCGTAGTCAACCCCTTGAACTTGTCGATAACCCTTAGCGACAAGCCATGCTTTATAGATGGTCACATTACCATCCGCGTCTGTCTTCTTCTTAAAGATCCATTTATTTTCTATGGCTCGCCTCTCTACGGGCAAGTCAGTCAAAGTCCATACTTCTTTTCATACATGGATCCTATCTCGGTTTTCATGGCTTCCAGCCATTTGTCGGAATCCGGGCCCGCCATCGCTTCTTCATAGTTCGAAGGTTCACCGTTGTCTAACAACATGATTTCCAAGACAGGGTTGCCGTACCGATCTGGTGCGGAATGTGTCCTTGTGGACCTTCGAATTTCAGTAGGAGCTTGATCAGAAGTATCCTGATCATCATCATTAACTTCCTCTCTAGTCGGTGCAGGCACCTCAGGAACATTTTCTTGAGTTGCACCATTTTCCGGTTCAAGAGGTAATGCTTCATCAAGTTCTACTTTCCTCGAACTTTCCTCCCACTTACTTCTTTCGAGAGAAACTCCTTCTCTAGAAAGGATCCATTCTTGGCAACAAAGATCTTGCCTTCGGATCTGAGGTAGAAGGTATACCCAATAGTTTCTTTAGGGTATCCTATGAAGACACATTTTTCCGACTTGGGTTCGAGCTTTTCAGGTTGAAGTTTCTTGACATAAGCATCGCATCCCCAAACTTTTAGAAACGACAGCTTAGGTTTCTTCCCAAACCATAATTCATACGGTGTCGTCTCAACAGATTTCGACGGAGCCCTATTTAAAGTGAATGCGGCAGTCTCTAAAGCATAGCCACAAAAAGATAGCGGTGAATTGGTAAGAGACATCATAGATCGCACCATATCTAATAGAGTGCGATTACGACGTTCGGACACACCATTACGCTGAGGTGTTCCAGGCGGCGTGAGTTGTGAAACTATTCCACATTTTCTTAAGTGTGTGCCAAACTCGTGACTCAAGTATTCTCCTCCATGATCTGATCGCAGGAACTTGATATTCCTGTCACGTTGATTCTCAACCTCACTCTGAAATTCCTTGAACTTTTCAAAAGTCTCAGACTTGTGTTTCATTAAGTAGACATACCCATATCTACTCAAGTCATCAGTGAGGGTGAGAACATAACGATAGCCACCGCGAGCTTCAACACTCATTGGACCGCACACATCAGTATGTATGATTTCCAATAAGTTGGTTGCTCGCTCCATTGTTCCTGAGAACGGAGTCTTGGTCATTTTACCCAAGAGGCATGGTTCGCACGTGTCAAATGATTCATAATCAAGAGACTCTAAAAGTCCATCAGCATGGAGCTTCTTCATGCGTTTGACACCTATGTGACCAAGGCGGCAGTGCCACAAGTATGTGGGACTATTATTATCAATCTTACATCTTTTGGTACTCACACTATGAACATGTGTAGCATTACGCTCGAGATTCATTAAGAATAAACCATTCACCATCGGAGCATGACCATAAAACATATCTCTCATATAAATAGAACAACCATTATTCTCAGATTTAAATGAGTAGCCATCTCGAATTAAACGAGATCCTGATACAATGTTCATGCTCAAAGCTGGCACTAAATAACAATTATTAAGGTTTAAAACTAATCCCGAAGGTAACTGTAGAGGTAGCGTGCCGACGGCGATCACATTGACCTTGGAACCATTCCCGACGCGCATCGTCACCTCGTCCTTCGCCAGTCTCCGCTTATTCCGCAGCTCCTGTTTTGAGTTACAAATGTGAGCAACTGCACCGGTATCAAATACCCAGGAGCTACTACGAGTACTGGTAAGGTACACTTTAATTACATGTACATCACATATACCTTTCGTTTTGCCGGCCTTCTTATCCGCTAAGTATTTGGGGCAGTTCCGCTTCCAGTGACCACTTTCCTTGCAATAAAAGCACTCAGTCTCGGGCTTGGGTCCATTCTTTGGCTTCTTCCCGGTAGCTTGCTTGCCGGGCGCGGCAACTCCCTTGCCGTCCTTCTTGAAGGATTTCTTTCCCTTGCCCTTCTTGAACTTAGTGGTTTTATTCAACATCAACACTTGATGTTCCTTTTTGACTTCTATCTCTGCTGATTTCAGCATTGCAAATACTTCAGGAATGGTCTTTTCCATCCCCTGCATATTGAAGTTCATCACAAAGCTCTTGTAGCTCGGTGGAAGCGACTGAAGGATTCTGTCAATGACCGCGTCATCCGGGAGATTAACTCCCAGCTGAGTCAAGCGGTTATGCAACCCAGACATAGTGAGTATGTGCTCACTGATAGAACTGTTTTCCTCCATCTTATAGCTGAAGAACTTGTCGGAGACTTGATATCTCTCGACCCGGGCATGAGCTTGGAAAACCATTTTCAGCTCTTCGAACATCTCATATGCTCCGTGTCTCTCAAAACGCTTTTGGAGCCCCGGCTCTAACCTGTAAAGCATGCCACACAGAACGAGGGAGTAGTCATCGGTACGTGCCTGCCAAGCGTTCATAACGTCTTGTTCTGCAGGGAGAATACGTGTGCCACCTAGCGGTGCTTGTAGGACATAATCTTTCTTGGCAGCTATGAGGATGATCCTCAGGTTCCGGACCCAGTCCATGTAGTTGCTACCATCGTCTTTCAGCTTGGTTTTCTCTAGGAACGCGTTGAAGTTGAGGACTACGTTGGCCATTTGATCTACAAGACATATTGTAAAAAATTTAGACTAAGTTCATGATAATTAAGTTCATCTAATCAAATTATTCAATGAACTCCCACTTAGATAGACATCCCTCCAGTAATCTAAGTATAACATGATCCGAGTTAACTAGGCCGTGTCCGATCATCACGTGAGACGGACTAGTCAACATCGGTGAACATCTTCATGTTGATCGTATCTTCTATACGACTCATGCTCGACCTGTCGGTCTTCTGTGTTCCGAGGCCATGTCTGTACATGCTAGGCTCGTCAAGTCAACCTAAGTGTTTGCATGTGTAAATCTGTCTTACACCCGTTGTATGTGAACGTTAGAATCTAACACCCGATCATCACGTGGTGCTTCGAAACAACAAACTGTCGCAACGGTGCATAGTTAGGGGAAACACTTTCTTGAAATTATTATGAGGGATCATCTTATTTACTACCGTCGTTCTAAGTAAACAAGATGCAGAAACATGATAAACATCAC
This sequence comes from Triticum urartu, assembly GCF_056163025.1. Taxonomy (NCBI): domain Eukaryota; kingdom Viridiplantae; phylum Streptophyta; class Magnoliopsida; order Poales; family Poaceae; genus Triticum; species Triticum urartu. The sequence goes on from NC_141876.1 coordinate 540,209,331, forward strand.
ATGCAATCAAACAATAATAGTGACATGATATGGCCAATATCACATAGCTCCTTTGATCTCCATCTTGGGGCTCCATGATCATCTTGTCACCGGCATGACACCATGATCTCCATCATCGTGTCTCCATGAAGTTGCTCGCCAACTATTACTTCTACTACTACGGCTAACGCATTTAGCAATAAAGTAAAGTAATTTACATGGCGTTTCTCAATGACACGCAGGTCATACAAAAAAACTAAAGACAACTCCTATGGCTCCTGCCGGTTGTCATACTCATCGACATGCAAGTCGTGATTCCTATTACAATAGCATGAACATCTCATACATCACATATATATCATTCATCATTCATCACAACTTTGGCCATATCACATCACAGAACACTTGCTGCAAAAACAAGTTAGACGTCCTCTAATTGTTGTTGCATGTTTTACGTGGCTGCAATAGGGTTCTAGCAAGAACGTTTTCTTACCTACGTGAAAGCCACAACGTGATTTGTCAACTTCTATTTACCCTTCATAAGGACCCTTTTCATCGAATCCGCTCCAACTAAAGTGGGAGAGACAGACACCCGCCAACCACCTTATGCAACTTGTGCATGTTAGTCGGTGGAACCGGTCTCACGTAAGCGTACGTGTAAGGTTGGTCCGGGCCGCTTCATCCCACAATACCGTTGAAGCAAGATAAGACTAGTAGCGGCAAGAAAGTTGACAACATCAACGCCCACAACAAATTGTGTTCTACTCGTGCAAGAGAACTATGCATAGACCTAGCTCATGATGCCACTGTTGGGGAACGTTGCAGAAAACAAAAATTTTCCTACGGTTTCACCAAGATCCATCTAGGAATTCATCTAGCAATGAGTGATCGGATTGCATCTACATACCTTTGTAGATCACGCGCGGAAGTGTTCAAAGAACGGGGATGAGGAAGGCGTACTCGACGTGATCCAAATCACCGGAGATCCTAGCGCCGAACGGACGGCACCTCCGCGTTCAACACACGTACGGTCAGCGTAACGTCTCCTCCTTCTTGATCCAGCAAGGGGAAGGAGAGGTTGAGGAAGATGGCTCCAGCAGTAGCACGACGGCGTGGTGGTGATGGAGCTGCAGTACTCCGGCAGGGCTTCGCCAAGCTCTATGGAGGAGGAGGATGTGTTGGAGAGGGAGAGGGAGGCACCAAAGGCGTGGTGTGAGAGGCCCTCCTTCCCCCACTATATATAGGGAGCCTAGGGGGGGCGCCGGCCCTAGGAGATGCAATCTCCTAGGGGGCGGCGGCCAAGGGAGGAATCCCTCCTCCCCAAGGCACCTAGGAGGTGCCTTGCCCCTTTAGGACTCTTCCTTTCTTGATCTCCTGGCGCATGGGCCTCTTGGGGCTGGTGCCCTTGGCCCATATAGGCCAAGGCGCACACCCCTACAGCCCATGTGGCCCCCCGGGGCAGGTGGCCCCACCCGGTGGACCCCCGGGACCCTTCCGGTGGTCCCGGTACAATACCGGTGACCCCGAAACTTGTCCCGACGGCCGAAATAGCACTTCCTATATATAATTCTTTACCTCCGGACCATTTCGGAACTCCTCATGACGTCCGGGATCTCATCCGGGACTCCGAACAACATTCGGGTTACTGCATATACATATCCCTACAACCCTAGCGTCACCGAACCTTAAGTGTGTAGACCCTACGGGTTCGGGAGACATGTAGACATGACCGAGATCGCTCTCCGGTCAATAACCAACAGAGGGATCTGGATACCCATGTTGGCTCCCAAATGCTCCTCGATGATCTCATCGGATGAACCACGATGTCGAGGATTCAAGCAACCCCGTATACAATTCCCTTTGTTAATCGGTATGCTACTTGCCCGAGATTCGATCGTCGGTATCCCAATACCTTGTTCAATCTCGTTACCGGCAAGTCACTTTATTTACTCGTACCGTAATGCATGATCCCGTGACCAGACACTTGGTCACTTTGAGCTCATAATGATGATGTATTACCGAGTGGGCCCAGTGATACCTCTCCGTCATACGGAGTGACAAATCCCAGTCTTGATCCGTGTCAACCCAACAGACACTTTCGGAGATACCCGTAGTATACCTTTATAGTCACCCAGTTATGTTGTGACGTTTGGTACACCCAAAGCACTCCTACGGTATCCGGGAGTTACACGATCTCATGGTCTAAGGAAAAGATACTTGACATTGGAAAAACTCTAGCAAACGAACTATACGATCTTATGCTATGTTTAGGATTGGGTCTTGTCCATCACATCATTCTCCTAATGATGTGATCTCGTTATCAATGACATCCAATGTCCATAGTCAGGAAACCATGACTATCTGTTGATCAACGAGCTAGTCAACTAGAGGCTTACTAGGGACATGTTGGTGTCTATTATTCACACATGTATTACGATTTCCGGATAACACAATTATAGCATGAATAAAGACAATTATCATGAACAAGGAAATATAATAATAATGCTTTTATTATTGCCTCTAGGGCATATTTCCAACATTTTCTCCCCGGACAGATCTTTGTATTCGGCGGCTTCGCACCACGGGCCAACCCACTTGGCCATCTGGAGCAGATCGAGAGTTACGCCCCTGGGTCATCAGGTCAGGTTTGGAAGCTTAAACTACACGGCCAATATCCGTGGAGACTTGATCTTCGACGGGTTCGAGCCCCTGCCTAGTGCGCCACATGGCCACGATGAGCATGATTTAGCTCTACCATCGGATAGTGTCCAGGAGATCGCGCCGGCAACCGCTCCGACCCTCAATTCGGAACCAGTTGCGCCATCCATGGACGGGTGGATAGACCCCGCCATGGAGGCCGCACCATCAGCGGTGATCGAGCCGAATATTGACCTTACCCTTCACGAGAGCCGTGATGCCACACTGCCGGATCCTTCCCCGACCACGGACTCCGAACCGCCTGCACCCGTGCCTATCGAATCCGACTGGGCGCCGATCATGGAGTTTACCTCCGCGGATATCCTTTAGCACTCGCCCTTCAGCGACATACTGAACTCATTAAGGTCTCTCTCCTTGACAGGAGAGTCCTGGCCGAACTATATCCGGCAAGATTGGGGTGCGGATGACGAAGAAATTCACCGCCCACCCACCACCCACTTAGTAGTCACTGTCGAAGATTTGACCGACATGCTCGACCTCGACTCCGAAGACATCGACGGTATGGACAACGATGCAGGAGACGAACAGGAACCACTGCCCACAGGGCACTGGACACCCACTTCATCATATGATGTATTCATGGTGGACACACCCAAAGAAAATGATGACGAGGAACGGAATGATGCAACGAAGGGTTGTTCCCTCGGGAAGTAGTCAAAGCGGAGGCGTAAGCGCCGCTCCAAATCCCGCCTCGGCAGAAACAACGGTCATATAGACCCAGCGATAGAGCAGGGTGAACCATCGCCCGACCAAGGCAACACGGAGAATCAAACCGAACAACCCGACTCCATCGAAGATAACAGTCCGGACGACATCACACCGGACAGGCGCCCGGAGCAACAAAATGCCCATCAAAGGCTTGTTGCCACGGCAAGGAGTCTGAAAAAGCAGAAGCAAAGGCTCAGAGCTGCACAAGACACACTCAGAAACAGATGGAGTAAAGTACTCAACACTGCAGCGATGTACGGCGGTGATCGCCACACCAAGAGCTACCCGAAGCGAAACTTGCTACCCGAATTCGACGAGGAGGCCTTAGATCACCCGCAATTAGAAAACAAAACGGCCATCCGGTCAGATAGACGACCTCGTGGCCAATACAGAGCAGCAAACGACGCTGCACATAAGCCAGTACGCGATCCACACGAGGGCTCGCACCAAAATGACGGTGCAACCAGATCCATATACGGGCCACGCAAGCGCGCTCCAGTATGCAATACAACACAACAAACATGCGAACACCACGGTACACCCAAATACAGGGGTGCCGCACACCCCCTATGTTTCACTGATGAGGTGCTGGACCATGAATTTCCAAAGGGATTCAAGCCCGTAAACATAGAGGCGTATGACGGAACAACAGACCCTGGGGTCTGGATTGAGGACTATATCCTCCATATCCACATGGCTCGAGGAGACGATCTCCACGCCATCAAGTACTTACCCCTCAAGCTCAAAGGGCCAGCTCGGCACTGGCTTAAAAGCCTCCCCGAAAACTCCATTGGAAGCTGGGAAGAGCTCAAAGACGCCTTTCGGGAAAATTTTCAAGGGACCTATGTCCGACCACCGGATGCAGACGATTTAAGTCATATAACTCAATAGCCTGGAGAGTCAGCCCGAAAGTTTTGGAACAGGTTCCTCACCAAGAATAGTAGACTGTCCGGACGCCAAAGCCCTAGCAGCTTTCAAGCATAGCATTCGAGACGAATGGCTCGCCAGACACCTCGGCCAAGAAAAGCCGAGAACAATGGCAGCATTAACAAGCCTCATGACCCGCTTTTGCACGGGCTAGGACAGCTGGTTAGCCCGATGCAGCACCAGCGACCCAAGTACATCCGAAGTCAGGGACGGAAACGGGAAATCACGATGCAGCAAAAACAAGCGCCGGAATAAAGAAGACAGCCCGAAGAGCATGGCGGTAAACGCCGGATTCATAAGCTCCCGGCTAGGTCAGCAAAAGCCGCCCTCCAAAGGCAACAGAGACGAACTGTCCAGCCTAAACAAGATTCTGGACCAAATATGTCAGATCCATAGTACCCCTGACAAACCAGCAAATCATACCCATAGAGAATGTTGGGTCTTCAAGCAGTCCGGCAAGCTCAACGCCGAACATAAGGGGCAGGATACACCAAGCGAAGACGAGGACGAGCCTCGCAAGCAAAGCACTGGGGAACAGAAGGAATTCCCACCAGATGTCAAAACAGCCAACGTGTTACACGTAATAAAGGGGAGAAACAAAGCGGCACTCCCAGAGACACATGCCCCAGGGCCTATCACCGTGGAATTCTACCACTGGTCGTCCCAACCGATCACTTTTGATCATCGGGATTACTCAGCAAGTGTCCGGCGTGCAGGATGGGCTGCCTTGGTACTAGACCCAATAATTGACAGATACCACTTCACACGAGTTCTGATGGACGGCGGCAGCAGTTTAAACCTGATATACCAGGACATAGTACGCAACATGGGGATAGACCCATCAAAAATTAGCCACAGCAATACTACCTTTAAAGGAGTAACGCCAGGCCCAGAAGCCCATTGCACGGGCTCCCTGGTACTAGAAGTTATATTCGTCTTTCCCAATAACTTCCGCAGTGAAAAGTTAACCTTCCACATCGCTCCGTTCCAAAGTGGCTTTCAAGCTCTACTCGGACGCGAAGCTTTCGCTCGCTTTAACGCAATACCACATTACGCTTCTCTTATGCTTAAGATGCCCGGTCCACGCGGCATCATTACGGTAAATGGAAATATTGAGCACTCCTTGCGCGTGGAAGACCGTGCGGCTGCCTTGGCAGCCGCACGCTAAACGGCCTCACCAACCGAAGCATCTGACTAGTCATTAAGACCACAGACGCGGTTAGACGAGTCCGGTGCAGTTATATGTAATCGATACAGGTTTGATGGCTATACCCCTATTACAATACAAGGGGCTGAACGCGCGTAAACAAGGGGCAATTAGGCTCAACTTTACTCATCTTGAACTGTACATATTTTCTTTAGTACAACCTACCTTTTTGCACGACAACTTTTCAACTAAGTTCCTCTCTTTTATAGATGACCATCGTGCTACACCCGTCCAGGATACGGCACGACGGAGATACAGGTGCAGACGTGCAGCAGGGACTCGTTCCAAGGATTCTTTTTAGATTAAGACCCTAAGTAAACCTTTTTTACTGTCTCTTGTTGATACACATCCCCCGGATTCTCAGTACAATGGAGAAGGATGCTGATGTATTGGCATGTGGCCACGTCAGAATATTGCATGTACCTGGACACCAGGGACTTATTACAAAGGGCACTGTTTAGGCCCGGTTTACACCATAAAGACCGAATACCTTAGGGAGTGTTCGGCGTCGCGAGTTTGGCCTTATATGCATCAGCTCCGAATCATGTCTTTGGTCAAATGTTTGGTTTGCCCGGCTCCTGTGTTGTAATGCCCTTGATGCGGTTATATCTCCTACGTGTCGAAGCACAACTTAGAGGCATAACCGCATTGAAAGCAATGTCGCAAGTAAGGTAATCTTCACAACAACCCATGTAAATAAAATAAAAGGGGAAAAGATACATAGTTGGCTTACACTCGCCACGTCACACAAATACATGAATAACATTACATTCATCCAATACACTCATGGTCCGACTACGGTACCAAAATAAAGATCAACCCCCACATGCGACAAAGTCCCCGATCGCCCCAACTGGGCACCACTACTGATCATCTGGGAAAGATACATAGTAACGACGAGAGTCTTCATCAAACTCCCACTTGAGCTCGGTCATGTCATCTGGAACAGTATGGTTGGTCCCTACATCTGGTTTTGGAAGTAAGCTGTGAGTCACAGGGACTCAGCAATCTCACACCCTCGCAATCAAGACTATTTAAGCTTATAGGTAAGGCAAGGTATGATGTGGAGCTGCAGCAAGCGACTAGCATATATGGTGGCTAACCTATTCGCAAAAGAGAGCGAGAAGAGAAGGCAAAAGCACGGTCGAACAACTATGATCAAGAAGTGATCCTAGAACAACCTACGTCAAGCATTACTCCAACACCGTGTTCACTTCCCGTACTTCGCCGAGAAGAGACCATCACGGTTACACACGCGGTTGATTCATTTTAATTAAGTCTCATGTTATCTACAACCGGACATTAACAAATTCCCATCTACCCATAACCGCGGGCACGGCTTTTGAAAGTTCAAATCCCTGTAGGGGAGTCCCAACTTAGTCCATCACAAGCTCTCACGGTCAATGAAGGATATTCCTTCTCCCAAGACAATCCGATAAGACTCGGCATCCCGGTTACAAGACATCCTCGACAATGGTAAAACAAGTCCAGCAAGACCACCCGCTGTGCCGACAAATCCCGATAGGAGCTGCACATATCTCGTTCTCAGGGCACACCGGATAAGCTAAGCATACGGGAGCCAACGTAACCCAAGTTGCCAAGGGACGGCCCCGCACGGTGCTCTGGGTTGGACCAACACTTAGAGAAGCACTGGCCCGGGGGTTTAAAATAAAGATGACCCTTGAGTCCGCGAAACCCAAGGGAAAAGGCCAGGTGGCGAATGGTAAAACCAAGGTCGGGACTTGCTGGAGGAGTTTTATTCAAGGCGAACTATCAAGGGGTTCCCATTATAACCCAACCGTGTAAGGAACGCAAAATCCGGGAACGTAACACCGATATGACGGAAACTAGGGAGGCAAGAGTGGAACAAAACACAAGGCATAAGGCCGAGCCTTCCACCTTTTACCAAGTATATAGATGCATTAAGATAAACAAGATAATATTGTGATATCCCAACAAGAATACATGGCATAGAAGCTAGACATGGCAAGAACAACAACATAGCATGCACGGATCAATGGCAACATCCTTGGGAAAATCACTAAACATGACAACAATCTGCCAGGATCATTTTATAGCAAAAGTAGAGCTCGATTGACTCAAGCTAGGGTGCTCCATAAATGCAAACAAAGACATGGATGTATAGAGCACCACAATGTTAACAAAACATCCTTACTGATCATCCTCAAAAGAGGCACTGATCACTAGGAAACAACATGAACATATGGCATAAAAACAAAAACAGGACATGGACTTAGTGAAATTCTAAGTCCCTGAAATCAGCATCAATGATTACGCTACTTTGCAAGCTTGTAATAGTCACCACAAATATCACAAAAATACATGGCATACACCCCTGCAAAGATGGCATGGCATATAACAAAACACATGTAGAGCTCAGGATCATATCATGCACACATTAATCATGGCAAAAATGACAAAAGGCTATTTGCTGAAACAGATATGACAAATTCACCACATAGCCCTCTTCTAACAGCATTTCGGGCATCAAGATGAGCTCAAATGAAAATGATGCAATGAGATGAAATGATGTACTCGTCGAGACGAACATTTTGATATGCTACACGCACGAATCGGAGCTACGGATGCAGAGTTATGGCATGTCAAAGTTTGCAAGAAAATTAGGGTTTCGGGGCAAAAGTCAACCCTTCGTCCCAGATCTTGATCTGGCGTGGATTTCGAGGATCGACGGAAACTTCGCCGGAACAGTGGACGATGGCGGCCGGAGTGGTACTTGGCACCGGAGTTGGCCGGAGTTCATCGTGGAACTTGGAGACCCGGCCGGAGGAGGAGAAGACGGAGAGGCTTGCCGCGGTGGTGGCTCCGAGTGGCGCTGTTAGGCGCGGCGGGGCGGCGGCTGACGGGTTCCGGCGAGGGGCCGGCAATGGGGCGGCGTGGCGGTGAAGTGGCGTCGGGCGGCGCGAGAGGAAGAAGGAGACCCGGGCGGCGGCGGAGGAGACCCGGGCCGCGGGGGCTCTCCTCGGGCCCGGCGGGCGGCGGGCGGCGGGAGAGGAAGAAGGGACACATGGTGGGATGCCACTAGAGCGGAACGGCGGCGCGGTCAGGTCGGACACGTCCGGCCTGACGTACTTCGTCCGGCGGCGCGAGGAGGGGGAAGGAGCTAGGGTTAGGGGGTGTTTTGACCCGGAATTTTTGGAGGAGGGGCTATAAATAGAGGTAGGAGGAGCTAGGAGACTCCAAATGAGGTGCGGTTTTCGGCCACGCGATCGTGATTGAACGATCTAGATGATGGAGGGGCTTTTGGTGTGTTTTGGGCCAGTTTGGAGAGGTGTTGGGCTGCAACACACACGAGGCCTTTTCGGTCCCTCGGTTAACCGTTGGAGTATCAAACGAAGTCCAAATGGTACGAAACTTGACAGGCGGTCTACCGGTAGTAAACCAAGGCTGCATGACAAGTCTCGGTCCAATCCGGAAATGTTTAACGCCCACACTCGAAAAGAGGTAGAAAGGACCACCGGAGGGCATAGGAGCGCCGGAATGCAAAACGGACAACGGGGAAAATGCTCGGATGCATGAGACGAACACGTATGCAAATGCAATGCACATGATGACGTGATATGAGATGCATGACAAAGACAACAACACACAGAGACAAAAACCCGACAATGAGGAAAATAAAATAACTTAGCGCCGGAAATGGCAAGAGTTGGGATACATATAAGGTAAGTTACATCCGGGGTGTTACATGTGTTTTGCTACCTTACGTTCCGCTCTATCGGCTAAGGCGGCACCAGGAGAACTACTGCGATTGTGCTCTGGTTCATCCGGACGAGCACCTCAGTAGAGAAAGCCGAAAACTGACTGTCATGATATAACATGAGACTGGTCAACCACTCGATGACCTACCGGAATCTTCGGGATTCCTCCGCCTTAACGAAGGGCCGTTTCCCGGCCAGGCATGTACGCACCCCGAATTCGGATGAGCGCGGAGCCACCAGGTGCTATATAGTAGCCCCACTGTCAAACTCCTCTGGCTAAGTGAAAGTGTTAAAGCATTATAGTCCGGTTGCCTAGTTCGCTGTGCTATCACCTCCTTAATGGACCAAGACGTTGGATCAAGTGTGAACATGCATCTTCTGCGAACACCCCCACATTATATGCGTGGGGGCTGAAGCCGACGACTGCAATCTTTCAGGTTATATACACATATACATAAACGGCCGCACAGGAGGCATCACAATACTTTCTGGCAAAAGTATAAATACAGCCTTGATAAACTTAATAAAACATTGTTTTTACAATGGGAATACATGTCATTCAAACATAATATTCTTCAAGCACTGGGCCTCTATCGAACGAGCGCCTTCAAGAACTTCTTCAAAATAGTGCTCGGCAGCCACTCGGCCTATGGCCGAACCCTGCACCGCGACAATGGTGGCATCCATCTTCGCCCAGTATGTTTTGACACGGGCAAGGGCCATCCGCGAGCCTTCTATGCATGCCGACCTCTTCATCACATTAATGCGCGACACCGCACCAAGGAACTGCTACACCAAACTAAAATAGCTATTCGGCTTTGGCCTTTCCGCCCACAGATGATCCACAACAGACCTCATGGCGAGTCTGGACAATCTATTCAGCTCGGCCCATTCGGCAAGTTGATCGGTCAATGGAAGAGGACGCTCTGGAACATTGAATTGTGACCAGAATAGCTTGTCCACTTCACGATCTGTTTGATCTCGGAAGTATTCGGCCGCATCGACAGCACTCGCCGCCAAGTCCAGATATGCGTCCGCCGAACTCCACAGCCGGTCCAGAGGGGCATACCGAGGATCTCCGAACTTCCTCCGCAACATGAAGGGTTTACCAGCCGCGATATCCCCGGCTTGACGCAGCTCCTCCTTCTTCGCTCTCATCGCAGAGCGGGTGTCTTTGGTCACCATCGTGGCCTTTTCCAGGTCCGTCGCCTTCGCCCGGTTTTCTTCTTCAAGAAGCTGGCAACGGTCGGCAGTGTCTTTTAACTTTACAACCATCTTGGCCATTTTCTCTTTGCTCTCGCAATGCGCGGCCTTTTTGGCTCTTAACTCTTCGGCCGCCTTTAAGGCGACCGCATTACTATTCCTTGCTTGCTCCTTGGCTCGGGCAAGCTCCGCCCGAAGGGCCTCCACGGTGGCAGCTCCATCTGTAGTCACAACATATTAAAGATACTGGCATCATGCCGCTCTTATTATGTGACGATCACCAGAAAAATCGCTCACCCTGTGCCTCGTCAAGCCGCTTGTTGACAAGCACAATGTCGGCATCTGCCGCATCCAGTTGCCGCTTTAGTCCGACAAACCCAACAGTCCGGCTAGCCACCGGAGCTTCAAGCACCTGCACATAAAGGCGGTCTGGTCATTACCTGGGACTACGATCTTCTGTTTGCCGCCGTTCTGGACGACAACCAGAGTCTCAGGGGCTACTATCTACACAGGGCACACCTTAAAATGTGCGGCACTGTCAGAAATGTACATCATTTCACGTACCTCAAAACCCGTCAGTAGACTCATAAAGGCTTCATGCAACCCGCTTTCAGCGGACAAAATCCTTTCAATCACCGTACCCATCAACGTACGGTGCTCTTCTGAGATAATCGCTCGCCCTAGCAGATCCCTCAGTACGTTCGACCGCATACCAGACGGTGCCGGACTCTTTCGCTGGATACTGGGAACTTCAGCTGGCCATAGGATTGTCTTCTGGCCTCGGCGGATCCGGAGAGACCCTCCGCGACGACACTTCAAGGTCGCCCGCTTCTTGAGCTGGGGAGTCCAGGGGAGGCGTTTCGCTCTCCATCATCTCCGGAAGAAGATCCCCCAAAGACAAGCTCTGCTGAGAAGGGCTAAGATCCGAACTGCAAGATAAAGGCTTCGGTTATTTTCCTCAGAATTAAGGTAGGATATCTTCACTAGTAAGTAATTTTTGATTACTTACAGCTCGTTAGAGGGCTGATCCCCGTGCGGACATTGTGCGGCAAGAGCACCCTCCGAGGCAGGACCCTCCGGTGGAGATTTCTTCTCCCGTTTGGAAACCTTGGTTTCCGGATCTTCAGAGGTAGTCCTCTTCCTTCCCCGGGGCGAGAGAATCTCAGATTCTTCCCCTGGGTTGTCCTCCCTCACGGAGATGCTCATTCCCTCGGTTGGAATAGGTAGCGGTGGAGGCCCGCTTTCGCCCTCTTTATTCCCCCCTTCATCTTCCTTTGAGGGCACCAGGCAAGGTGCTGGCTCGAGCATCTTTTCCAGCACCGGATTGTCCAAGCCTTCAGGAAGGGGGGCCGAACACCGGATCATCTTCTCCTTTGTTATCCAGTCCTGGTCAAAGAGCGATTCTTCAGAATGATGTCATGATAAAGAAAAGGACAGTGTGTTCGACCATGGGATTACTTACTTGGGCCGCGGTGCGGTTGCTGCTTAGGCCCACATCCTCGGTAGTGTCCGGACACTCTATTTGGGGTCCGAAGAACGATTTGTACATCTCCTCATGCGTCAGGCCGAGGAAATTCTGAATAGTGTGCGGTCCTTCCGGGTTGAATTCCCACATGCGGAGGGGCCGATGTTTAGAAGGCTAGACTCGACGAACCAGCATGACTTGCATTACCATAACCAGACTGAAATCTCCCTTGAAGAGATCTCGGATGCGGCTCTGCAGTATGGGCACGTCCTTGGCTGGGCCCCTGCTCAGCCCCCTACTGATCCATGACATCAGTTGTGGTGGAGGGCCCGAGCGGAAGGTGGGGGCGACTACCCACTTGGCACTTCGGGGAGCTGTGACGTAAAACCACTCCCGTTGCCACAATCCGGACACCTCTGGAAAGGAGCCCTTCGGCCATGGAGCGCCAGCAGTTTTTCTTATTAGAGCACCTCTGCACGCTGCGTACTGCCCCTCGACCATCTTCGGCTTCACATCAAAGGTCTTGAGCCATAGGCCAAAGTGAGGGGTAATGCGGAGGAAGGCCTCATAAACAAAAATAACCGACAAGATGTGAAGGGGGAATCCGGGACTAGGTTGTGAAAATCCATCCCGTAATAGAACATAAGACCCCTGACAAAGGGATCCAGAGCAAGGCCTAGTCCTCGGAGGAAGTGGGAGACAAACACAACGCTCTCATTGGGTTCAGGAGTAGGGATGACCTGCCCTCGGGCGGGCAGCCTATGTGAAATTTCGGCGGTCAGGTATCTGGCCTCCCTCAACTTCTTGATATCCTCCTCCGTGACGGAGGAAGGCATCCACCGGCCTTGAAGGCTGGATCCGAACATGATTGAAGGTCTGAAGCACCTGACCAGGGCTTTGGGTGTTAGAACTCAAGGCGGGGGAAGGATTCGATTGAGCACGGCGGGGGGGGAGAAGTATAAGCTTTGTCCCTCTATAAAGAGGGTGAATATCAAGCGTCCTCCTCGTGGTCGTTTGGGACTTGCCTAAAATCTAGGGGTCCTAGGCACGGTTGGGTTACCCACGTCCGTATTAATGAGAATCACGTAATAAGGGGAACACGATCTCTGCTTTGACAAGACGTGTCAAGAAACCACCTCGCGTTATGTGCGGGGCTGGTTAAGGAAAAAACGGTTCGAATAATTACTGGGCCATGGCATGATGTCATGCTGCCAAAACATGTCAGCAGATTGGATTTGTGGAAATATTATTCTCTCTACGGTGGTATGTGGAACTTATTTTGCAGGGTCGGACACTATCCTTGTATTCAGATTCTTCCGGGGTGTATTCGGAGGAGGAACCCGCCTTGCAATGCCGAAGACAACACTGCGCGCCGGACTCGTCGTCATTGAAGCCTGGTTCAGGGGATATTAAGGGAGTCCTGCATTAGGGGGTCTCCGGACAGCCGGATTATATCCTTTGGCTGGACTGTTGGACTATGAAGATACAAGATTGAAGACTTCGTCCCGTGTCCGGATGGGACTCTACTTGGCGAGGAAGGCAAGCTAGGCAATACGGATGTGTATATCTCCTCATTTGTAACCGACCTTGTGTAACCCTAGCCCCCTCCGGTGTCTATATAAACTGGAGGGTTTTAGTCCGTGGGACAACATACAATCATACCATAGGCTAGCTTCTAGGGTTTACCCTCTCCGATCTCGTGGTAGATCAACTCTTGTACTACACATATTATCAAGAATCATCAAGCAGGACGTAGGGTTTTACCTCCATTAAGAGGGCCCAAACCTGGGTAAAACATCGTGTCCCCTGCCTCCTGTTACCATCCGCCTTAGACGCACAGTTCGGGACCCCCTACCTGAGATCCGCCGGTTTTGACACCGACAACAATGGTCTCCAAATGGGGGAAGAAATCTTCGTCGGAGGGTCCTGCCTCGGGGGCTACCCTGGCCGCACTATGCCCTCAAGGGGATCAGCCCTCCACCGAGCTGTAAGTAAAAGGGCACTTAATAATGAAAATATCTTGCTTTACTTCTGAGGAAAATAACCAAAGCATTTATCTTGCAGTTCGGATCTTAGCCCTTCTCAGTAGAGGGGGATCTTCTTCCAGAGATGATGGAGAGCGAAACGCCTCCCCCTGCCACACCGCCTCACGAGGCGGGAGACCCCGAGGTGTCGTCGCGGAGGGTTTCTCCTGATCCGGCAAGGCCAAAAGGTAATCCTATGGCCACCCAAAGTCCTCAGTATCCTGCTCTTGAAGAGAGCAATCAAAAGAGTCCGGCACCGTCTGGTGTGCGGTCGGACGTACTGAGGGATCTGCTAGAGCAAGCGGCTATCTCAGAAGAGCACCGTACGTTGATGGGTACGGTGATTGAAAGGATTTCGTCCGCCGAAAGCGGGTTGCATGAAGCCTTTATGAGTACTGATGGGTTTTGAGGTACGTGAAATGATGTACATTTTTTACAGTACCGCACATTTTTAGATGTGCCCTGTGTAGATAGTAGCCCCTGAGACTCTGGTTGTCGTCGAAAACGGCGGCAAACAGAGGATCATAGTCCCAGGTAATAACCAGACCGCCTGTATGCGCAGGTGGTTGAAGCTCCGGTGGCTAGTCGGACTGATGGGTTTGCCGAACTAAAGCGGCAGCTAGATGCGGCAGATGCCGACATCGTGCTTGTCAACAATCGGCTTGACGAGGCACAGGGTAGGTGATTTTTCTGGTGATTATCACGTAATAAGAGCAACATGATGCCAGTAACTTTAATATGTTGTGACTGCAGATGGAGCTGCCACCGTGGAGACCCTTCGGGCGAAGCTCGCCCGAGCCAAGGAGCAAGCCAGGAGTAGCAATGCGGCCGCTTTAAAGGCGGTCGGAGAGTTAAGGGCCGAACAGGCCGCGCATTGCGAGAGCAAGGAAAAATAGCCAAGATGGCTGTAGAGTTAAAAGATGCTGCTGACTGTTACCAGCTTCTTGAAGAAGAAAACCGGGCGAAGGCCATGGGCCTGGAAAAGGCCCGGGTGGCTACCAAGGAAGCCCGCTCCCAAATTAGAGCGACGAAGGAGGAGCTGCATCAAGCTGCGGATATTGTATCCGGGAAGCCCTTCTTGTTGCGGACTAAGTTCGGGGATCCGAAGTATGCACCTCTGGACCGGCTATGGAGTTCTGCGGACGCCAACGTGGATTTGGCTACAAGTGCTGCTGATGCGGCCGAGTACTTCAAGGATTGGAAAGATCATGAAGTGGAAAAACTGTTTTGGTCACAGTTTCATGCTCCAGCCCGTCCGCTGCTGTTGAATGAGAAAATGGCCGAGTGGGCCGAGCTCCATAGATTATCCGGACTTGCCATGAGGCCCGTTGTGGATCATTTGTGGCCGAGAGGGCCAAGGCCGAATAGCTACTTTGGCTTAGTGCAACAATTCCTTGGTGATGTGCCACACATCAATGCTGTAAAGAGGTCGGCTGCTACGTCTTGAGCTTGCGTTGGTTTTCCCCAAAGAGGAAGGGATGATGCAGCAGAGTAGCGTAAGTATTTCCCTCAGTTTTTGAGAACCAAGGTATCAATCCAGTATGAGCCCACGCTCAAGTCCCTCGTACCTGCACAAAGCGATAGCTACTCGCAACCAACGCGATTAGGGGTTGTCAAGCCCTTCATGGTCACTTACGAGAGTGAGATCTGATAGATAGAATATTTTTGGTATTTTTGATATAAAGATGCAAAGTAAAAAAGTAAAGGCAAAGTAAATAGCAAAGCAATATAAAAGTGATGGATATTGATATGATGAGAATAGACCCGAGGGCCATAGGTTTCACTAGTGGCTTCTCTCAAGAGCATAAGTATTCTACGGTGGGTGAACAAATTACTGTTGAGCAATTGATAGAATTGTGCATAATTATGAGAATATCTAGGCATAATCATGTATATAGGCATCACGTCTATGACAAGTAGATCGAAACGATTCTGCATCTACTACTATTACTCCACTCATCGACCGCTATCCAGCATGCATCTAGAGTATTAAGTTAAAAACAGAGTAACGCCTTAAGCAAGATGACATGATGTAGAGAGATAAATTCATGCAATATGAAATAAACCCCATCTTGTTATCCTCGATGGCAACAATAAAATACGTGCCTTGTTGCCCCTTCTGTCACTGAGTAAGGACACCGCAAGATCGAACCCAAAGCTAAGCACTTCTCCCATGGCAAGAACTACCAATCTAGTTGGCCAAACCAAACGGATAATTCGAAGAGACTTGCAAAGATAACCAATCATGCATAAAATAATTCAGAGAAGATTCAAATATTATTCATAAGATAGACTTGATCATAAACCCACAATTCATCGGTCTCAACAAACACACCGCAAAAACAAGATTACATCGAATAGATCTCCACAAGAGAGGGGGAGAACTTTGTATTGAGATTGAAAGATAGAGAAGAAGCCATCTAGCTACTAACTATGGACCCGAAGGTCTGAGGTAAACTACTCACACTTCATCGGAGGGGCTAGGATGATGTAGAAGCCCTCCATGATGACGGCCCTCTTCCGGCGGAGCTCCGGAACAGGCCCCAAGATGGGATCTCATGGATACAGAAAGTTGCGGCGGTCGAATTAGGGTTTTGGCTCCTGGTCTGATCCTTTGGGGGTACGCGTGTATATATAGGAGGAAGGAGTACGTCGGTGGAGCACCGAGGGGCCCACGAGGCAGGGGGCGCCCTAGGGGGGCGCCCCCACCCTCGTGACCACCTCTTTGATCCCTTGCAGTAGGGTCCAAGTCTCCTGGATCACGTTCGGTGAGAAAATCATGTTTCCGAAGATTTTATTCCGTTTGGACTCCGTTTGATATTCTGTTTATCCGAAACACTGAAATAGGCAAAAACAGCAATTCTGGGCTGGGCCTCCGGTTAATAGGTTAGTCCCAAAAATAATATATAAAAGTGGAAAATAAAGCCCAATATAGTCCAAAACAGTAGATAATATAGCATGGAGCAATCAAAAATTATAGATACGTTGGAGACGTATCAGGCATCCCCAAGCTTAATTCCTGCTCGTCCTCGAGTAGGTAAATGATAAAAAGAGAATTTTTGATGCGGAGTGCTACTTGGCATAATTTCAATGCAAATCTTGTTAATTGTGGTATGAATATTCAGATTAGAAAGATTCAAGACAAAAGTTTATATTGACATAGAAAATAATAATACTTCAAGCATACTAACAAAGCAATTATGTCTTCTCAAAATAACATGGCCAAAGAAAGTTATCCCTACAAAATTATATAGTATGGCTATGCTCCATCTTCCCCACACAAAGTATTTAAATCATGCACAACCCCGATGACAAGCCAAGCAATTGTTTCATACTCTAACTTTTTCAAAACTTTTTCAATCTTCACGCAATACATGAGCGTGAGCCATGGATATAGCACTATAGGTGGAATAGAATGGTGGTTGTGGAGAAGACAAAAAGGAGAAGATAGTCTCACATCAACTAGGCGTATCAATGGGCTAGGGAGATGCCCATCAATAGATATCAATGTGAGTGAGTAGGGATTGCCATGCAACAGATGCACTAGAGCTATAAATGTATGAAAGCTCAACAAAAGAAACTAGTGGGTGTGCATCCAACTTGCTTGCTCACGAAGACCTAGGGCAATTTGAGGAAACCCATCATTGGAATATACAAGCCAAGTTCTATAACATAAAATTCCCACTAGTATATGAAAGTGACAACATATGAGACTCTCCATATGAAGAACATGGTGCTACTTTGAAGCACAATATATGAGAATCGCTATATCATGGTGCTACTTTGAAGCACAAGTGTGGAAAAAGGATAGTAGCATTGCCCCCTTTTTTTGGGGCCTTCTTTTTTTCTTTGGCCTTTTTTTTGGGACAATGCTCTATTGAATGATGATCATCACACTCCTATTTATTTACAACTCAATGATTACAACTCGATACTAAAACAAAGTATGACTCTATATGAATGCCTTCGGCGGTGTACCGGGATATGCAATGAATCAAGAGTGACAAGTATGAAAGAAGTATGAATGGTGGCTTTGCCACAAATACTATGTCAACTACATGATCATGCTAAGCAATATGACAATGATGGATATGTCATGATGAACTAGATGGTGGAAAGTTGCATGGCAATATATCTCGGAATGGCTATGGAAATGCCATAATAGGTAGGTATGGTGGCTGTTTTGAGGAAGGTATATGGTAGGTGTATGATACCAGCGAAAGTTGTGCGGTATTAGAGAGGCTAGCAAGGGTGGAAGGGTGAGAGTGCGTATAATCCATGGACTCAACATTAGTCATAAAGAACTCATATACTTATTGCAAAATTTTAGAAGTTATCAAAGCAAAGTATTACGTGCATGCTCCTAGGGGGATAGATTGGTAGGAAAAGACCATCGCTCGTCCCCGACCGCCACTCATAAGGAAGACAATCAATAAATAAAGCATGCTCCGACTTCATCACATAACGGTTCACCATATGTGCATGCTACGGGAATCACAAACTTCAACACAAGTATTCTTTAAATTCACAACTACTCAACTAGCATGACTTTAATATTATCACCTCCATATCTCAAAACAATTATCATGCTTCAATCTTTTCTTAGTATTCAACACACTCAAAAGAAAGTTTCACAAATCTTGAATACCAAGCATATTGTTATTAGGCAAATTACCATGCTATTAAGAGACTCTCAAATTAATTTAAGTGAAGCATGAGAGATCAATAGTTTCTTTAAAACATATCCACCACCGTGCTCTAAAACATCTAAGTGAAGCACATAGAGCAAAATTATCTAGCTCAAAAGATATAAGTGAAGCACATAGAGCAAAATTATCTAGCTCAAAAGATATAAGTGAATCACATAGAGCAAAATTATGTAGCTCAAAAGATATAAGTGAAGCACATAGAGCAAAATTATCTAGCTCAAAAGATATAAGTGAAGCACATAGAGCATTCTATTAAATTTTAATTCATGTATGGCTCTCTGAAAAGGTGTGTACAACAAGGATGATTGTGGCCTACTAACAAACAAAGACACAAATAATACAAGACGCTCCAAGCAAAACACATATCATGTTGGTGAATAAAAATATAGCTCCAAGTAAATTACCGATGGAAGTGGACGAAAGAGGGGATGCCTTCCGGGGCATCCCCAAGCTTTGAATTTTTGGTGTCCTTGGATTATCTTGGGGTGCCATGGGCATCCCCAAGCTTAGGCTCTTGCCACTCCTTGTTCTATGATCCATCAAAAGAATTCACCCAAAACTTGAAAGCTTCACAACACAAAACTCAAAATAGAAAACTCGTGAGCTCCGTTAGCGAAAGAAAACAAAAGACCACTTCAAGGTACTGTAATGAACTCATTCTTTATTTATATTGGTGTTAAACCTACTGTATTCCAACTTATCTATGGACTATAAACTATTTTACTAGCCATAGATTCATCAAAATAAGCAAACAACACACGAAAAAACAGAATCTGTCAAAAACAGAACAGTCTGTAGTAATCTGTAGCTAGCGCGAGATCTGGAACCCAAAAAATTCTAAAATAAATTGCTGGACGTGAGGAATTTATCTATTAATAATCTTCAAAAATAATTAACTAAATATCACTCTTCAAATAAAAATAACAGCAGTTCTCGTGAGCGCTAAAGTTTCTGTTTTTTACAGCAAGTTCAACAAGACTTTCCCCAAGTCTTCCCAATGGTTCTACTTGGAACAAACACTAATTAAACACAAAAAACACAATCAAAACAGAGGATAAATAATTTATTTATTACTAAACAGGAGCAAAAAGCAAGGAATAAAAATTAAATTGGGTTGCCTCCCAACAAGCGCTATCGTTTAATGCCCCTAGCTAGGCATAAAAGCAAAGATAGATCTAGGTATTGCCATCTTTGGTAGGCAATCCATAAGTGGCTCTCATGATAGTTTCATATGTAATTTTAATTTATTTCTAGGAAAGTGTTCCATGCCCTTTGTTAATGGAAATTTAAATCTAATATTCCCTTCCTTCATATCAATAATCGCACAACCATTCTAAGGAAAGGTCTACCAAGAATAATAGGGCAAGAAGGATTGCAATCTATATCAAGAACAATGAAATCTATGGGCACATAATTCCTATTTGCAAAAATAATAACATCATTAATTCTTCCCATAGGTTTCTTAATAGTGGAATCCGCAAGATGCAAGTTTAGAGAGCAATCATCAAAATTACGGAAATCTAGTAAATCACACAAAGTCTCGGGAATAGTAGAGACACTAGCACCCAAATCACACAAAGCATAAAACTCATGATCTTTAATTTTGATTTTAATAGTTGGTTCCCACTCATCATAGAGTTTTCTAGGGATAGAAACTTTCAACTCAAGTTTTTCTTCATAAGACTGCATCAAGGCATCAACAATATGTTCGGTGAAGGCTTTATTTCGACTATAAGCATGTGGAGAATTTAGCACGGATTGCAACAAGGAAATAAAATCAATCAAAGAGAAATTTTCATAATTAAATTCCTTGAAATCCAATATAGTGGGTTTAGCAACATCTAGATTTTTATTTCTTTTAATCCCACTTTCATCAATTTCATCATTAAGATCTAAACACTCCGAATTTTTAGAACGCCTTCTAGGTAAAGGAAGATCATATTCAGTTTCATCAAGATTCATATTGAAAAATAAAGATTTAATAGGAGACACATCAATAACTTTTAGATCTTCATCTTGATTTTCATAGGAATTAGAAGAACACGCTTTAATAAAGGCATCTTTGGAAGCACGCATCCTAGCGGTTCTTTCTTTACACTCATCAATTGAAATTCTCATGGATTTTAGAGACTCATTAATATCATGCTTAGGTGGAATAGATCTAAGTTTCAAAGCATCAACATCAAGAGCAATTCTATCAACGTTCCTAGCCAAATCATCAATCTTAAGCAATTTTTCTTCAATCATAGCATTAAAATTATTTTGCGAAGAAATAAATTCTTTAATATTAGATTCAAAATCAGAGGGAATCTTATTATAATTTCCATAAGAGTTGTTGTAGGAATTCCCATAATTATTAGAAGGATTACTAGGATATGGCCTAGGATTAAAATTCCCTCTATAAGCGTTGTTACCAAAATTATTCCTACCAACAAAATTCACATCCATAGATTCATTGTTATTCTCAATCAAAGTAGACAAAGGCATATCATTAGGATCAGAAGAAACACTCTTAGGAGCAAATAATTCCATAAGTTCATCCATCTTTCCACTCAACACATTAATTTCCTCTATCGCATGCACTTTTTTTATTAGAAGTTCTTTCAGTATGCCATTGAGAATAATTAACCATAATATTATCTAGGAGCTTAGTAGCATCTCCTAAAGTGATTTCCATAAAAGTGCCTCCCGCGACCGAATCTAAAAGATATCTAGAAGCAAAATTCAATCCGGCATAAAAAATTTGTATAATCATCCACAAATTCAAACCATGAGTAGGGCAATTACGTATCATTAATTTCATTCTCTCCCAAGCTTGTGCAACATGTTCATGATCAAGTTGTTTAAAGTTCATTATATCGTTTCTAAGAGAGATGATCTTAGCGGGAGGAAAATACTTAGAGATAAAAGCATCTTTGCATTTGTTCCATGAATCAATACTATTCTTAGGCAAAGAAGAAAACCAAGCTTTAGCACAATCTCTAAGCGAAAAAGGAAATAGCTTCAATTTAACGACATCATTATTGACATCTTTTTTCTTTTTCATATCACATAAATCAACGAAACTATTTAGATGAGTAGTGGCATCTTCACTAGGAAGGCCGGCGAATTGATCTTTCATAACAAGATTCAACAAAGCAGTATTAATTTCACAAGATTCAGCATCGGTAAGAGGAGCAATCGGAGTGCTAAGGAAATCATTATTATTGGTTTTGGTGAAGTCACACAATTTGGTAGCATCTTGAGCCATCGCGACAAACAAGCAATCTAACACACGGGCAAACAAAAAGCAAGCGGACAAAAAGAGGCAAATAGAGAGGGAGGACGGAGAGAGAGGGCAAATAAAATGGCAAGGGTGAATTGGGGGGAGATGAAAACGAGAGCCAAATGGCAAATAATGTAATGCGAGAGATAGGGATTGTGATGGGTACTTGGTATGTTGACCTTTTGCGTAGACTCCCCGTCAACGGCGCCAGAAATCCTTCTTGCTACGTCTTGAGCTTGCATTGGTTTTCCCCGAAGAGGAAGGGATGATGCAGCAGAGTAGCATAAGTATTTCCCTCAGTTTTTGAGAACCAAGGTATCAATCCAGTAGGAGCCCACGCTCAAGTCCCTCGTACCTGCACAAAGCGATAGCTACTCGCAACCAACGCGATTAGGGGTTGTCAAGCCCTTCAGGTCACTTACGAGAGTGAGATGTGATAGATAGAATATTTTGGTATTTTTGATATAAAGATGCAAAGTAAAAAGTAAAGGAAAAGTAAATAGCAAAGCAATATAATAGTGATGGAGATTGATATGATGAGAATAGACTCGGGGGCCATAGGTTTCACTAGTGGCTTCTCTCAAGAGCATAAGTATTCTACGGTGGGTGAACAAATTACTGTTGAGCAATTGATAGAATTGTGCATAATTATGAGAATATCTAGGCATGATCATGTATATAGGCATCACGTCCATGACAAGTAGATGGAAACAGTTCTGCATCTACTACTATTACTCCACTCATTGACCGCTATCCAGCATGCATCTAAAGTATTAAGTTAAAAACAGAGTAACGCCTTAAGCAAGATGACATGATATAGAGAGATAAATTCATGCAATATGAAATAAACCCCATCTTGTTATCCTCGATGGCAATGATACAATACGTGCCTTGCTTCCCCTTCTGTCACTAGGTAAGGACACCGCAAGATCGAACCCAAAGCTAAGCACTTCTCCCATGGCAAGAACTACCAATCTAGTTGGCCAAACCAAACGGATAATTCGAAGAGACTTGCAAATATAACCAATCATGCATAAAAGAATTCAGAGAAGATTCAAATATTATTCATAGATAGACTTGATCATAAACCCACAATTCATCGGTCTCAACAAACACACCGCAAAAACAAGATTACATCGAATAGATCTCCACAAGAGAGGGGGAGAACTTTGTATTGAGATTCAAAGAGAGAGAAGAAGCCATCTAGCTACTAACTATGGACCCGAAGGTCTGAGGTAAACTACTCACACTTCATCGGAGGGGCTAGGATGATGTAGAAGCCCTCCGTGATGACGGTCCTCTTCTGGCGGAGCTCCAGAATAGGCCCCAAGATGGGATCTCGTGGATACAGAAAGTTGCGGCGGTGGAATTAGGGTTTTGGCTCCTGTTCTAATCGTTTGGGGGTACGTGTGTATATATAGGAGGAAGGAGTACGTCGGTGGAGCACCAAGGGGCCCACAAGGCAGGGGCGCGCCCTAGGGGGGCGGCCCCCACCCTCGTGACCACCTCTTTGATCCCTTGCAGTAGGGTCCAAGTCTCCTGGATCACGTTTGGTGAGAAAATCACGTTTCCGAAGATTTTATTCCGTTTGGACTCCGTTTGCTATTCTGTTTATCTGAAACACTGAAATAGGCAAAAAAACAACAATTCTAGGCTGGGCCTCTGGTTAATAGGTTAGTCCCAAAAATAATATAAAAGTGGAAAATAAATCCCAATATAGTCCAAAACAGTAGATAATATAGCATGGAGCAATCAAAAATTATAGATACGTTGGAGACGTATCATCGGCATGCATAGAAGGCTCGCGGATGGCCCTTGCCCGTGTCAAAACATACTGGGCGGAGATGGATGCCACCAATGTTACGGCACAGGGTTCGGCCATAGGCCGAGTGGCTGCCGAGCACTACTTTGAAGAAGTTCTTGAAGGCGCTCGTTCGATAGAGGCTCAGTGCTCGAAGAGTATTATGTTTGAGTGACATGTATTCCCATTGTAAAAACAATGTTTTATTGAGTTTATCAAGGTTGTATTTATACTTTTGCCCGAAAGTACTATGATGCCTCCTGTGCGGCCGTTTATGTATATATGTATATAACCTGAAAGATGGCAGTCGTCGGCTTCAGCCCCCACGCATATAATGCGGGGGTGTTCACAGTAGACGCATGTTCACACTTGATCCAACGTCTTGGTCCATCAAGGAGGTGATAGCGCAGCGAACTAGGCAATCGGACTATAATGCTTTAACACTTTCACTTAGCCAGAGGAGTTTGACAGTGGGGCTACTATATAGCCCCTGGTGGCTCCGCACTCATCCGAATTTAGGGTGCGTATATGCCTGGCCGAGAAACGGCCCTTCGTTAAGGTGGAGGAATCCCGAAGATTCCGCTAGGTCATCGAGTGGTTCACCAGTCTCACGCTATATCATGACAGTCAGTTTTCGGCTTTCTCTACTGAGGTGCTCGTCCGGATGAACCAGGGCACAATCGCAGTAGTTCTCCTGGTGCCGCCTTAGCCGATGGAGCGGAACGTAAGGCAGCAAAACACAGGAGTCGGGCAAACCCAACATTTGACCAAAGACATGATTCGGAGCTGATGCATATAAGGCCAAACTCGCGACGCCGAACACTCCCTAAGGTATTCGGTCTTTATGGTGTAAATTGGGCTTAAGCAGTGCCCTTTGTAATAAGCCCCTGGTGTCAAGGTACGTGCAATATTCTGACGTGGCCACATGCCAATATGTTAGCATCCTTCTCGATTGTACTGAGAATTCGGGGGATGTGTATCAACAAGAGACAGTAAAAAAGGTTTACGCATGGTCTTAATCTAAAAAGAATCATTGGAATGGGTCCCTGCTGCACGTCTGCGCCTGTGTCTCCATTGTGCCGTATCCTGGATGGTTGTAGCATGATGGTCATCTGTAAAAGAGAGGAACTTAGTTTAAAAGTTCTCGTGCAAAATGGTAGGTTATACTAAATAAACCATGCACAGTTCAAGATGAGTAAAGTTGAGCCTAATTGCCACTTGTTTGCGCGCGTTGAGCCCCTTGTATTGTAATAGGGGTATAGCCATCAAACCTGTATCAATTACATATAGCTGCGCCGGACTCGTCTAACCGCGTCCGTGGTCTTAACGACCTGTCAGATGCTTTAGCTGGTGAGGTCGTTTAGTGTGCGGCTGCCAAGGCAGCCGCATGGTCTTCCGCGTGCAAGGAGCGCTCAATATTTCCATTTACTGTAATGATGCCGCGTGGACTGGGCATCTTAAGCATGAGAGAAGCATAATGCGGTATTGCGTTAAAGCGAGCAAAAGCTTCGCGTCCGAGTAGTGCTTGATAGCCGCTTTGGAACGGAGCGATGTGAAAGGTTAACTTTTCGCTGCGGAAGTTATCGGGAAAGCCGAATATAACCTCTAGTAGCAGGGAGCCCGTGCAATGGGCTTCTGGGCCTGGCGTTACTCCTTTAAAGGTAGTATTGCTATGGCTGTTTCTTGTTGGGTCTATCCCCATTTTGCAGACTGCGTCCTGATATATCAGGTTTAAACTACTGCCGCCGTCCATCAAGACTTGTGTGAAGTGGTATCCGTCAATTATCGGGTCTAACACCAAGGTAGCCCATCCTGCATGCCGGATACTTGCCTAGTAATCCCGATGGTCAAAGGTGATTGGTTGGGACGACCAGTGGTAGAACTACGCGGTGATAGGCCCTGGGGCATGTGTCTTCGGGAGTGCCGCTTTGTTTCTCCCCTTTATCACGTGTAACACGTTGACTGTTTTGATGGGAATTTCTTCTGTTCCCCAGTGCTTTGCTTGCGAGGCTCGTCCTCGTCTTCGCTTGGTGTATCCTGCCCCTTGTGTTCCGCGTTGAGCTTGCCGGACTGCTTGAAGACCCAACATTCTCTATGGGTATGATTTGCAGGTTTATCGGGGGTGCTGTGGATCTGACATATTTTGTCCAGAATCTTGTTTAGGCTGGACAGTTCATCTCTGTTGCCTTTGGAGGGCAACTTTTGCTGACCTGGACGAGAGATTCTGAATCCGGCATTTACCGCCGTGCTCTTCGGGCTGTCTTCTTTATTCCGGCGCTTCTTTTTGCTGCGTCGTGGCTTCCCATTTCCGTCCCTGACTTCGGATGTACTTGGGTCGCTGGTGCTACATCGGGCTAACCAGATGTCCTCGCCCACGTAAAAGCGAGTCGTGAGGCTTGTTAATGCTGCCATTGTTCTCGGCTTTTCTTGGTCGAGGTGTCTGGCATGCCATTCGTCTCGAACGCTGTGCTTAAAAGCTGCTAAGGCTTCGGCGTCCGGGCAGTCGACTATTTGGTTCTTTTTAGTGAGAAACCTGTTCCAAAGCTTTCGGGCTGACTCTCCGGGCTGTTGAGTTATATGACTCAAATCGTCTGCATCCGGTGGTCGAACATAGGTCCCTTGAAAATTTGCCCGAAAAGCGTCTTCGAGCTCTTCCTAGCTTCCAATGGAGTTTTCAGGGAGGCTTTTAAGCCAGTGCCGAGCTGGCCCTTTGAGCTTGAGGGGTAAGTACTTGATGGCGTGGAGATCGTCTCCTCGAGCCATATGGATATGGAGGATGTAGTCCTCAATCCAGACCCCAGGGTCTGTCGTTCTGCCGTACGCCTCTATGTTTACGGGTTTGAATCCCTCTATAAATTCATGGTCCAGCACCTCATCGGTGAAACATAGGGGGTGTGCGGCACCCCTGTATTTGGGTGTACCGTGGTGTTGGGATGTTTGTTGTGTTGCATTGCATGCTGGAGCGCGCTTGCGTGGCCCATAGATGGATCTGTTGCGCCGTCCTTTTGATGCGAGCCCTCACGTGGATCGCGCACTGGCTTATGTGCGGCGTCGTTTGCCACTCTATGTTGGCCACGAGGTCGTCTATCCGATCGGATGGCCGTTTTGTTTTTTGGTTGCGGGGGATCTAAGGCCTCCTCATCGAATTCAGGTAGCAGCTTTCGCTTCAGGAAGCTCTTGGTGTGGCGATTACCGCCGTACTTCGCTGCAGTGTTGAGTACTTCACTCCATCTGATTCTGAGTGTGTCTTGTGTAGCCCTGAGCCTTTGCTTCTGCTTTTTCAGACTCCTCACAGTGGCAACAAGCCTTTGATGGGTATTCTGTTTCTCCGGGTGCCTGTCCGGTGTGATGTCGTTCGGACTGTTATCTTCGACGGAGTCGGGTTGTTCAGTTTGATTCTCCGTGTTGCCGTGGTCGGGCGATGGTTCACCCTGCTCTATCGCTGGGTTTATATGATCTCTGTTTCTGCCGAGGCGGGATTTGGAGCGGCGCTTACGCCACCGCTTTGACTGCTTCTCGAGGGAACAACCCTTCGCTGCGTCCTTCCGTTCCTCGTCGTCGTTTTCTTTGGGTGTGTCCACCATGTATACATCATATGATGAAGTGGGCGTCCAGTGCCCTGTGGGCAGTGGTTCCTGTTCGTCTCCTGCATCGTCGTCCATACCGTCGATGTCTTCGGAGTCGAATTCGAGCATGTCGGTCAAATCATCGACAGTGGCTACTAAGTGGGTGGTGGGTGGGCGGCGAATTTCTTCGTCATCCGCATCCCAATCCTGCAGAACATAGTTCGGCCAGGACTCTCTTGACAGGGAGAGAGACCTTAATGAGTTCAGTATGTCGCCAAAGGGCGAGTGCTGAAAGATATCCGCGGAGATGAACTCCATGATCGGTGCCTAGTCAGATTCGATAGGCACGGGCGCAGGCGGTTCGGAGTCCGTGGCCGGGGAAGAATCCGGCAGTTTGGCGTCACGGCTCTCGTGAAGGGTAAGGTCGGTACTCGGCTCGATCGCCGATGAGAGTGCGGCCTCCACGGCGGGGTCTATCCACCCATCACTAGATGGCGCAATTGGCTCTGATTTGAGGGTCGGAGCGGTCACCGGTGCGATCTCCCAAACACTATCCGATGGTGGAGCTAAGTCATGCTCATCGTGACCGTGTGGCGCACTCGGCAAGGGCTTGAATCCGTCGAAGATCAAGTCTCCGTGGATGTCGCCTGTGTAGTTCAAGTTTCCAAATCTGACCTGATAGCTAGGGGCGTGGCCCTCGATCTGCTCCAGATGGCCAAGCGAGTTGGCCCGTAGTGCGGAGCCGCCGAATACAAAGATCTGTCCGGGGAGAAAAGTCTCACCCTGGATTGCATCGCTATCGATGATCGAAGGAGCCATCAAGCCTAATGATGACGACACAGAGGAACTCTCAAAGAAAGCACCAATGTTGATGTCAAAACCGGCGGATCTCGGGTAGGGGGTCCCGAACTGTGCGTCTAAGGCGGATGGTAACAGGAGGCAGGGGACACAATGTTTTACCCAGGTTCGGGCCCTCTTGATGGAGGTAAAACCCTACGTCCTGCTTGATTATTCTTGATAATATGAGTAGTACAAGAGTTGATCTACCACGAGATCAGAGAGGCTAAACCCTAGAAGCTAGCCTATGATATGATTGTTTGTTGTCCTATGGACTAAAACCCTCTGGTTTATAGACACCGGAGGGGTCTAGGGTTACACAGAGTCGGTTACAAGGAAGGAGATCTAAATATCCGTATTGCCAATCTTGCCTTCCACGCCAAGGAGAGTCCCATCCGGACAAGGGACGAAGTCTTCAATCTTGTATCTTCATAGTCCAACAGTCTGGCCAAAGGATATAATCCGGCTGTCTGGATACCCCCTAATCCAGGACTCCCTCAGGTGGAGCCCTCCGTGGACTTGCGCAACCGTTACCCTTCGTGGGTTGAAGTCTCCATAAACATGGATGTACAATAGCACCACCTATCGGAACCACGCCAAAAATCTCCGTGTCTACATTGTGTTTGCTCCCTCCAAACTCCTCCCCTTTATCTTCATATGCAATGATTTACATTCTGCTGCTATACTCTTAGAATTGAATGTGTAGGTTGATTGCTTGACTTGTGTTAAGTTGCTAAAATCTGCCAAGACTTAAAATTGGGAAAGGGCTAGATTTTTATTTGGTCAAGTAGTCCAACCACCCCCCCTCTAGACATACTATTGATCCTACAAAAGTGTAGGCACGGAGTAGCGATGGATATTTGGATGACATTCATCATGTTACAGTCACAACCTAGAGCGATACATAATAGCTCCAATTCATCAATCATATGTAGGTATGTATTTTGTATATAGTCATACATGCTTGCTGTAAGAACTTGCATGACATCTTTTATCCTACCCTCCCATGGCAGCGGGGTCCTAATGGAAATCTAATGGTAATTAAGATGCTCCTTTGAATAGAAAACCAGAACAAAGCATTAACACATAGTGAATACATGAACTCCTCAAAATAGAGTCGTTCCTTGAGAGTATCCCAATTGTTGTCACCTTGGGGTCTACGGTTCTGAACAATAACAGGTGGATATAACTTGTACATAAGCTGAAGAAATCAAATATATCCATGAAAACATAATAGGTTCAGATCTGGAATCACGACACTCGGGCCCTAGTGACAAGCATTAAGCATAACAAAGCCATAGAAATATCAATTTCATAACATAGTGGATACTAAGGATCAAGCCCTAACAAATTGACTCAATTACATGACAAATCTCATCCATCTCCATCTACCTCCAGTATGCCTATAATGAAATTGCTCACTCCCTATGTTGAGCATCATGAGGTTGTTGATGGAGAAGAGTTGATGATGACGACAATCATGAATCCCCCTCTCCGAGGCCCCGAATGGACTCCAGAACAGCCCTCCCGAGGAAGAACAGGAGGTGACTGTCGCTCCGTATCATAAAAAGCGATGATTCTTTGTCCCTGATTTTTGCTCGGGTAGACAGTATATATATGGAGTTGAAATTAGGTCAGACAGACGCATGTGGGTCCCATAAGGCAGCTAAGCACGCCCTAGGGGGGTTAGGCGCACCCCTGCCTTGTGGGCAGGCGGTGTCCCCCTCCAGTAGATGTTTGCACTAGTATTTTTTATATATTCAATAAAATATCTCTGCCAAGTTTCACCCAATCCTGAGAAATTTTTTTTTGCACAAAAAACAACACCAAGGTAGTTCTGCTGAATAGAACATTAGTTTGGGTTATTTCCACTCAAATCATGCAAATTAGAGTCCAAAGAAAGAGCAAAAGTGTATGGAATAGTAGATATGGCGGAGACGTATCATCCTCAATGAATATGCTCAACCTTGATCTCTTTGGAGTGGTCTCCGAGTACCTTTGGATCCACTTCTCGTTTTTGCATAGCTCTTTATAGCAATGATGCAACATGAAGGGCTTGAAGCTGAACTTAGTGTTCCAATGCTTGAATAGTTCTTGGATGTAGGGGCCATACTCCGCCACTTGCACACCACTCAGTGGTGCATGATTCAGTTGATTCATGCAACCGGACGTTTAGTTGCATTGGTCGTGAATGGTGCTCCAATGATGCCCAAGAGAACCTTGCATACGGCTTGATTGAGCCTCCACGAAGTTGTTGTAGTAGTCCGTAATTCTCTACCAAAACATAGTATTGTTTGATTTGTTCCAACCGGTGCATCCATGAAGATGATCATATATTTTCTGTCGTGTTTCTGTTTTCAACCGTGTAGTTATTTCTGCAAGTAGTTTCAGAGTTAGGTGTCATTTTTTTCAGTTCCATTAGTTAGTTTCATTCTTCATTAGTCTATTCATTTCTTAATCTCAGTTATCAGTTCTTAGTCTTCAAAGTTAGTTGTCAGTACCCTTCTAAGGATCAATATCTTTCTATTATTAGTCTTCATTAACCCTACGTATCGACATTTCTGTGCTTATGTTGCTATCAGTTCTCATTTTTTTGTATCTTCTGTGCATATTCATAACTAGTTTCATTTTTAACAATAGTACTTTTGTTGCTCATTGGCTAGCACCTTCTTTTTCTTTTTCTTCTGATGTATGCAACCCACGGGCATCAGAAATGTTTCAATTTTTAACAACTACAATTTTTCTGCTCATCAGCTGACACCTTCTTTTTCTTTTTTCTATTTTTTCTAATGTATGCAACCCACGGGCATCACAAAAATTACCATTCAAGATCACGGGGACGGGTTAGCTGGAATACACTTGGGAACAAGGAGCATTACCACTATTGTGTATAAGACTTTTAAGGACGGCCAAATCAAATCTAAGGAGGGGTGGAAGGAGTTTGTGATGGGAAAGGCAATGTTGTACTAGTCACTTTCAGGTGCAACACATTCGTTGAGTTCAAAATGATAACGATCATCAACAAGAGAGTTGCTCAAGTTTATTCAAGAGGGCGATGATGTGCTTTTTCTGAAGTATAAGTCGTTCGCCGTACGCAATTTTTATTTTGTTATAGTTGTTGTGTTTGTTTCAAGCTACTAGAATCATTTTATGAGCCATCTATTTTCACTATCTTTTTCTTCAGTTAGCTTTCATGAAAGTTAAAAGGATCGATATGGTTGACTAGAGGTGGGGGGTGAATAGGCAACTAACAATTTTTAGCTTTTCTTTAACAATTTAAACTTTGCATCAAAGTAGGTTGTCTAGATATGCAACTAGGTGAGCAACCTATATGGTGCAACAAGGATAGGAACACAAGCAAGCAAGTGATATGAAACAAATAAGCTTGCACAAGTAAAGGCACGAGATAACCAAGAGTGGAGACGGTGGAGACGAGGATGTGTTGCCGAAGTTCCTTCCCTTTGAGAGGAAGTACGTCTCCGTTGGAGCGGTGTGGAGGCACAATGCTCCCCAAGAATCCACTAGGGCCACCGTATTCTCCTCACGCCCTCACACAATGTGAGATGCCGTGATTCCACTATTGGTGCCCTTGGAGGCAGCGACCGAACCTTTACACACAAGGTTGGGGCAATCTCCACAACTCAATTGGAGGCTCCCAATGACACCACAAAGCTTCACCACAATGGACTATGGCTTCGCGGTGACCTCAACCGTCTAGGCTGCTCAAACACCCAAGAGTAATAAGATCCGCAAGGGATTAGTGGGGGGAATCAAATTTCTCTTGGTGGAAGTGTGGATCGAGGCCTTCTCAACCACTCGCGAACAAATCAACAAGTTTGATTGGCTAGGGAGTGAGATCGGGCGAAAATGGAGCTTAGAGCAATAATGGAGCTTAGGGTTGGAAGAGATGAGTCAACGAGGAAGAAGGGGACCCCTTATATAGTGTAGGACAAAGATCCAACCGTTACCCACCAACCAGCCCGCGGCCAGCGGTACTACCGCGCCAGGCCAGCGGTACTACCGCAGGGCCGCGCGGTACTACCGCTTGCTACCAAGCGGTACTACCTCACGGCCATGCGGTACTACCGTACTGGCCCGCGGTACTGCCGCAACCCCAGCGACAGCAATGTCAGATCTGAAGCGCAGGAGCTGAGGGCGGTACTTCCGCAAGCGCGGTACTACCGCGCCTCCATGCTGTACTACCGCAAGGCAGAAATCCCCTAGCCATGGGGGAGGAAACATCCGTGCCTACTTCCGCAAAGAAACGGAAGAAGCAAAATCCCGACACGGTAGTACTGCCGAGGGGCGGTACTACTGCCTGACAGCATAGCGCGGTACTACCGCGGAGCGAAAGCGGTACTACCGCGGTAGGTGCGGATGTAAAAAATTACATCCGCCCCTACTACCGCGAAGGAGCGGTACTACCCTGGTGGGCAGCGGTAGTGCAGCTCCAGGGGAGCGGTACTACCGTGGGCACCTGCGGTACTACCGCGCCACCGCACGGTACTACCGCTGATGCCTACGGTACTACCGCTTTCCTGGGAGCAGTACTACCACGACCCAACCCAGCAGCCAGAACCAGGGAGGCGAGAAAGCGGAGGAAGCTGCAAGGGAAAAAAGGAGGGGACAAGAAGGAGACGTGTACGTGATGATTCCACCCAAACCTTTCCAATGTGGACCCCCTCTTAATAGTACGGCTTTCCTACGACTCAAATCCACCAAAAAGAAATGTAGAAAAGACGTCGTCTTCAACAGTCTTCGAGGGGCACCCAACCGTCTTGTGCCTAGCAATGAAATGTCTGGGATACTCAAGGCACACGATTAGTCCACAAACGCATTGTCATCAATCACCAAAACACCTTAGGGATAAATATGCTCTTACAATCTCCCCCTTTTTGGTGGATTGATGACAATACGGGATTTGCACAAGGAAAATAATATTAAGTAACCACCAACCCCTCCTCTCTAGAATATAGACGGGCTCCCCCTAGATGTGTGCCACCTAGGTGAGTGCTTTCGACTGCACGGCACACATACTAGGATCAAAGCTCCCCTATATTATAGAGACAAGGCATATCTATCACTAGACAAGATAGCACAAACATAAGTTAACTAAGATAGATAGAGTGCATATGTCTTACACCATATGTCGGATAGGTCTCGAAGGCACAAACCAAACAAAAGCAAACGAGGCAAACGAGGTCCAAACGACAAAGCAAACAAACACACCAAGCACGACACAACGAAAATCCCTACTCTCTCTCCCCCTTTGGCATCGAGACCCCAAAAAGGCAGAGAGGACACCAACACACACGGGGTGGCTCAGGCAGAGAAGTCGTCCCACTGCTCCTCGTGCTCCTCGTCAGACTCAGTGGCGGAGACGGTCTCCTCAATGTCTTCCTCTGAACTGGTCCACTTGTATCCCTGCTTCGACATCTAGGCAGCCTCAGGTGTGATGACGTCCTCAGACCCGCCAGACACATCCTCTCCAAAGAGCCTCATAACCTTCTTGTCACGGCGGCGACTCTCCTTGTCTGCCACGTGAGCCCTGTACTATCCCTTTGCCTGCATGAAGAAGAGAGTCTTCATTTTGTCCTTTAACTTCTTGGCCCACGACGGCTCAGAGGAAGGTGTGGTGGACCTAGCAGCACGGTCCTCAGCAATATTCTCAGCAGCAGCCTCCTCCTCACCAGCAGCCCTCCTAGCAGAAGAGGCCTCAGCACGGGTAGTGGTGTTGGCCCAGTTGGGCTTGACACGGAGGCTGATGGACTCATGGCGAATCCAGTCTGCAGCAAGGAACTCATCACCAGGGTACATCTTCTCCCAAGTGGTGGAGAGCAGCAGAAACAGGTACGGTCCATAGATAGGTACCTTGCGAGTGAACATCGCAAACCGAAGCTCACACCACATGATGTGTGAGACATCAAGTGGCTGAGTCTGAGATGAACGTGCCTCTGCACACAGGAGAAACATGTCCACTAGATAGGCATGGACCTTGTCCTTGTCGCCAATGCGTGGGAACAGAGTGTTGCGGAAGATGCGATGAATGATATCCAGAAAGGAGTTCAACACCCAAGTTGACTTGCCATTGGGGAGCACCTTCTCAACAAGGAAAGGCTGAAGCAGGTTCTTGTTGGAAGACTCAGAGTTGGCGTGGGGGCGAACACCAACGGGGGTGTGAAGCCCGTCATCAGGAATGTGAAGCAGATCCATGAACTCTTTCCATGTAGCAGACAACTGACGGCCGTTGGTCATCCAGGTCATCCTCCGCTCATCCCCAGGATGAAAGTACACTGAGGCAAAGAACTGACAGATAAGCTCAGGGTCGTAGTCAAGGTGAAAGGAGATCACCGGATCAATAGCAAACTGCTCCACCAAGTCCAGAGCCTCTCCAAAATAGTCACGAAACTTGTCCTTCCGCATGTGATGCATGTCTATCCACTTGACATCCACGAAGGTATTCTGCTTGCTCTTGATCACATCCAGATATATGAGAGCCTGTTGCTTGGTCCAGAACAACTCGGTGCCTCTGAGGATAGCCCGAGGATTCACATAGGGATTGATCCTCCGGCGTTCGACATACTCAGAGACTGAAATCTCGTCCATGCCCTTAGCAGGTTCCTTTTGCTTGCTGGCAGTGGTCTTGACATTGCGCTTGGGTGCATTGGAGCCCTCTAGGGCTTCATCTTGGGGGTTGCGCAGACACTTGGAGCCAGTGTCATGACTGGGATTGGAACGGCAAGAGCCACCACCTGAGACAAAAAACGCAAAACACCCACGACAAACAAGAGGGATCAATACAAAGACCACAACAAAGCAAAAGAAACATGCAGAAAGCACACAAGACAATTGCCTAGAGAGAGATTTGACCCCTATGGTAGTACTGCCAAGTGCTTCGGAACTAAGATAGTAGTACCGCTCTTAGACGCGGTAGTACTGTGTAAGGTCATGGTAGTACCAGGTCTAGGAGCGGTAGTACGAGCTTAGTGCCTCAGCTAGCGCGGTAGTACCGCGTCTGATGAGCGGTAGTACTGCACGAGCTAGCACGGTAGTACCGCACCTGACGGGCGGTAGTACCACACGAGCGGTAGTACCGCACATGAGACACGGTAGTACCACACCGCGTCAGATCCGAACAAGTTCAAATCTGAGAAAAGCCCGCGAAACCGCGGCGGTACTACGGTTGGACAAATCTACCACAAGACAACATATCAAGTATGATTCCTACGCAACACGACTCTCCTACATCCTACTCTTGCATAGATTTGTCCTAAAATCTCAAGAACAACAAGCATCTCCCCAAAAACCTAGAAGCGAGAGAACAACCAAGAAAAAGAGGGATTTGGGGAAAAACCTTGGTCCATGGCAAGAGGAAGTGGTGGGGAACGATCCCACCGGTCAGAATCCGAGGAGAGTGGCCGGAGACGGAGATCCGGCGAGGGCCTCCGGCGCCGTTCTTGAGCAAGAGAGAGAGACGTGGGGAGAGAGACAAGTGAATGGGTATGGGGAGTTGGAACTCCCCTGCCCGAGTCATAACCCCCACGCTCCCTCGACGGCGTGGTAGTACCGTGCCCCATCGCGGTAGTACCGCTCGACGCGGTACTTCCGAAGTACCGCACCTGAGCAGTAGTACCGTGCTATGGCGCGGTAGTACCGTGCCTCTCAAAGAGGTAGTACCGCGGCAAGCTGCGGTAGTACCGTGGGCTCAAGAAGATGCACATTTCAAGCACACGAAAAACGGGGTCTTTGCACAAACACTCCGAGGCAACACGACACCACAAGACCATGCTACACACAAAGGCAGAAAGGCACACGACAAAATGAAATAACCACGAGACACCACCTCTCCAAAGAGAGGGTGGTGGCCATAGCCACCTATGTTTGAGTCAATTGGTATGGCACCGCAAAGAATTATCCTTGGGTCCATGACCAAAACTCGTCTTTGAAGCACAAGTACCATCAAACATGGCTAATGTGAAAGACTTGATCAATTTATGCATAATGGGGGGAGGGAGAGTTCATTGAGAGAACATCACTCCCCCTATGTCCATGCCTACATCTAAACAAGACAACACGTTGAGTATGGTGGGGTGTGCAAGGGTTCAAGCAACATTGCTTGAATCAATGATATTTAGCTCATGCCTTAACTCGCGAAATCTTGCTTCATCCAAGGGCTTCGTGAAAATATCTGCAAGGTTATCATGAGTGTTGACATAGTTGAGCTTGATCTATCCTCGCCTAATGTGATCCCGGATGAAGTGATACCGGATCTCGATATGCTTTGTCTTGAAGTGTTGCACCGGGTTGAGAGAGATCTTGATGGCAATTTCATTGTCACACCAAAGAGGCATTTTGTCACAAATGACATCGTAATCCTTTAAAGTTTGCCTCATCCATAAGAGTTGTGCACAACAACTACCGGCCGCCACATACTCTGCTTCGGTGGACGAGAGAGACACACAACTTTGCTTTTTGGAAGACCAACTTACCAAAGAGAAACCAAGGAATTGGCACCCTCCAGAAGTGGACTTCTTCTCCCGCCCAATCGGAATCCGAATACCCTACAAGCTTGAAGTTTGCTCCTCTTGGGTACCATAAGGCAAAGTTTGGGGTATGAGCCAAATATCGAAAGATTAGTTTGACCGCCACATAGTGACTTTCCATAGGTGCGGCTTGAAACCGTGCATAAATTCCCACACTCAACATGATATCCGGTCTAGATGCACAAAGGTAAAGCAAGGAGCCTATCATGGAGCAATATACCTTTTGATCCACCGCTTTACCATTGGGATCTATGTCAAGTTGGCACTTGGTGGGCATTGGAGTGGAAGCCGGCTTGATTGATGAAGGTTCCTTCTCTTCTTTGCTTCACTTCGAACCCTAGAAAGAACTTCAAATCTCCCATGGAGGACATCTCGAACTTTGAGGTCATGAGAGCGGCAAATTCCTCATTGAAAGCTTTGTTAGGGGAACTGTAACGCCCTCGATGCGGCTATATCTCCCACGTGTCGAAGCATGACTTAGAGGCATAACCGCATTGAAAGCAATGTCGCAAGTGAGGTAATCTTCACACAACCCATGTAATACATAAGGGAAAGAGATACATAGTTGGCTTACACTCGCCACTTCACACAGTTACATGAATAAAGCATTACATCGTCCAGATACAATCAAGGTCCGACTACGGAACCAAAATAAAAGAAGACTACCCCAAAAGCTACACAGATCCCCGATCGACCCCAACTGGGCTCCACTACTGATCGACTAGAACGAAACAACATAAAGGACAAGATCTTCATCGAGCTCCTCCTTGAGCTCGGTTGCGTCACCTGGAATGGCATCATCGGCACCTGCAAGCTGGTTTTGGAAGTATCTGTGAGTCACGGGGACTCAGCAATCTCACACCCTCGCGATCAAGACTATTTAAGCTTATGGGTAAGGTAAAAGGTATGAGGTGGAGCTGCAGCAAGCAACTAGCATATATGGTGGCTAACATACACAAATGAGAGCGAGAAGAGAAAGCGAAGCACGGTCGAGAATCTATGATCAAGAAGTGATCCTAGAACAACCTACGTCAAGCATAACTCCAACACCATGTTCACTTCCCGGACTCCGCCGGAAAGAGACCATCACGGTTACACACGCGGTTGATGCATTTTAATTAAGGTCAACTTCAGGTTTTCTACAACCGGACGTTAACAAATTCCCATCTGCCCATAACCGCGGTCACGGCTTTCGAAAGTTCAAATCCCTGCAGGGGTGTCCCAACTTAGCCCATCACAAGCTCTCACGGTCAACGAAGGATATTCCTTCTAGCGGGAAGACCCGATCAGACTCGGAATCCCGGTTACAAGACATTTCGACAATGGTAAAACAAGACCAGCAAAGCCGCCCGATACGCCGACAAATCCCGATAGGAGCTGCACATATCTCGTTCTCAGGGCGCACCGGATAGGTCAAGCTACGAGTAAAACCAAGCCTCGAGTTGCCCCAAGGTGGCCCCGCAGGCTGCCCGTTTTGGACCAACACTGAGAGGAGCACTGGCCCGGGGGGGTTAAAATAAAGATGACCCTCGGGCTCGCGAAAACCCAAGGGAAGGTTATAGGTTGTTAGTGCAAATGGTAAAACCAAGGTTGGGCCTTGCCGGAGGAGTTTTATTCAAGGCGAACTGTCAAGGGGTTCACATTATTACCCAACCGCGTAAGGAACGCAAAATCCAGGAACATAACACCGATATGACGGAAACTAGGGTGGCAAGAGTGGAACAAAACACCAGGCATAAGGCCGAGCCTTCCACCCTTTACCAAGTATATAGATGCATTAATTAAATAAGATATATTGTGATATCCTAACAAGTAAACATGTTCCAAACAAGGAACAACATCTCCATGTTCCAACAAGGAACAAACTTCAATCTTCACCTGTAACTAGCAACGCTATAAGAGGGGCTGAGCAAAGCGGTAACATAGCCAAACAACGGTTTGCTAGGACAAGGTGGGTTAGAGGCTTGGTTCAACAATATAGGAGGCATGATAAGCAAGTGGTAGGTATCGCAGCATAGGCATAGCAAAAGAGCGAGCAACTAGCAAGCAAAGATAGAAGTGATCTCGAGGGTATGATCATCTTGCCTGAGATCCCGCAAGGAAGAAGAACGAGTCCATGAAGAAGACAAACGGACGAAGTCAAACGGGTCCTCACAAATGCGACGTTATCGGAACCAACCCGAAGAAGCAACACCGGAAAGGAGCAAACAGCATAGTAAACAACCATCACATAATCATGGCATGATGCACAACCAAGTATGATGCATGTCCGGTTTAAAGATACATGGCATGGCAAAGTGCACAAACAACACTACAAATTAAGTGGATCTCAATATGCAACGAGTTGCATATTGACGGAACACCACACGACTTATTTAGTTCTCTCTCATTTATGTACCTATCAAGATTAAATGTTGTTAGCATGGCAAGAGGGTGAAGCAAATGAAAACTACCTATCTAGTCAAGTTTAAATGAGGCCGGAAACAACGAACAACAATTCTGGAAACTCCTCATATGCATATATTGGGTTTGGTACTGTTCTGCCCTAAACACAATTTTAGAGTTGTTAAACATACAAATAAAATCAACCATGTTAAACTAGGCATTTTTCTACCCCATTTACATATTAAGATTATTAAATTTGGAGCTACGGTTATTTACTTATGAATTACATCATTTTAGCATGGCATAGGAGCAAATTTAACCAAACAGCATTGTAAACATTTTAACATGGCAAGAAAATGGCATATTATTAATCTACTAATAATTTTAAGCAAGTTTCATATACAAAGTTTTTACAAAGGATGCACGGTTGTTGAGTTATTAAATGCAAGAACTAGGGGCACTTTTTTGTAAAACTGCAGTCTCTGAAATATTATCTAAATAGTCCACTGAAAAAATAGGAGTTGGGCCGAAACTGGCTGGCCCAACCGTGCACAGTGGGGGTTAGGGCGGCTGCTCACAGTGGGCTGGCTTCGCGCGAATAGGCCGGGGAGGATGGGCCTCAGCGACCTAGAGGCAGGCAATCGGTCAACGCGAGGCGCGGGCGAGCTGGCAACCTGCTCGTTTCTGAAGACAGAAATAGCCCCACCTCATGGAGATGCAGAGATTGACAGCGGGGTTCCTGGCGACGGGGTTGAAGGGAACTGGCCCGGAACAGGCGGAACGGAGCGCGGGGAGGTGCCTGGAGGGGGCGGCGTGGTCCGGCGAAGGCGGCTGCCGACGGCGAACTCCAAGGGCGCCACGAGTGGTGGAGGCAGAGGCGTCCTCCTCCTCTGTCCGAGTTGCTGCTGCTCGATGCAGCAATGGGGATGAGGCTGGGAACGCAGGGCCTCGCCGGATCTTGCGGAGACGGCGACGAACGGAGCAGGGCGGCGGAGGAGCTGCAAGGACATGGCAGGGGAACAAGTTCAGAGAAGCAGCGGTGAGGGAGGACGGAAAAACGAGAAGGAGAGGGACGCGACGGGGTCGGCCTGGTCATGCGGGGGCGAAGCAGAGGAGGCGAGCGGTGCTCGATGCAGAGGAGGCGCAGGGAATTTGGCGCTGCGACGGAATCCTGCCGGATTGGATGCAGCGGAGGTCACAGGCGAGGTTGGGGGAGGCATGGCGTGGAGCTCCGGGTGGGCGTCCATGGTGACGCAGAGGACGGGGATGGTCTGGAGACGGCGGGTCTGCCTGCGGGCGCTTCGGCGGCGAAGGGAAAACAATAGGAGGCGGCATCCACGGGCGGCTATCCATGGCGCTCCTGCTTGGTGATAGGAAAAACGAGGGAGAGAGAGAGATTAGCGGAAACGGGAGGAGCCAGGGAAGAAGGAAAACCAGCAGGGACATCGCTCATTTGTTGGGTGCGCCGACGATGTGGTGGTTGGCTCACTTGGGAAAACGAGGTAGAGTGGGTGGATCTGGATCCCGAGGAAGATAGTGGCGGCGGCTAGGAGGATCCCTAGAAATTAGGTGGGTTGTCTAGATATATATAGTAGGTAGGTGAAAGGAGAGGGATCTAGATCATCGGATCAAAATCCGACGGACGAGAATAAATATGCTAAAGAGTCCAATAAATAAAACGATGATATTTTGTAGATGTTTGGGGATGATCCGGACCCGTTGGTAACGACAACCCGGGTCGGGTCCGGGACAACTTTCGGACGCTCACGGGAGGAGGTCCGATGCACTGCGCAAAGAGGGGTAGGCATGGGCCTAGGTGGACTATGGAGAGCGGGTTGGGCTGAGACGAGAGGAGAGGAGTGCAGCCCGGCAAATGTTTCTGGAGACCGAAAACGTCTGACGTTAGACCGGCTATATTGCCGCTATAGTTATCCGTTGGGCGTCAAACGGACTCCGAACGCGATGAAACTTGGCAGGCGGTCTACTAACAAAAAAACAACACCGCACGCCAACTTTCATCCCATTCCGAGAACATTTTCCGGCCACTTATAAAATACTATTTCGGACCTGCCGCGGGCGCGTGCAAGTGTGGTTGGGCTCAGAACGGAAAACAGAGAGAACTCGGAGAACCCGGACGAATGCAAGTTTTAAAACATGATGATGCAATGCACATGATGACATGATAAGATGCAACACGCAAGCAAATAACATGGCAACGACGGCGAATAGCTGGACAACAACTGGCACATCGGTCTTGGGGCGTCACAACACTCCACCACTACGAGAGGATCTCATCCCGAGATCTAGAATGGCACCGGAGGGAAAACGGAAGAGAAAGAGAAGAGGTAAAGCTAAGTTGCTTCTTTGACAAACGAGAGAAACCACGATCCTTTAGAGGTTGAACAAATTGGAAGAAAGAAAGCCACGGAGAAGAATAAAGTTAAAAGCACTCCATTACGAAAAAGGGAAAAGAAAGAACCGATTCGGGTAGCACTTCGGTTGATAAGATATGAAAGACCTGATAAAATGAAAGAGCTTGAGCAAAAGGGGGACAACACTCTGGTTTAAAAGGATAAGCACGAACAGAACATGGTCCTGACAATCCGAGGAGATGGGTTGAGGAGAGCAACATCACAATGCCTCCGGAACACAAGAATAGAAGATAGATAATTGAAATAAAAGAGAGAAGAAAATGCCATCTTATGTCACAAAAGAGCTTGAAAAGGCATCTTTAGGAGAAGGGTCGAACGGAATTGTTGTAAAAACCAACAATGAAAAGAGTAAGCTTGTTGTGGGCTTATGAAGAACATCTCAAAACTACAAGGTGAAATTCTGCCACCAATGGAAACAATAGATCGGATTGATATGAACAAGAAGACGAGAAACTTATTTCACCGGAAGGATAGAAGAAGAACTTGGGTCAATTATAAGCACCATAGATAGCAACAAACCTTAGGGAAGGCTTTAGGTGAAATATAACCCAAGATAATTCCAACGAATAGGTTGATGGATTTAATTATCTCATTCTTGACAACATGTGAATCATGAAAAATGAACTCAAATTATCAAAAATGACATAATACCATCTCCAATGATATGGAAAAAAGAAATTGCACTCCGGATAGCAAGATGAAGAAAACTTGAGCTTCTTAGAAAAGAATCTGGATGAACACTTGGTGAAGGAATTAAATCCTTGATGAACCATCATGTAGAACCTTCATGAAGAACTCCGGTAAACAAAAGAATGATCAGATGTAAAGAAAGAGAAGTTGAAAACACAAGGTGAATCCTTGTACCGATTTAGATGAATCTCAGTGATGAAATAATTGAAAAAGTTGGAACTCGGGGAAAAGAGGAGATGAAACAATTGAAAACCGAGAGCTTGATGAGCCTCCGGAATAAGAAATTGAATTTACTTGATGAAACAAGAATAAGAATTATATTATGCTTATCCTTCACCAATTTAAATTGATGACAAGCAACGGATCGCATACGACTCATTCTCGTAGAAAGGATTTAGATAGATATAGCGTCAACTTGAGAATGCCTTCAACGAAACATCGGTAGAATTGAAAACAACGAATGAATTGGTATGATAAAGAAGGAAGAGAAACTCTTGAACAAACCACCGTAAGAATTGAAAATGAACGAAGAGAAGATAAGAAACACCGGGAAGAATTAGCAAATGAACGAAGATACATGAGAGAGTTTAGATGCAAGTGAACAAAGAGATTGTGAATTGATTAGAGAAACACTTGAATGAAGCACCGGTAAGATTTTTGAAGAACGAGAGCTGAAAGCTGGAATGAATAAATCTTCGATGATGGGCTCCGGATAATCAAACTGAACAGAATCTTGAATTGCTCCAGATAGGTGAAAAGAATTCTGACAATCAAAAACAATTATGAGAGGATGGGCTCGAACTAGAATCACGAATCTCTGAGAGAACGGATAAGATATGGAGGTAAAACTCTTCTTCAGTATTCAAAATCTGAGAATGACAATGAGAAACACTAACAAAAATTGATGAGGCACTCCGGAATGAAGAATAGAAAGGTTGAACCAATGATGAAAAATAATTTGAAAGATCTTGGTGAAAGACATTTGACTAATGATAATTCATTCTTACGTCAAACTTTAGAAGATTTGAGAATAACTCCGGGAGAATAAGAAGAGTCAGGTAAGATCCTGGGAAAAGACCTGTGGGTTAGGGCCCACTCAAAAGATACACCGTTGAAAAGATTACTGGAAAAGAGAGATTGCACCAGTTGAATTAAAAGACTTGAATGAGACAACAACCTTGAAATAGGTTGAACTGATCTAGAATGACAAAACGAGCCTTGAGATATCTTCAGCACTTCGGAACAAATGAAAAGCTGGAAGTGCATTATTATGAGGTGCACTGGCATGAGGAAACATTTGAAACGAGGAAAAGGGATATGATCAACACCAAAAGCTTGAATTGAAACCACCGGAGAAGAAAAAGAACGGAGAATGATGAACTAGAAGCTCTGTTAGAATCTTCATGAGAAGCACCGGATAAGAATGGAGAGACCTCCATCGATAAAATGGATAGTTGAATAAGAAATTTGAGTCCTTGAAGAAAAAGGGTGGGTGGGCGGGAAAAACAAAGGCAACTTGGGGACGGTTGAAACAAACACCGTTGAGAAGAACTGGTAATTGATCTTGCTAATGTTGAAAAGATCGGGACCACTTGAAGAGAAAACATGCCGGTTGACAAGGATTGACATGACAATATCGATTATCATGAGGGATTAGTATTCACATAGGAGCATAAGAACACCACTTAGGAAAAGGTATGGGATCAACATTTGACTTCGAAGCAACTCGAATACCACAACTCAAAACAAAAACAAAGGATTGGCTTGCAGAATAAGCCGGAACAAACATATGATAGAGATTTCATCCGAAGTTTTCGTGGTGGGGCCTACACGGGCTCGATCGTACAGCACCATCATGTACAAGGCAGTGCACATGACATACGAA
Organism: Triticum urartu; assembly: GCF_056163025.1. Classification (NCBI taxonomy): domain Eukaryota; kingdom Viridiplantae; phylum Streptophyta; class Magnoliopsida; order Poales; family Poaceae; genus Triticum; species Triticum urartu. The sequence continues at coordinate 540,253,415 of NC_141876.1, forward strand.
GCGTCCCGGAGTCGGCATAGCCAAGGACTCTTTAAGACACAACGAGACCACTGTAAAACCAACCGTGGATAGGCGGACCACTAGACGTCGAACCCCAATTTCATATCATACATCCGTCGGAAAGATATCCTAAGAGCTACTTGAATTCCCACTTATAAACTCCCGAAATTTTCCCGGTTATGCAATCAAGTGTTGGGGATACAGGGGAAGCATAATATCTCACCCAAATCTAGCAAATCCTACATCCAGCTGTATCCATCCTTCAACACATAACCAAGAAACCTTCGGAAATCGTTTACCTCAACCTTCGAAAAGCATCCGTTATACGAGTTATGGCAATACTCCGAACTCCCGCCCCAGTACTGGGTGGCGTCGAGGTTATGTCACCAACAACTGCATAAAAGAGATTTTCGATGTCGGCGAAACTAAACTCAGGTATTCCAGAACTGCAACGATAAAATTATGACGACAACACCTCGGAGCTCAACTCCCCGGGACACTGCCACAAACCCTAAATGACAGGAGGCACCAAGAACAATGTTCTCGTCACAAAACCATCAGAACGATTCCAAGATACCCGCGTGATCCTAAAAAAAATTTAGTGAAATTTCAGAAGAGAAGAGTCAAAACTCTACGTCAGGATGCCTCACCAGAGCGATGAAGGGACTGGGGAGTAAGAAGAATTCCTAAACTCTCCGATAGATAATTCCTAATGACTCAAAACATTTTTCTAGACTCAACAACGGCTGCTAAATACGATCAAGCAGGGGGGGCTCCTAAGGTTGGGGAAGGCTCTTATACCAACTTGTAACGCCCTCGATGCGGCTATATCTCTCACCTGTCGAAGCACGACTTAGAGGCATAACCGCATTGAAAGCAATGTCGCAAGTGAGGTAATCTTCACACAACCCATGTAATACATAAGGGAAAGAGATACATAGTTGGCTTACACTCGCCACTTCACACAGTTACATGAATAAAGCATTACATCATCCAGATACAATCAAGGTCCGACTACGGAACAAAAATAAAAGAAGACTACCCCAAAAGCTACACAGATCCCCGATCGACCCCAACTGGGCTCCACTACTGATCGACTAGAACGAAACAACATAAAGGACAAGATCTTCATCGAGCTCCTCCTTGAGCTCGGTTGCGTCACCTGGAATGGCATCATCGGCACCTGCAAGCTGGTTTTGGAAGTATCTGTGAGTCACGGGGACTCAGCAATCTCACACCCTCGCGATCAAGACTATTTAAGCTTATGGGTAAGGTAAAAGGTATGAGGTGGAGCTGCAGCAAGCAACTAGCATATATGGTGGCTAACATACACAAATGAGAGCGAGAAGAGAAAGCGAAGCACGGTCGAGAATCTATGATCAAGAAGTGATCCTAGAACAACCTACGTCAAGCATAACTCCAACACCATGTTCACTTCCCGGACTCCGCCGGAAAGAGACCATCACGGTTACACACGCGGTTGATGCATTTTAATTAAGGTCAACTTCAGGTTTTCTACAACCGGACGTTAACAAATTCCCATCTGCCCATAACCGCGGTCACGGCTTTCGAAAGTTCAAATCCCTGCAGGGGTGTCCCAACTTAGCCCATCACAAGCTCTCACGGTCAACGAAGGATATTCCTTCTAGCGGGAAGACCCGATCAGACTCGGAATCCCGGTTACAAGACATTTCGACAATGGTAAAACAAGACCAGCAAAGCCACCCGATATGCCGACAAATCCCGATAGGAGCTGCACATATCTCGTTCTCAGGGCGCACCGGATAGGTCAAGCTACGAGTAAAACCAAGCCTCGAGTTGCCCCAAGGTGGCCCCGCAGGCTGCCCGTTTTGGACCAACACTGGGAGGAGCACTGGCCCGGGGGGGTTAAAATAAAGATGACCCTCGGGCTCGCGAAAACCCAAGGGAAGGTTATAGGTTGTTAGTGCAAATGGTAAAACCAAGGTTGGGCCTTGCTGGAGGAGTTTTATTCAAGGCGAACTGTCAAGGGGTTCCCATTATTACCCAACCGCGTAAGGAACGTAAAATCCGGGAACATAACACCGATATGACGGAAACTAGGGCGGCAAGAGTGGAACAAAACACCAGGCATAAGGCCGAGCCTTCTACCCTTTACCAAGTATATAGATGCATTAATTAAATAAGATATATTGTGATATCCCAACAAGTAAACATGTTCCAAACAAGGAACAACATCTCCATGTTCCAACAAGGAACAAACTTCAATCTTCACCTGTAACTAGCAACGCTATAAGAGGGGCTGAGCAAAGCGGTAACATAGCCAAACAACGGTTTGCTAGGACAAGGTGGGTTAGAGGCTTGGTTCAACAATATAGGAGGCATGATAAGCAAGTGGTAGGTATCGCAGCATAGGCATAGCAAAAGAGCGAGCAACTAGCAAGCAAAGATAGAAGTGATTTCGAGGGTATGATCATCTTGCCTGAGATCCCGCAAGGAAGAAGAACGAGTCCATGAAGAAGACAAACGGACGAAGTCAAACGGGTCCTCACAAACGCGACGTTATCGGAACCAACCCGAAGAAGCAACACCGAAAAGGAGCAAACAACATAGTAAATAACCATCATAATCATGGCATGATGCACAACCAAGTATGATGCATGTCCGGTTTAAAGATACATGGCATGGCAAAGTGCACAAACAATACTACAAATTAAGTGGATCTCAATATCCAACGAGTTTCATATTGACGAAACACCACATGACTTATTTAGTTCTCTCTCGTTTATGTACCCATCAAGATTAAATGTTGTTAGCATGGCAAGAGGGTGAAGCAAATGAAAACTACCTATCTAGTCAAGTTTAAATGAGGCCGGAAAGAACGAACAACAATTCCGGAAACTCCTCATATGCATATATTGGGTTTGGTACTGTTCTGCCCTAAACACAATTTTAGAGTTGTTAAACATGCAAAGTAAAGCCACCATGTTAAACTAGGCATTTTTCTACCCCATTTACATATAAAGATTATTAAATTTGGAGCTACGGTTATTTAGTTATGAATTAAATCATTTTAGCATGGCATAGGAGCAAATTTAACCAAACAGCATTGTAAACATTTTAACATGGCAAGAAAATGGCATATTATTAATCTACTCATAATTTTAAGCAAGTTTCATATACAAAGTTTTTACAAAGGATGCACGGTTGTTGAGTTATTAAATGCATGAACTAGGGGGACTTTTTTTGTAGAACTGCAGTCTCTGAAATATTATCTAAATTGTCCACTGAAAAAATAGGAGTTGGGCCGAAACTGGCTGGCCCAACCGTGCACAGTGGGGGTTAGGGCGGCTGCTCACAATGGGCTGGCTTTGCATGAATGGGCCGGGGAGGATGGGCCTCAGCGAGCTGGAGGCAGGCAATCGGTCAACGCGAGGCGCGGGCGAGCTGGCAACCTGCTCGTTTCTGAAGACAGAAACAGCCCCACCTCATGGCGATGCAGAGATTGACAACGGGGTTCCTGGCGACGGGGTTGAAGGGAACTGGCCCAGAACGGGCGGAACGGAGCGCGGCGAGGTGCCTGGAGGGGGTGGCGTGGTCCGGCGAAGGCGGCTGCTGACGGCGAACTCCAAGGGCGCCACGAGTGGTGGAGGCAGAGGCGTCCTCCTCCTCTGTCCGAGTTGCTGCTGCTCGATGCAGCAATGGGGACGAGGCTGGGAACGCAGGACCTCGCCGGATCTTGCGGAGACGGCGACGAACGGAGCAGGGCGACGAAGGAGCTGCAAGGACATGGCAGGGGAACAATTTCAGATAAGCAACGGTGAGGGAGGACGGAAAAACGAGAAGGAGAGGGACGCGACGGGGTTGGCCTGGTCATGCGGGGGCAAAGCAGAGGAGGCAAGCGGTGCTCGATGCAGAGGAGGCGCAGGGAATTTGGCGCTGCGATGGAATCCTGCCGGATTGGATGCAGCAGAGGTCACAGGCGAGGTTGGGGGAGGCATGGCGTGGAGCTCTGGGTGGGCGTCCATAGCGACGCAGAGGACGGGGATGGTCTAGAGACGGCGGGTCTGCCTGCGGGCGCTTCGGCGACGAAGGGAAAACAACAGGAGACGGCATCCACGGGCGGCTATCCATGGCGCTCCTACTTGGTGATAGGAAAAACGAGGGAGAGAGAGAGATTAGCAGAAACGGGAGGAGCAGGGGAAGAAGGAAAACCAGCAGGGACATCGCTCATCTGTTGGGTGCACCGACGATGTGGTGGTTGGCTCACTTGGGAAAACGAGGTAGAGTGGGTGGATCTGGATCCCGAGGAAGATAGTGGCGGCGGCTAGGAGGATCCCTAGAAATTAGGTGGGTTGTCTAGATATATATAGTAGGTAGGTGAAAGGAGAGGGATTTAGATCATCGGATCGAAATCCGACGGACGAGAATAAATATGCTAAAGAGTCCAATAAATAAAATGATGATATTTTGTAGATGTTTGGGGATGATCCGGACCCGTTGGTAACGACAGCCCGGGTCGGGTCCGGGACAACTTTCGGACGCTCACGGGAGGAGGTCCGATGCATTGCGCAAAGAGGGGTAGGCATGGGCCTAGGTGGACTGTGGAGAGCGGATTGGGCTGAGACGAGAGGAGAGGAGTGCAGCCCGGCAACTTTTTCCAGAGACCGAAAACGTCCGACGTTAGACCGTCTATATTGCCGCTATAGTAATCCGTTGGGGCATCAAACGGACTCCGAACGCGATGAAACTTGGCAGGCGGTCTACTAACAACAAAACAACACCGCACGCCAACTTTCATCCCATTCCGAGAACATTTTCTGGCCACCTATAAAATACTATTTTGGACATGCCGCGGGCGCGTGCAAGTGTGGTTGGGCTCAGAACGGATAACAGAGAGAACTCGGAGAACCCGGACGAATGCAAGTTTTAAAACATGATGATGCAATGCACATGATGACATGATAAGATGCAACACGCAAGCAAATGACATGGCAACGACGGCGAATAGCTAGACGACAACTGGCACATCGGTCTCGGGGCGTCATAGGAACCAAAGATGATATCATCAACATATAATTGGCACACAAACAACTCCCCTTTGACCTTCTTAGTAAAAAGAGTGGGGTCAATTAGCCCAACTTCAAAACCACGGTCTTGTAAGAACTCGGTAAGGTGGTCATACCATGCACATGGGGCTTGTTTAAGGCCATAGAGTGCCTTATCGAGTTGATACACATGATCGGGAAAGTAGGGATCCTCGAACCCGGGAGGTTGCTTGACATAAACCAATTCATTAATGGGACCATTAAGAAAAGCACTCTTCACATCCATTTGTTGTAACTTAAAGTTATGATGAGAAGCATAAGCAATCAACATGCGAATAGATTCAAGATGAGCAACGGGAGCAAAGGTTTCACCGTAGTCGATACCCTCGACTTGGGAGTAGCCTTGTGCTACCAAACGAGCCTTGTTGCGAATGATAATCCCATGGGCATCTTGCTTGTTCTTAAATATCCACTTGGTTCCAATGACATTGTGGTTCCCCGTCGGTCTTGGCACCAATCTCCACACTTTGTTGCGCTCGAAGTTGTTGAGTTCTTCATGCATGGCATTGAGCCAATCCAGATCTTCTAGTGCCTCATAGACCTTGTGGGGTTTGACACAAGAGACAAATGCGTGATGCTCACAATAGTTTTCTAATTGTCTACGAGTGCTTACCCCCTTTCTTAAGCTTCCAAGAACATTCGTCATGAGATGATCCTTGGTGTAGAGCTTGGAAGCAACCTTGGCGGCACGACGCTCCAATTCCTCCTCGGGGGTGATACGAGGAGTGGTCAATTGATCATCTTGAGCGTCGTCTTGAGCTTCTTCTTGTTCTTGAACTTGCTCGGAGGAGAGAACTTGACCTTGGGCATCACTTGATGTGTCAACACCGTCTTGAGCATGATCTTGCCCTTGGTCATGTTCTTGAGGATGAGGGCCTTCATGTTGTTCTTCGGAAGCGTGTGGGCCTTGGGTTGGTGATGGCTCCACTTGAGTGGAGCTTTGTCCTTCTCCTTCGGCCACAAGGGGTTCCTCAATGGGTAGGATAAAGCCAACACCCATTCTTCTTATGGCTTGAAGAGGAATTTCATCACCTACATCACAAGTGCCACTTTGCTCCACTTGGGAGCTGTTATTCTCATCAAACTCCACATTACATGTCTCCTCAATAAGTCTCGTGGATTTATTGAGGACACGGTAAGCATGAGAGTTTGTAGCATAACCAACAAATATGCCCTCATAAGCTCTAGCCTCAAATTTAGACAATCGAACACCTTTCTTGAGAATGAAACACTTACACCCGAACACCCGAAAGTACTTGAGGTTGGGCTTGTTACCGGTGAGTATCTCATATGGAGTCTTATTCAAGCCCTTGCGGAGGTAGAGCCGATTGGATGCATGAAACGCAGTGTTGATGGCTTCGGCCCAAAAGTTGTACGGAGACTTGAACTCCGCCATCATGGTCCTTTCCGCATCCATCAACGTCCGGTTCTTCCTCTCTGCAACACCGTTTTGTTGAGGGGTGTAAGGTGCGGAATATTGTTGCTTGATCCCCTCATCACTAAGAAACTCATCCAAGGTGTAGTTCTTGAACTCGGTGCCGTTGTCACTTCTTATTGTCAAGATCTTTGCATTGTGTTGACGTTGTGCTTCATTTGCAAATTCAATGACGGTTTGTTTGGTCTCGCTCTTCCTCTTGAAGAAATACACCCTAGTGTACCTTGAGTAGTCATCCAAAATCACCAAGCAATACTTCCTACCCCAAAGACTATCGAAGGATGGAGGCCCAAAGAGATCCATGTGAAGGAGCTCCAAAGGCCTCTTTGAGTAAATGATAGTCGTGGGAGGGTGAGCCTTCTCATGTAGGTTTCCTTCGATACAAGCACTGCAAGCACGATCTTTAGCAAAACTAACATTCATTAGTCCACAGACATGGTCCCCCTTGAGGAGACTTTGCAAAGATCTCATATTGACATGGGCTAGACGGCGATGCCAAAGCCATCCCACATCAACTTTAGCCATTAGGCATGTCGCGGTCTTAGTGGGTCGCTCCGAAAAGTTAATCACATATAGACCGTTCTCGACATGCCCAACAAAGGCTACTTTAAGAGTCTTGCTCCACAAGAGGGCCACGGTATCGATATCAAAGAAAGTGGCAAAGCCCATGATTGCAAGTTGACGAACGGAAACTAAATTGTATGCAAGGGACTCAACAAGCATGACCTTCTCGATCGTGAGATCATGAGAGATGACCACCTTGCCAAGTCCCAATACCTTAGAGGATGAGGCATCACCCCACTCGACATTGGTGGGCATAGATGGAATCTTGTGCACGTCCACCACCAAGTCCTTGCTTCTGGTCATATGATTTGTAGCTCCGCTATCGAGCAACCATGATCCCCCACCGGAAGCAAACACCTACAAGAGATTAATGCTTGGTTTTAGGTACCCATTTTGTAATGGGTCCTTTGATGTTAGTAACAAGGGTCTTTGGAACCCAAATAGACCATTCAATGTATTCATGAGGAGAACCAACGAATTTGGCATAGACATGCCCATCACTAGCACGGCATAACACATAAGAAGGATTAAAGTCGCCGGTTTTGATGCGAGGAGTGACATTGCCCTTTTTGACAACGCCACCCTTCGCATTGTTCTTATTCTTCTCCTCGGAGGCACTTTCTCCCTCCTTCACAAAGGTTTGCATGAGAGGAGGAGCTCGTTTGATCTTGTCATTCTTCTTGTTCTTGGAGTCGGGCACGTACCCAACCCCTTCCTTGGCCACAACTCCCTTTTGGTTGATCAAGAGGTCGTTGAGGTTCTTCTTGCCTTGTATGCAAGTCGCAAGACCTCTCTCAAGTTTCCCCTTTAGCTTAGCGTTCTCCTCAACGAGATGCACATGCTCACAACACGGGTTAGTATCATTTGCATTATCAATTAACATCATACGAGGAAAAGTGGCTTTTTCCTTGGTTAGCTTTACTTGAAGTTGATCATGAGACTCTTTAAGGCTAGCATGAGCACCCTTCAAGACCTTGTGAGCCTTGTCAAGTAGATCAAACTCCTCTTTGAGTCTAGCAAGATCAACCTCAAGTTCGGCCTTCTCGGAGTTTAGCACATGAGAAACAATGAGGACATGATCATAATCTTTCTTTAACTTAGCATGATCAACGTTGTGTGACTCCTCAAGAGCCAAACGAAGACCACGCTCTTCCTCAAGAGCATTGGAAAGATCTGAAATCTCATCGGCATAGTCACGACTATGCCCTTCCATCTTAGTGATGGTGTCTTCGTGAGCCTTGATCATGTCATTGGCTTCACCAAGTTGTTCCAAGAGAGCAACAAAGTGCTTCTTGGATTTTCCCTTATGTTTGCCCATAAAGGCCTCAAACTCATTTGCCTCCACATTATCTCCCTCAAGTTCATTAATGCTATCCATCGGAGAAGGATGATTAATGATGGTAGTTTTGATGTTGGGGGTTACCTTGTTGGTGGCTTTAGCCATGAGGCACTTGGCGGTGATGCTCTCATTGGGTGAGTTGAAGAGAGACACCCGTGGAGTCATCGCAATGGCAACGGAGGCCATGGCAACCGACTCATCACCTTCATCATCGTCATCATCCTCATTGTACTCTTCTTGTACCACCAATGCCTTGGGAGGAGTCTTCTTGGTGAAGTTGCTCTTGTTGGGGAACGACTTGGCCTTGTCCTTTCGGATGAGCTTGCCACCATTGTCTTCCCTCTTCTCATACGGGCACTCCGCAACAAAATGACTCACGTTGCCACAATTGTAGCAAGTCCTTACGCGTTGCTTGCTCTTCGTGCCACTTGAGTTGTTTTTGCTAAAGTTTGGCCTCGAGTTTTTCTTGCTCCAAAATTGCCTTGAAGTGAGTGCCATGTGTTCATGATACGCATACTTTGTATCTTCGGGGTTGCTCTCCTCTTCTTCCTCTTCTTCTTCAATGGTGAGCTTGGCCTTCAATGCAAGATTGGGCTTCTTTGCCCTTTGAGAATGAAGCACCGCATTGTCGGTGGTCTTGTCCAAAATGTTCATGGCCACAAACTCATCCAACACTTCGCTTGAGGTCAAACTGTGGAAGTCCGGTCTTTGACGAATGACGGAGGACATGACCTTGTGGTAGGGCATCATTGCCTTGAGGAATTTGTGCTTGATCCAATTGTCATCCGTGTCCTTGGTCCCATGATCTCGTAGTAAGACCGCGAGTTTGGTTACTCTCCGATAAAGCTAACGAGGTTCTTCATCTTCTTTCATTGCAAACTCATCGGCCTCATCTTGCACCACTTCATAGTTGGAGTGTTGAATGCTTGCGCTTCCCCAGTAGAGAGAGACAACACAATGCCATGCGTCTTTGGCCAGGGCGAAGGGCCGAAGATGAGGTGGGTCTTCGGGTGGAATTGCATCTTGAATGATGAAGAGAGCATTCTCATTGAATTGATTATCCGCGGCTTCTCGAGGAGTGAAGTTGCTTGGATCATGCGGATAGAAACCTTCTTCAATGATTCTCCAAAGGTTGGTGTTCACATGATTTAAATGACGTTTAAAGCGGTAAACCCAAGAATCAAAGTCCTCATTTTTCATAATCTTAGGGGGAGGACCGGCATGATTCAAATGAGTGGAAGGAACCGGTCCACCATAAACAAGTGGTGGTTCTGTTGGGGAACGTAGCAGAATTTTAAAATTTTCTACGCATCACCAAGATCAATCTATGGAGTCATCTAGCAACGAGGGAGAGAGGAGTGCATCTACATACCCTTGTAGATCACGAGCGGAAGCATTCAAGAGAACGGGGTTGATGGAGTCGTACTCGTCGTGATCCAAATCACCGAAGATCCTAGCGCCGAACGGACGGCACCTCCGTGTTCAACACACGTACGGAGCGAGGACGTCTCCCGCGCCTTGATCCAGCAAGGAGGAGGGAGAGGTTGAGGAAGAGGGCTCCAACAGCAGCACGACGGCGTGGTGGTGGTGAAGCTGCAGTACTCCAGCAGGGCTTCGCCAAGCTCTTATGGAGGAGGAGAGGTGTTGGGGAGGGGAGGGGCTGCGCCTTGGATGTTGTATGCAGCCCTCCCCTTGCCCTTCTATTTATAGGGGAAGGAGGAAGGGGGCCGGCCCCCTCTAGATGAGATCTAGAGGGGGGGCGGCGGCCAAGGGGAGGGGGCTTGCCCCCCAAGCAAGGGGGCGCCCCCTTTAGGGTTTTCCCCCCAACCCTAGGCGCATGGGCCCAAGGGGGGATGCGGCCAGCCCATGGTAGGCTGGTTCCCCTTTCCTCTACAGCCCATTAGGCCCTCCGAGAGAGGTGGCCCCTCCCGGTGGACCCCCGGAACCCCTCCGGTGGCCCCGGTACAATACCGATATGCCCCCGAACCTTTCCGGTGACCGTATGACAACTTCCTACATATAAATCTTCACCTCCGGACCATTCCGGAACTCCTCGTGATGTTCGGGATCTCATCCGGGACTCCGGACAACATTCGGTAATCACATACAAGTCTTCCTAACAACCCTAGCGTCACCGAACCTTAAGTGTGTAGACCCTACGGGTTCGGGAGACATGCAGACATGACCGAGACGACTCTCCGGTCAATAACCAACAGCGGGATCTGGATACCCATGTTGGCTCCCACAAGATCCTCGATGATCTCATCGGATGAACCACGATGTCGAGGATTCAATCAATCCGTTACAATTCCCTTTGTCAATCGGTACGTTACTTGCCCGAGACTCGATCGTCGGTATCCCAATACCTTGTTCAATCTCGTTACTGGCAAGTCACTTTACTCGTACCGTAATGCATGATCCCATGATCAACCACTTGATCACATTGAGCTCATTATGATGATGCATTACCGAGTGGGCCCAGAGATACCTCTCCGTCATACGGAGTGACAAATCCCAGTCCCGATTCGTGCCAACCTAACAGACACTTTCGGAGATACCTGTAATGTACCTTTATAGTCACCCAGTTACATTGTGACGTTTGGCACACCCAAGGCACTCCTACGGTATCCGGGAGTTGCACAATCTCACGGTCTAAGGAAATGATACTTGACATTCAGAAAAGCTACAGCAAACGAACTACACGATCTTTGAGCTATGCTTAGGATTGGGTCTTGTCCATCACATCATTCTCCTAATGATGTGATCCCGTTATCAATGACATCCAATGTCCATAGTCAGGAAACCATGAATATCTTTTGATCAACGAGCTAGTCAACTAGAGGCTCACTAGGGACCTGTTTTGGTCTATGTATTCACACATGTATTACGATTTCCGGATAACACAATTATAGCATGAACAATAGACAATTATCATGAACAAAGAAGTATAATAATAACCATTTTATTATTGCCTCTAGGGCATATTTCCAATAGTCTCCCACTTGCACTAGAGTCAATATCCTAGTTACATTGTGATGAATCGAACACCCATGCAGTTCTGGTGTTGATCATCTTTTGCTCTAGGGAGAGGTTTAGTCAACGGATCTGCCACATTCAGGTCCATATGTACTTTACAAATCTCTATGTATCCATTTTGAACACTTTCACGAATGGAGTTGAAGCGACGCTTGATATGCCTGGTCTTCCTGTGAAACCTGGGCTCCTTGGCAAGGGCAATAGCTCAAGTGTTGTCACAGAAGAGAGTCATCGGGCCCGACGCATTGGGTATGACTCCTAGGTCGGTAATGAACTCCTTCACCCAGACTGCTTCTTGTGCTGCCTCCGAGGCTGCCATGTACTCCGCTTCACATGTAGATCCCGCCACAATGCTTTGCTTGCAACTGTACCAGCTTATTGCCCCACCATTCAAAATATACACGTATCCGGTTTGTGACTTAGAGTCATCCAGATCTGTGTCGAAGCTAGCATCGACGTAACCCTTTACGATGAGCCCTTTGTCACCTCCATAAACGAGAAACATTTCCTTAGTCCTTTTCAGGTACTTCAAGATATTCTTGACCGCTGTCCAGTGTTCCATGCTGGGATTAGTTTGGTACCTTCCTACCAAACTTACGGCAAGGTTTACATCAGGTCTGGTACACAGCATAGCATACATGATAGACCCTATGGCCGAGGCATAGGGGACGACACTCATCTTTTCTCTATTTTCTGCCGTGGTCGGGCATTGAGCCATGCTCAATCTCGTACCTTGCAATACAGGCAAGAACCCCTTCTTTGACTGATCCATTTTGAACTTCTTCAATATCTTGTCAAGGTACGTACTCTGTGAAAGACCAATGAGGCGTCTCGATCTATCTCTACAGATCTTGATGCCTAATATATAAGCAGCTTCTCCAAGGTCCTTCATTGAAAAACACTTGTTCAAGTAGGCCTTTATGCTTTCCAAGAATTCTATATCATTTCCCATCAACAGTATGTCATCCACATACAATATGAGAAATGCTACAGAGCTCCCACTCACTTTCTTATAAATGCAGGCTTCTCCATAAGTCTGCATAAACCCAAACGCTTTGATCATCTCATCAAAACGAATGTTCCAACTCCGAGATGCTTGCACCAGCCCATAAATCGAGCATTGCAGCTTGCACACCTTGTCAGCATTCTTAGGATCGACAAAACCTTCCGGCTGCATCATATACAATTCTTCCTTAAGGAAACCATTAAGGAATGCCGTTTTGACGTCCATTTGCCATATCTCATAATCATAGAATGCGGCAATTGCTAACATGATTCAGACGGACTTCAGCTTCGCTACGGGTGAGAAAGTCTCATCGTAGTCAACCCCTTGAACTTGTCGATAACCCTTAGCGACAAGCCGAGCTTTATAGATGGTCACATTACCATCCGCGTCTGTCTTCTTAAAGATCCATTTATTTTCTATGGCTCGCCGATCATCGGGCAAGTCAGTCAAAGTCCACACTTCGTTTTCATACATAGATCCTATCTCGGATTTCATGGCTTCCAGCCATTTGTCGGAATCCGGGCCCGCCATCGCTTCTTCATAGTTCGAAGGTTCACCGTTGTCTAACCACATGATTTCCAAGACAGGGTTGTCGTACCACTCTGGTGCGGAACATATCCTCGTGGACCTACGAAGTTCAGTAGTAACTTGATCTGAAGTTTCATGATCATCATCATTAACTTCCTCTCTAGTCGGTGCAGGCACCTTAGGAACATTTTCTTGAGCTGCGCCATTTTACCGGTTCAAGAGGTAATACTTCATCAAGTTCTACTTTCCTCCCACTTATTTCTTTCGAGAGAAACTATTTCTCTAGAAAGGACCCATTCTTGGCAACAAAGATCTTGCCTTCGGATCTGAGGTAGAAGGTATACCCAACAGTTTCTTTAGGGTATCCTATGAAGACGCATTTTTCCGACTTGGGTTCAAGCTTTTCAGGTTGAAGTTTCTTGACATAAGCATCGCATCCCCAAACTTTTAGAAACGACAGCTTAGGTTTCTTTCCAAACCATAATTCATACGGTGTCGTCTCAACGGATTTCGACGGATCCCTATTTAAAGTGAATGCGGCAGTCTCTAAAGCATAGCCCCAAAATGACAGCGGTAAATCAGTAAGAGACATCATAGATCACACCATATCTAATAGAGTGCGATTACGACGTTCGGACACACCATTACGCTGAGGTGTTCCAGGCGGCGTGAGTTCATTTTCTTAAGTGTGTGCCAAATTCGTGACTCAAGTATTCTCCCCCACGATCTGATCGCAAGAACTTGATTTTCCTATCACGTTGATTCTCAACCTCACTCTGAAACTCCTTGAACTTTTCAAAGGTCTCAGACTTGTGTTTCATTAAGTAGACATACCCATATCTACTCAAGTCATCGGTGAGGGTGAGAACATAACGATAGCCACCGCGAGCCTCAACACTCATTGGACCGCACACATCAGTATGTATGATTTCCAATAAGTTGGTTGCTCGCTCCATTGTTCCTGAGAACGGAGTCTTGGTCATTTTACCCATTGGGCATGGTTCGCACGTGTCAAATGATTCGTAATCAAGAGACTCTAAAAGTCCATCTACATGGAGCTTCTTCATGCGTTTGACACCTATGTGACCAAGGCGGCAGTGCCACAAGTATGTGGGACTATCATTATCAACCTTACATCTTTTGGTATTCACACTATGAATATGTGTAGCATTACGCTCGAGATTCATTAAGAATAAACCATTCACCATCGGAGCATGACCATAAAACATATCTCTCGTATAAATAGGACAACCATTATTCTCGGATTTAAATGAGTAGCCATCTCGAATTAAGCGAGATCCTGATACAATATTCATGCTCAAAGCTGGCACTAAATAACAATTATTGAGGTTTAAAACTAATCCCGTAGGTAAATGTAGAGTTAGCATGCCGACGGCGATCACATCGACCTTGGAACCATTCCCGACGCGCATCTTCACCTCGTCCTTCGCCAGTCTCCGCTTATTTCGCAGCTCCTGCTTTGAGTTACAAATGTGAGCAACCACACCGGTATCAAATACCCAGGAGCTACTATGAGTACTGGTAAGGTACACATCAATTACATGTACATCACATATACCTTTCGTGTTGCCGGCCTTCTTGTCCGCTAAGTATTTGGGGCAGTTCCGCTTCCAGTGACCACTTCCCTTGCAATAAAAACACTCAGTCTCGGGCTTGGGTCCATTCTTTGGCTTCTTCCTGGCAGCTTGCTTACCGGGCGCGGCAACTCCCTTGCCGTCCTTCTTGAAGTTCTTTTTACCCTTGCCTTTCTTGAACTTAGTGGTTTTATTCACCATCAACACTTGATGTTCCTTTTTGATTTCCACCTCTGCTGATTTCAGCATTGAATATACCTCAGGAATGGTCTTTTCCATCCCCTGCATATTGAAGTTCATCACAAAGCTCTTGTAGCTTGGTGGAAGCGACTGAAGGATTCTGTCAATGACCGCGTCATCTGGGAGATTAACTCCCAGCTGAGACAAACGGTTATGCAACCCAGACATTTTGAGTATGTGCTCACTGACAAAACTATTTTCCTCCATCTTACAGCTGAAGAACTTGTCGGAGACTTCATATCTCTCGACCCGGGCATGAGCTTGAAAAACCATTTTCAGCTCTTCGAACATCTCATATGCTCCGTGTCTCTCAAAACGCTTTTGGAGCCCCGATTCTAAGCTGTAAAGCATGCCGCACTGAACGAGGGAGTAATCATCATCACGTGACTGCCAAGCGTTCATAACGTCTTGGTTCTGTGGGACGGGTGCGTCACCTAGCGGTGCTTCTAGGACATAATCTTTCTTGGCAGCTATGAGGATGATCCTCAGGTTCCGGACCCAGTCCGTATAGTTGCTGCCATCGTCTTTCAGCTTGGTTTTCTCTAGGAACACGTTGAAGTTGAGGACAACGTGGGCCATTTGATCTACAAGACATATTGTAAAGATTTTAGACTAAGTTCATGATAATTAAGTTCATCTAATCAAATTATTCCATGAACTCCCACTCAGATAGACATCCCTCCAGTCATCTAAGTATAACATGATCCGAGTTAACTAGGCCGTGTCCGATCATCACGTGAGACGGACTAGCCAACATCGGTGAACATCTTCATGTTGATCGTATCTTCTATACGAATCATGCTCGACCTTTCGGTCTTCCATGTTCTGAGGCCATGTCTGTACATGCTAGGCTCGTCAAGTCAACCTAAATGTATTGCGTGTGTAAATCTGGATTACACCCGTTGTATTCGAACGTTAGAATCTATCACACCCGATCATCATGTGGTGCTTCGAAACAACGAACCTTCGCAACGGTGCATAGTTAGGGGGAACACTTTCTTGAAATTATTACGAGGGATCATCTTATTTAAGCTACCGTCGTTCTAAGCAAATAAGATGTAAAACATGATAAACATCACATGCAATCAAATAGTGACATGATATGGCCAATATCATTTGCTCCTTTTGATCTCCATCTTGGGGGCTCCATGATCATCGTTGTCACCGGCATGACACCATGATCTCCATCATCGTGTCTTCTTGAAGTTGTCTCGTCATCTATTACTTCTACTACTATGGCTAACGCTTTAGCAATAAAGTAAAGTAATTACATGACGTTTATGTTGACACGCAGGTCATAAATAAATAAAGACAACTCCTATGGCTCCTGCCGATTGTCATACTCATCGACATGCAAGTCGTGATTCCTATTACAAGAACATGATCATCTCATACATCACATATATCATTCATCACATCCTTTGGCCATATCACATCACAAAAACACTTGCTGCAAAAACAAGTTAGACGTCTCTAATTGTTGTTGCAAGTTTTTACGTGGCTGCTATAGGTTGGCTGCTATAGGTTTCTAGCAAGAACGTTTCTTACCTACGCCAAAACCACAACGTGAATTGCCAATTTCTATTTACCCTTCATAAGGACCCTGTTCATCAAATCCGATCCGACTAGAGTGGGAGAGACAGACACCCGCCAGCCACCTTATGCAACTAGTGCATGTTAGTCGGTGGAACCGGTCTCACGTAAGCGTACGTGTAAGGTTGGTCCGGGCCGCTTCATCCCACAATGCCGCCGAATCAAGATAAGACTAGTAACGGCAAGATAATTGACAATATCGACGCCCACAACTGCTTTGTGTTCTACTCGTGCATAGTAACTACGCATAGACCTAGCTCATGATGCCACTGTTGGGGAACGTAGCAGAATTTTAAAATTTTCTACGCATCACCAAGATCAATCTGTGGAGTCATCTAGCAACGAGGGAGAGAGGAGTGCATCTACATACCCTTGTAGATCACGAGCGGAAGCGTTCAAGAGAACGGGGTTGATGGAGTCGTACTCGTCGTGATCCAAATCACCGAAGATCCTAGCGCCAAACGGACGGCACCTCCGCGTTCAACACACGTACGGAGCGAGGACGTCTCCCGTGCCTTGATCCAGCAAGGTGGAGGAAGAGGTTGAGGAAGAGGGCTCCAACAGCAGCACGACGGCGTGGTGGTGGTGAAGCTGCAGTACTCCGGCAGGGCTTCGCCAAGCTCTTATGGAGGAGGAGAGGTGTTGGGGAGGGGAGGGGCTGCGCCTTGGATGTTGTATGCAGCCCTCCCCTTGCCCCTCTATTTATAGGGGAAGGAGGAAGGGGGCCGGCCCCCTCTAGATGAGATCTAGAGGGGGGGCGGCGGCCAAGGGGAGGGGGCTTGCCCCCCAAGCAAGGGGGCGCCCCCTTTAGGGTTTCCCCCACAACCCTAGGCGCATGGGCCCAAGGGGGGGATGCGGCCAGCCCATGTAGGGATGGTTCCCCTTTCCTCTACAGCCCATTAGGCCCTCCGAGAGAGGTGGCCCCTCCCGGTGGACCCTCGGAACCCCTCCGGTGGCCCCGGTACAATACGGATATGCCCCCGAACCTTTCCGGTGACCGTATGACAACTTCCTACATATAAATCTTCACCTCCAGACCATTCCAGAACTCCTCGTGACGTCCAGGATCTCATCCGGGACTCCGAACAACATTCAGTAATCACATACAAGTCTTCCTAACAACCCTAGCATCACCGAACCTTAAGTGTGTAGACCCTACGGGTTCGGGAGACATGCAGACATGACCGAGACGACTCTCCAGTCAATAACCAACAGCAGGATCTGGATACCCATGTTGGCTCCCACATGCTCCTCGATGATCTCATCGGATGAACCACAATGTCGAGGATTCAATCAATCCGTATACAATTCCCTTTGTCAATCGGTACGTTACTTGCCCGAGACTCGATCGTCGGTATCCCAATACCTTGTTCAGTCTCATTACCGGCAAGTCACTTTACTCGTACCGTAATGCATGATCCCGTGATCAACCACTTGATCACATTGAGCTCATTATGATGATGCATTACCGAGTGGGCCCAGAGATACCTCTCCGTCATACGGAGTGACAAATCCCAGTCTCGATTCGTGCCAACCTAACAGACACTTTCGGAGATACCTGTAATGTACCTTTATAGTCACCTAGTTACTTGTGACGTTTGGCACACCCAAGGCACTCCTACGGTATCCGGGAGTTGCACAATCTCACGGTCTAAGGAAATGATACTTGACATTCAGAAAAGCTACAGCAAATGAACTACACGATCTTTGAGCTATGCTTAGGATTGGGTCTTGTCCATCACATCATTCTCCTAATGATGTGATCCCATTATCAATGACATCCAATGTCCATAGTCAGGAAACCATGACTATCTTTTGATCAACGAGCTAGTCAACTAGAGGCTCACTAGGGACCTGTTTTGGTCTATGTATTCACACATGTATTACGATTTCTGGATAACACAATTATAGCATGAACAATAGACAATTATCATGAACAAAGAAATATAATAATAACCATTTTATTATTGCCTCTAGGGCATATTTCCAATAGTCTCCCACTTGCACTAGAGTCAATATCCTAGTTACATTGTGATGAATCGAACACCCATGCAGTTCTGGTGTTGATCATGTTTTGCTCTAGGGAGAGGTTTAGTCAACGGATCTGCCACATTCAGGTCCGTATGTACTTTACAAATCTCTATGTCTCCATTTTGAACACTTTCACGAATGGAGTTGAAGCGACGCTTGATATGCCTGGTCTTCCTGTGAAACCTGGGCTCCTTGGCAAGGGCAATAGCTCAAGTGTTGTCACAGAAGAGAGTCATCGGGCCCGACGCATTGGGTATGACTCCTAGGTCGGTAATGAACTCCTTCACCCAGACTGCTTCTTGTGCTGCCTCCGAGGCTGCCATGTACTCCGCTTCACATGTAGATCCCGCCACAACGCTTTGCTTGCAACTGTACCAGCTTATTGCCCCACCATTCAAAATATACACGTATCCGGTTTGTGACTTAGAGTCATCCAGATCTGTGTCGAAGCTAGCATCGACGTAACCCTTTACGATGAGCCCTTTGTCACCTCCATAAACGAGAAACATTTCCTTAGTCCTTTTCATCAGATTCCACATGAGCAAAGATGCCGGTGCCATTTTTACCACTAGAAGAAGGAGCCTTTTCACTAGTAGCTTCCCCCTTATCGGAGATAGCATCCGTCACCTTGTCGGTGGGATCACCCATTTTCAATGGTGTGTTGGATAGTTTAAGCCCCTCAAGGAATTTAGTAAACATGCTTTCAACCTCGGTCATCATGGAGGTTTTCAATGTCTCCAAGGCCACATTGAAATCCTCACGAGAGACCAAGGTCCCCCCATCGCCCGTAGACGAGGTCAGATTCGCACCGGAGTGTTCCTCCACACCGTCTATGGTATCAACCATACTCTTCGGACGGTAAAGTCCTTAATAAAGAGACGGGGCTCTGATACCAATTGAAAGGATCGATATGGTTGACTAGAAGGGGGGGTGAATAGGCAACTAACAATTTTTAGCTTTTCTTTAACAATTTAAACTTTGCATCAAAGTAGGTTGTCTAGATATGCAACTAGGTGAGCAACCTATATGATGCAACAAGGATAGGAACACAAGCAAGCAAGTGATATGAAACAAATAAGCTTGCACAAGTAAAGGCACGAGATAACCAAGAGTGGAGACGGTGGAGACGAGGATGTGTTGCCGAAGTTCCTTCCCTTTGAGAGGAAGTACGTCTCCGTTGGAGTGGTGTGGGGGCACAATGCTCCCCAAGAAGCCACTAGGGCCACCGTATTCTCCTCACGCCCTCACACAATGCGAGATGTCGTGATTCCACTATTGGTGCCCTTGGAGGCGGTGACCGAACCTTTACACACAAGGTTGGGGCAATCTCCACAACTCAATTGGAGGCTCCCAACGACACCACGAAGCTTCACCACAATGGACTATGGCTTCGCGGTGACCTCAACCATCCAGGATGCTCAAACACCCAAGAGTAATAAGATCTGCAAGGGATTAGTGGGGGGAATCAAATTTCTCTTGGTGGAAGTGTGGATCGAGGCCTTCTCAACCACTCGCGAACAAATCAACAAGTTTGATTGGCTAGGGAGTGAGATCGGGCGAAAATGGAGCTTAGAGCAATAATGGAGCTTAGGGTTGGAAGAGATGAGTCAATGGGGAAGAAGGGGACCCCTTATATAGTGTAGGACAAAGATCCAACCGTTACCCACCAACCAGCCCGCGGCCAGCGGTACTACCGCAGGGCCACGCGGTACTACCGCTTGCTACCAAGCGGTAGTACCTCACAGCCATGCGGTACTATCATACTGGCCCGCCGTACTGCCGCAACCCCAGCAATAGCAAGGTCAGATCTGACATGCAGGAGCTGAGGGCGGTACTTCCGCAAGCGCGGTACTACCACGCCTCCATGCGGTACTACCGCAAGGCAGAAATCCCCTAGCCAGGGGGGAGGAAACATCCGTGCCTACTTCCGCAAAGAAACGAAAGAAGCAAAATCCCGACATAGTAGTACTACCGAGGGGCGGTACTACTGCCTAACAGCATAGCGCGGTACTACCGCGGAGTGAAAGCGGTACTACCGCAGTAGGTGCGGATGTAAAAAATTACATTCGCCCTACTACCGCGAAGGAGCGGTACTACCGTGGGCACCTGCAGTACTACCGCGCCACCGCACGGTACTACCGCTGATGCCTACGGTACTACCGCTTTCCTGGGAGCAGTACTACCGCGACCCAACCCAGCAACTAGAACCAGGGAGGCGAGAAAGCGGAGGAAGCTCCAAGGGAAAAAAGGAGGGGACAAGAAGGAGACGTGTACGTGATGATTCCACCCAAACCTTTCCAACGCGGACCCCCTCTTAATAGTACGGCTTTCCTACGACTCAAATCCACCAAAAAGAAACGTAGAAAAGACACCGTCTTCAACAGTCTTCGAGGGGCACCCAACCGTCTTGTGCCTAGCGATTAAATGTCTGGGATACTCGAGGCACACCATTAGTCCACAAACGCGTTGTCATCAATCACCAAAACACCTTAGGGATAAATATGCTCTTACATAAGTATTGCCCACCAATCGCCTAGCTATGCTCAATAGCGTCTGTATTTTCTCAAACTGTACTAGTAATATAAGTCATCGATTCTATTTTTAAGTTTTTCTTTTCATTGTATGTATTATTGATTATTTCATTTTTCTCCTCTAGAAACCGCTTTACTTGGCCTATTCCCCGCATATATCAGAGCTTCCAACATATAGTAAGCACGGCTTCTGTTATAGCAGCGAGCACGTCAACTGATGCTTGTAAGCACGGCTTCTATTAGAAGCGGGCGGGGACTGATGATTTTAAACTAATTGAAATCTAGACATATGGCAGCACAAACATGGACAAAAAAACCGACCTGGGGCCAAATAGGAATCAGACGTGTGTTTGTTAGGCACTCCCTATTGATATCATCATCAACAACTTTGCATCTAGAAAGTTAGAACAAAAAGTTGAAGCTAATATATAAGGGGCCATGATTCTTGTTTCGCCCCAACCCCTCGAAATCTCAAGACCGGCCCTGAGCAAAACCAAATTTATTCTTCCTTATAGTCGGATAGGGGATCAGTTAGACTTGGCGTTTGAGAGGTTAAGCTTTATTTTTCATTTTTCAAATTGGTGGGTTATTTTATTTAATTAGTATTTTTATAGCTTATTTTATCGATTTGTATTTCAACTTTTTTTAGTTTCAGTCTATAATCATGAGTGTCCTACTAAATTATTTATTACATAGTTCCCTTTATTTTCATTATTCAACAAGCATCTCCTGTATTTTCTTAGTATTTCATTATTGTCAATGTGTACCTGTCAATTGTTATATGTGGTTATGGTTTAGGAGTTCTTTTTTAATCAATAGTTCTTAGTTATTTTCAAGGTTTAGTTAGCAGTTTTCAGTTTTTTCAGGGTTCAGTGTATGGTTTTCAGTGTTATATATTCATTTTGTGTTCTGTCTCTAGTTTTTAGTCTTGCATGGTTAGTTTGAGTGACGTCAGTGTTTCATCAATCATCGGTTTTGATATTTTGGTTTAATTCTTAGCATGAGTTTTCAGATTTTCAGTTTAGTACAAGTCATCATTAGGTTTTAGTCTTTAAAGAGGGAGTGACATCATTTGTTTAGTGTCCATAGGTTTTCTGTCATGTTTCAGTTTTCAATCGTGTAGTTATTTCTGTAAGTACTTTGAGAGCTAGGTGTCATTTTTCTGTTTTGTCAGTTAGTTTCATTCTTCATTAGTTTCTTCATTTCTTAGTCTCAGTTATCAGTTCTTAGTCTTCAAAGTTAGTTGTCACTACCCTTCTAAGGATCAATATCTTTCAGTTACTAGTCTTCATTAGCCTAAGGATCGACATTCGTGTGCTTATGTTGCTATCAGTTCTTAGTTTTTTTAGGGTGACGATGTGCTTTTTCTGAAGTATAAGTCGTTCGCCGTGCACAATTTTTATTTTGTTATAGTTGTTGTGTTTGCTTCAATCTACTGGTACCTTTTTATGAACCATCTATTGTCAGTATCTTTTTCTTCAGTTAGCTTTCATGTATGTATTGCCAATCAATCGCCTAGTTATGCTCAATAGCATATGTATTTTCTCAATCTGTACTAGTATCATAAGTCATTGATTCTATTTTTCAAAGTTTTGCTTTTCATTGTATGTATTATCGATTATTTCATTTTCTCCTCTACACACCGCTTTACTTGGCCTATTCCTCGCATGCATTAGAGCTCCCAACATATAGTAAGCAAGAGTTCTGTTATAGCAGCGGGCGTGTTAGCTGATGCTTGTAAGCACGGGTTCTATTAGCAACGGGCGGGGACTGATGATTAGACTAATTGAAATCTAGACATGTGGCAGCACGACAATGGACAAAAAAAATGACCTGAGCCCAAATAGAAATCAGACGTCTATTTGTTAGGCACTTCCTATTGATATCATCATCAATGACTTTGCATCTAGAAAGTTAGAACAAAAAATTGAAGGTCATATATAAGGTGCCCTAGTTCTTGTTTCGCCCCCGAAATCTCAGGATAGGCCCTGAGCAAAACCAAATTTATTCTTTCTTATAGCCGGATAGGGGATCAGTTAGAGTTGGCGTTTGGGAGGTTAACTGTAGACGCATCCAACTACATCTATAATCTAACTCTGATAGGGAGAATCCATTCAGGATTTGAATCACAAGTACGAGTATTAAACAGGTTACTGAAGATCAAATTTGGCTTTTATGTATTCCCTCTGTCTCATCATACAAGAGTGTTTTTGACACTACACTGATATTAGTTGTTATAAATCTGACGGGCAGAATGCATCACCCATTTCTAGAAATCTGTCATTCGGGATTCAAATCACAAGTACGAGTATTCAACATGTTACTGAAGATCAATTTTGACTCTTATATAGCTGTTGGCATGTACTTTCTTCGTCTCAAAATGTAGGACTTTTTTAACATTTGTAGAGTGTCAAAAAACATCTTAAATTGTTATGAGACGGAGGGAGTACTTTTGACGTACGTAGGCGCATCCATCTATGTCTACAAATTTGACCAGCAGAATCCAAGCTCACAAGTATGAATATTCGGCTAGCTATTGAAGCATTTGGACGACCGCTAAATAGTACTCTACTGTAGTACCGCATACAGTGTTGACTCACTACTGAGTAGTCAACTCCGTGGACTTGGCATGCCCATGGCCGTCTTCCTTCTCCACGCCATCGCCACCACCGAAGAGCTTCTCGGTGTCCTCCAGGCCCCGGCCCCTCGTCTCCGGCAGGAAGCAGTACATGAACACCCACCCGGCGGCAGCTATGCTGGCGTAGAGGTAGAAGTTCCCGGCGAGCGTGATCTTGTGGGAGAGCGAGTAGAAGGACATGGTGATGGCTCCGCTCATGATCCGGTTCATCGCCGTGCCGAGCGCGCACCCCTGCGCGCGCAGCCGCAGCGGGAAGATCTCCGAGCTGTACACCCACGCGATGGGCCCCATCCCGATCGAGAACGACGCCACGAACGTCAGCACCGACGCGATGCTCACCCCCGACAGCGCCGTCGCCCCGTCCGCCGGTGAGGCCCGCTGGGCGATCACGTGCAGCGTCGACGCCAGCGTCACGAGCGACACCAACATCCCGCCGGCGCTGGTGAGGAGCAGCGGCCTCCGCCCGACGCGGTCGAGGAGAAACGTGGCCACGAGGATGAAGAGCGTCTTGGTCGCGCCCACCGAGATGGTGGCTCCGAGCGTGTTGGCGTCGGACTTGATGCCGGCCTTCTCGAACACCCGTGGGCTGTACAGCACCACGGAGTCGATGCCGGAGGCTTGCTGGAAGAACTGGAGGCCGAGGCAGGCGATCAGGATGCGGCGCACCGGCGGCGTCGGGTGGAGCAGCAGGTCCCTCAGGACGCCCTCGCCGTGGGTGCCCTTGTTCTTGCGAACGATGGCGAGCAACTCGTCGTTATTGTCGTCGGCGATCCCCTCGGGGATGCCGACGGCGCTCTTGATGTCGGCGAGCCGCTCCACGGCCTCCTCAGGGGAGTCGGAGGTCTTCTCGAGCACGCGGCGCGCGTCCGCGATGCGGCCCTGCATGACGAGCCACCGCGGCGACTCCGGCATGGCGAGCACGCCAACAGCGAGGAAGACCGGCGGCACGGCGCCGGCGAGGAACATGGCGCGCCAGCTGAGGTGCACGGGCAGGCCGTGGAAGGCGTAGTTGGAGATGTAGCCGAGGAGCACCCCGGTGTTTATGAACACCTCCGGGAAGGACGTGAGCAGGCCGCGGGCGGAGGTGGGGGCGACCTCGGCCGTGTACACCGGCGCGATCATGAGCGCGTAGCCGACGCCGACGCCGGCGACGAAGCGGCCGAGCATGAGGACCGCGTAGCCCGGGGCGAGGCCCATGATGAGCGCGCCCGCGAAGAAGATGACCGACGCGAGGACCATGGTGTAGCGCCGGCCGATCCAGTCGGACGTGCGGCCCGCCGCGAGCGAGCCGACGAGCGAGAAGATGTTGATGATGCCGGCGAGGACCTCGATCTGCGTGTCCGTGATGTGCAGGTCCCTCTTCATGAATATCTGCGCGCCGCTCATCACCGAGACATCTGCTCCATCGCGCCGCGCGCGCACGCACAAACACAAGAATGTTAATGGCTGCACATACGCGCGTATCACAGGGTACGTGGCTGGTGAGAGGTGCACGAACCATAGCCGAGGAGGATGGAGTTCATGGAGGCGAGAATGGCGCAGGCGAGGGCGTACTTGTTGAGGGGCGCGCGTTTCGCCGGTGCCTCGCCGGCGGGGATGTCGGCGAGCACATCCTTCGACATGGTGAAACGGGGGAGGAAGTTTGTGTGTGAACTGTGAAGTGGCTCTCGGCACACTCGACGTGTCCTGCTCCTGCCCGAGCCCGCACTGCTGCCTTCGCACGCTCTAAATACTGGTCTTCCTCATCAGATTAATACAGCGCCCAGCGAGGACCCGGGGCGTTGCTATCATGTGAGAAAAATGGCGCGCGAATCTGCGAGATGATCAGCGCCCCGTTTTCATGTGGAGCCAGACGACTCAAGCGAACACTGACATGAGCTGCGGCCTGCATGCATTCATGCATGGCTCTCAAATGGAGAAGTGCCTTTGATTTCTCCATGTATGTATCGCTGAATAAAGTGTGAATTTGTGTTCTATCGTGATTGGAGTTTGAAAAACGTAGATTTGGTGTGTTGTAGTAATAGCCAATTTGTGTCGTTTTCAGTAGAAAAAGATGCTAGTCTACGTTGGGATTGTCCGGGTTAATATATGTTCCACCGGACTGCAATTTCCCACCGATAGCGTCGAGATGACAACAAAACGCTACTCCTTTGTTTCTCTACACCCGCAAGAAGTTCAGAGCTAAGCACTTCTTTTTAGAACAGAGCAGGCACATTTGTTCGTGTTGTATACCCCCTCCGTCCCAAGAGCTGATTTAGACAACTTTATACTAAATCAACTACGCTTATTTTGGATGGATGGAGTATATGAGTATGACGTGTAACATACTGGTAAACCGGCCAACAAATTGCTTTATTTGGCTAATAGTTTGCTCGCGGCTATTATAAATTCACTATATCTCACTAGTTATATACTCCCTCTGTTCCACGACAAGAATTATGGAATGGAAGAAGTATTTGTCACTGTTGACCCCTTTTTAGAAATATAAAAAAATCAATTTATTCATCAAACCTAATGGCAGTACAAAGAACAAAAGAAGCAATAAAAATTACATCGCCACTGACCTTTATTGGGTACATATTCATGGTTTTGTTCGAAGCGACTGTTCCAATGACATTTCCAATACAAGACCTTTCTGTTTCTCCTCTAGTTGGCATGTGTCTTATAATTTTCTCCGGAAGTTTTCTTTTCCAAAAATTCCAACATATAAGTGTCCCTATAATTTGTACTGGTCAATCATTTGTAAGTTCGACCATCTAACTTCAATAACCTATAATTCATATTACTCCCTCTACTAGTACTAAAATTATCATATATATTTTATATTCTGAGTATTATTTTTTATTTAACATGTTTGTTGATCAATTTATGATCAGAATTCCCTCTTTAAAGTTATCTCGATGTTCGAAAGGCCTTGCATTTCAAACCGAAGGTAGTGCTCAATATTAGAGTGTACTAAAAGTTATTTGATCCGAAGGTAGTGCTCAATATTAGAGTGTACTAAAAGTAATTTGATTCTTGACCCCTGGCCGTTCTAAGTTCAACATCGTCCCACCATCCTTGTGTATCGTGAGTTCATGACCCTACTCGTCCTTACACAGTTTCAACCTTAGCTCATTTTTTTGTCTCTTTCTCTGCTCCCCCAACCCCGCCCCATCTTTCATCCTCTATGCAACACAACCACTAGGGGGGGGGGGAACAATGTATCGGCGGTGAGCTTACATGACAACATAAAAATATCATCTCAGTCGGCTCAGAATGCAGAGTGTTGAGATGTAAATATGTTGTATGCATAAGGAGGGCGGTGATCCAAGGGTCCTTCATAGTCTGGCAAAGAGTTGACTGGGATATGCCTTTTGCAGATGACTTGTAAGAAGATCCGCATGGAATACTCCATGATGTAGTTAATTCTAGATTCAAATCCTCCTACAATAGTTGGTTTTCCATTTACAAATCACATGTGATAGCTCTACCATAGTTGGCTTTAAGCATCACCTAGTCATGGGCTTCTCCTATCATGATCCCCAGGCGGTCTTCAGTGGACATCTCCTCTTCGCCATTGTCGATGTGGGTGCGGTGTCCATTGGCGGACATCTCTTTCTCGAAGCGGGTGTACTGTGGTGGTCGCAAAACCAATCCTCAAGATGACGAGAGAATGTGAAGTGGTGTGTGTATAAAGTGACTATAATAGAACAACCTTCTTTATCTAAATTATTTCAGGTTGCTTTCTTTACGAACAGACTACGAAACTACCGTAGGTGAATCCTGAATGGATTTGTTAACTATTGGCTGCATATGCATACAATTGCAAAGATAAACACAGGTTCGGCAAGGCAAGGTACCTCTGACTTTTTATTGGACAAGCAAGATCAATTCTATAGTGTATGGGAATACATGTGTGAATGATTTTTGTTTGGGCGCATGTGCGTATGAGGATATATGCTAATCCATTTGTCATGTTGGTATATGTGAGAATCCGTTTTTTTGTATGCATATACATGCAAGTAGGGGCAATTTGGTTTTTCCTTGTGATACGATTGCATGATTTTGAATTATAGCAATGTAGGCTAGATTTATAATACACGGTCAACAAGAAACATAACCATAGAGAGAAGATTATCAATTACTCCATCTGGTAGACAAAAAAGTGACATTTTAAACATGTCTTAAGTGATCAGTCATTGAATATTTGGATTGAGAACCTAAAAATCAAATACATAGATTTTCCACAAGAAATAATTTTGGAATATTATAATTTATTTAGTTATTATACACACATTGCAATAGAAACTAGTGGTGGAAGTCATATTCAAGGATCATGTCAATGTCCGAAACCTGGACTTTTCGTGCACCGGAGGTAGTAGGAGAGAACTACAAGGGTCAGCAAACCTTACGAAAAAATGAGATAGTCTTTAGATGGAAGGGCCTCTAAAAAATTAGGCCTTTGAAATTTTACTATGTAGGTCTTTTGGACCAAGAGAATTGCATCCCAACAACCTAATACCATAGGATATCAAGCAAGGGGAGGTTAGGTCTCCTTGAAATGTCATTTATGTCTTGCATTTGTGTTTTCTTTTCTTTAGTTCATACCAAGAAGATGTAAAGCACCTGAAAGCTACCCTCCAAATTACATTACTTTGGGTGTTTCTAGGATTTAAAAAATGAGATCTCACATGGAATGAGTGAGGGAGTCTTGGATTATGGGGTCCTCGGGTGTCCGGGCTGTGTAGCATGGGCCGTGAAGATACAAGATAGAAGGCCTTGCCCCGTGTCCGGATGGGACTCTCCTTTGCGTGGATGGCAAGCTTGACGACCGGATGTGTAGTTTCCTTTCTTTGTAAACCGACTCTGTACAACCCTAGGCTCCTCTAGTGTCTATATAAACCGGAGGGTTTAGTCCGTAGAGGCTATCGCAAATCACATAGGCTAGACATCTAGGGTTTAGCCATTATGATCTCGAGGTAGATCGACTCTTGTAACCCCTATACTCATCAAATACAATCAAGCAGGATGTAGGGTTTAACCTCCATTAAGAGGGCCTGAACCTGGATAAACATCGTGTCATCCTTGTCTCCTATTTCCTTCGATCCTCAGACGCACAGTTCGGGACCCCCTGATAACCCACAAGTATAGGGGATCGCAACAGTTTTCGAGGGTAGAGTATTCAACCCAAATTTATTGATTCGACAAAAGGGGAGCCAGAGAATATTCTAAAGTATTAGCAGCTGAGTTGTCAATTCAACCACACCTGGAAACTTAATATCTGCAGCAAAGTATTTAGTAGCAAAGTAATATGATAGTAGTGGTAACGGTAGCAAAAGTAATATTTTTGGGTTTTGTAGTGATTGTGACAGTAGCAACGGAAAAGTAAATAAGCGAAGAACAATATATGAAAAGCTCATAGGCATTGGATCGGTGATGGAGAATTATGTCGGATGCGATTATTCATGCAACAGTTATAACATAGTGTGACACGGAACTAGCTCCAATTCATCAATGTAATGTAGGCATGTATTCCGAATATAGTCATACGTGCTTATGGAAAAGAACTTGCATGACACTATTGGAAACTAAGGGATATTAAGGCCTCCTTTTAATAGAGTACCGGACCAAAGCATTAACACATATATAGTGAATACATGAACTCCTCAAACTACGGTCATCACCGAGAGTGGTCCCGATTATTGTCACTTCGGGGTTGCTGGATCATAACACATAGTAGGTGACTATAGACTTGCAAGATAGGATCAAGAACTCACTTATATTCATGAAAACATAATAGGTTCAGATCTGAAATCATGGCACTCGGACCCTACTGACAAGCATTAAGCATAGCATAGTCATAGCAACATCAATCTTAGAACATAGTGGATACTAGGGATCAAACCCTAACAAAACTAACTCGATTACATGATAAATCTCATCCAACCCATCACCGTCCAGCAAGCCTATGATGGAATTACTCACGCACGGCGGTGAGCATCATGAAATTGGTGATGGAGAAAGGTTGATGATGACGATGGCGACAGATTCCACTCTCCGGAGCCCAAAACGGACTCCAGATCAGCCCTCCCGAGAGAGTTTAGGGCTTGGCGGTGGCTCCGTATCGTAAAACGCGATGAATCCTTCTCCCTGATTTTTTTTCTCCCCGAACTGAATATATAGAGTTGGAGTTGAGGTCAGTGGAGCACCAGGGGGCCCACGAGGCAGGGGGCGCACCCAGGGGCGGTAGGCGCTCCCCCAACCTCGTGGACAGGGTGTGGGCCCCCTGGCCTTGATTCATTCGCCAGTATTTTTTATTAATTCCAAAAATAATCTCCGTTGATTTTTAGGTCATTCCGAGAACTTTTATTTCTGCACAAAAATAACACCATGGCAATTCTGCTGAAAACAGCGTCAGTCCGGGTTAGTTCCATTCAAATCATGCAAGTTAGAGTCCAAAACAAGGGCAAAAGTGTTTGGAAAATTAGATACGATGAAGACGTATCAACTCCCCCAAGCGTAAACCTTTGCTTGTCCTCAAGCAATTCAGTTGTTAAACTAAATGTGATAAAGAAAAACTTTTACAAACTCTGTTTGCTCTTGTTGTTGTAAATATGTAAAGCCAGTATTCAAGTTTTCAGCAAAGATTATGAACTAACCATATTCACAATAACATTTAGGTCTCATGTTTATTCATATCAATGGCATAATCAGCTAGCGAGCAATAATAACAAATCTCGGATGACAACACTTTCTCAAAACAATCATGATATGATATAACAAGATGGTATCTCGCTAGCCCTTTCTGAGACCGCAAAACATAAATGCAGAGCACCTTTAAGGATGAAGGACTGACTAGACATTGTAATTCATGGTAAAAGAGATCCAATCACAGTCATACTCAATGTAAACTAACAGTAATGGATGCAAATGACAACGGTGCTCTCCAACTGGTACTTTTTAATAAGAGGATGGTGACTCAACATAAAAGTAAATGGATAAGCCCTTCGCAGAGGGAAGCATGGATTTGCAGAGGTGCCAGAGCTCGATTTTGAAATAGATATGAATAATATTTTGAGCGGTATACTTTCATTGTCAACATAACAACCGAGAGATCTCGATATCTTCCATGCTACACACATTATAGGCGGTTCCCAAGCAGAATGGTAAAGTTTATACTCCCCGCCACCAACAAGCATCAATCCATGGCTTGCCCGAAACGACGGGTGCCTCCAACTAACAACAATCCTAGGGGAGTTTTGTTCGCAATTATTTTGATTTGATTTGCTTAAAGCATGGACTGGGCATCCCGGTGACCAACCATTTTCTTCTGAGTGAGGAGCGGAGTCCACTCCTCTTGAGAATAACCCGCCTAGCATGGAGGATACAGACAACCCTAGTTGATACATGAGCTATTCGAGCATACAAAACAGAATGTTTATTTGAAGGTTTAGAGTTTGGCACATACAAATTTACTTGGAACGGCAGGTAGATACCGTATATAGGTAGGTATGGTGGACTCATATGGAACAACTTTGGGGTTTATGAAATTGGATGCACAAGCAGTATTCCCTCTTAGTACAAGTGAAGGCTAGAAAAAGACTGGGAAGCGACCAGCTAGAGAGCGACAACAGTCATGAACATGCATTAAAATTAATCAACACTGAATGCAAGCATGAGTAGGATATAATTCACCATGAACATAAATATCGTAGAGGCTATGTTGATTTTGTTTCAACTACATGCGTGAACATGTGCCAAGTCAAGCCACTCGAATTATTCAAAATAGGATACCACCCTATCATACCACATCACAACCATTTTAATAGCATGTTGGCACGCAAGGTAAACCATTATAAACTCCTAGCTAATTAAGCATGGCATAAGCAACTACAATCTCTAATTGTCATTGCAAATATGTTTCTTTCATAATAGGCTAAATCAGGAATGATGAACTAATCATATTTACAAACACAAGAGAGGTCGAGTTCATACCAGCTTTTCTCATCTCAATAAGTTCATCATATAATCATCATTATTTCCTTTCACTTGCATGACCGAATAGTGTGGATAATAATAATAGTGCACGTGCATTGGACTAAGCTGGAATCTTCTAGCATTCAATTCAAGAGAGAAGGCAAGGTAATATGGGCTCTTTGTTAGATCAACAATAATGCATATGAGAGCCACTCAACATTTTCATTATGGTCTTCTCCTCTCGATCCCCAAAGAAAAGAAACAAAACTATTTACACAGGAATGCTCCCAACAAGCAAAAGAAGAACGAGAAATCTTTTGGGGTTTTGTTTTTAATTACTACTACTACATGCATGGAAAGTAAACTCACTGAAAGCTACAAATATTTTTTTGGGATTTTTCTTAAGGTTTTTCAAACACACAAGAAGAAAACGAGAAAATGAAAATAAACTAGCATGAATGTTACAATGAAAGAGTATGAGCACCGACAATTGGCATGAGTGTGTGAACATGAATGTAATGTTGGTGAGAGATACGTACTCCCCAAGCTTAGGCTTTTGGCCTAAGTTGGTATATGCCCATGGATGGCCTGGTGGATATCCAAAGTTAAAGTTGGGGTCGTACTGAGATGCATCAGCGACTGCCTGAAGCGCTGCAGCATGGAGGTGGGCTGCCTTCGTCCTCCTCTCGTACTCGGTCACCTCCTCCCTGGTTATAACATATCTCCCTTTTGCCTGAAAGTCAAAGAAGGCAGGAGCAGGGAGAGTGACGTAATAGGTGCGTCGTCTGTCAAAGATTAGTCGATACTGGAGGAACTGATTGTTCCTCTCAACAAACTGATGACGAACCATAGCATTATAATCTAAATAAGCAGTAGGCAACTCAATATCATCTTCATGTATAGGTATCTCAAGAAAATCAACTAAATGGGTTGCATAAATTCCACCAAAGAAATCTCCATTAATTTTGTTATTATGCAACCTGCATGCAACAATGGCCCCCAAGTTATATTGTCTATCTCCTAATACAGCACTTTTGAACGCAAGCCACGGAAGACTCTGGCGCCAACTCCAATTGTTGACACCACATGTAACGCCCGGGTAATTAAGCTACAGTGATCCTCTGCTAATGATGCCACGTGACCTCGTTTATAGTTGCTAATCTCCAGTTAGTTCGAAACCGATTCAAATTCAAATTCAAAATTAGGCAAACAATAAAAGTTTTCAAATATTAAAACTAAAATGTTCGGAGTGAACCAAATATTGCATAGATAATTATTGGGGAAAAACCACACATTTATAAAATGTTTAAATACTATGAGATGAATAAAACAGTAGTAAAAATGATTATTTGAATAACTTTTATGATTAATAAAATGTCAAACTAAGTTATTTGGGGTCTAGACTTTTTGTGACTATGGACTAAGTCAAAATATTGAATTAGATACTAAGTGTATATTTTACTAAATTAAAATGCAACTAAAATAAAGAAATAAAGATATAATAAAGAAAACAGAAAACAAGACAAAAAAAAGGGAAAGGAGAACCCCCCCTTGCCCCCTGGGCTTCGGCCCAGCAGGCCACAAGCCCCCCCCCCCACCACTGGGCCCCTTGGCCCAGTTGGCTCAGCCGACCACGCCGGCCCAGCCGGCCCACCGACGCCGGCCCACCCCACTCCCCTTATCCCCCTCACCGAAACCCTAGCCCGATCCCACCCCCACTTCCCCCGTTTCCCACTCCCTCCCCACGTCCTGGATCGGGGGCGCTCACCCCTCGACCCCGACGCCCGCGTCGACCACCATCGCCGACCCCGCCGCCTCTCCCCGGCGACCGCGCCCCCCCCCACTCCTCGACGCTGGCGCGCGTCCTCGGCGCCGCCTCGCATCGCCGCCGTCGCCTCGCCCCGCCACCAACCCCGAAGCCGCCGGATCGATCCGCGCCCTGCCGCCTGGACGCCGGCACCCTCGACACTGCTGCCCACCACCGCCACGGCCACCTCCTCGACACCTCGCCGGAGCTGCCCCGCCGTCCTCTCCGACGCGACCTCAACTCCTCCCCGAGCCACTGCCAGATCCCTACGCCCCCCCTGTGAGCTCCCCTTCTCCTGGCCCAGTCACCGCGCGACCGCGTCGCCCCGCTCACCGCGGTCGGGCCGCTCCCTGGCCGCGCCCGTCGCCCCGCACCGACGCACCTCGCCCTGCCCCGCCGTTCCGCTACGTCCGTCGCCGCCTGCGCGTGCGGCCACCGCGCCTCGCCCGTCCGCCTACGCCGCGCTGTCGCTCGCCGACACACGCGCGCCCATGGCTCCGGTCCCCTCCGTCCCGCTGCCCCGTTCCGGCCGGCGCTCGTGTGCCCTTGGCCGCCGGCGCCCGCGGCCAGCTCTGGCGCGTTGTCTGGGCGGGTTATGCCCGCACAGCGGGGCTCCGCCCCGTTTCGCCGGGTCCGCCCGCGAGCCCTGTGGCTCTGCTCCGCTCCATCCCCGTTAACCCGCGCCCGATAAGCCCCCTGGGCCAATGACGAACGGGGCCCACGCCCAAAATGATTTTAAAAAAATGATAATAATAATAAAAAATTAAATTAAATAAAAAATAAATAGATAATAATTAAAATGTTAATTAATTAATAAATTAAGTGATTAATTAAGTTAATTAATTCTGATTAGATTAACCTAATTACTAATTAGATTAACTAATCTGTAATTAAACTAAACAGAGAATGACAGGTGGGTCCCACTGGACCCGCATGTCAGGTTGACCAAGTCAACTCTGTTGACTGCTGACGTCAGCATGACATCATGCTGATGTCATAAATTCATTTTTCGAATTAAATAATTAATTAATTGAATTCCAGAAATTAATAAAATCTTTAGAAAATCATATCTTTTAATCCGTAACTCGGATTAAAATATTTTCAACATGAAAGTTACTCAGAACGACGAGACGAATCCGGATACGCAGTCCGTTCGTCCGCCACTCACCCCTAACATATCAAACTCGCAAGTTTCCCCCTCCGGCTCCTCTGCCCGAAAACGCAAAACACCGGGGATACTTTCCCGGATGTTTCCCCCTTCACCGGTATCACCTCATACCGCGTTAGGGCACCTCTAACGCCGTTACTTGTCATGTCATGCATCACTATGCATCTGCTTGCTTAAATATTTATTGTTTCCCCCCCCTCTTCTCTCGATAGACACCGAGACCGACGCTGCTGCTACCCAGTACGACTACGGAGTTGACGACCCCTCTCTCTTGCCAGAGCAACCAGGCAAGCCCCCCCTTTGATCACCAGATATCGCCTACTCTTCTCTATACTGCTTGCATTAGAGTAGTGTAGCATGTTACTGCTTCCCGTTAATCCTATACTGATGCATAGCCTGTCCTTGCTACTACTGTTGTTACCTTTACCTGCAATCCTAATGCTTAGTATAGGATGCTAGTATTTTCATCAGTGGCCCTACATCCTTGTCCGTCTGCCATGCTATACTATCGGGCCGTGATCACTCGGGAGTTGATCACGGGTATATACTATACTTTATACATGATACATGTGGTGGCTAAAGACGGGTCGGCTTGAGGAGCACCCGCGAGTGGATCTTTGAGGCAGAGCGGCAGGGCAGGTTCCGACCACCTAGGAGAGAGGTGGGCCTGGCCCTGGTCGGCGTTCGCGGTTACTTAACACGCTTAACGAGATCTGGGTATTTGATCTGAGTCTGGCCATTTGGTCTATACGCACTAACCATCTACGCGGGAGTAGTTATGGGTATCCCGGCGTCGTGGTATCAGCCGAAGCCTTCTTGACGTCAGCGACGGAGCGGCGCGCGCTGGATTGGACTGGAACGCCACTAGGCTAGGTCTGCTTCCGGCCGCCCACGCAACGTGCAGGTGTGCTAAGGGCGATGGGCCCAGACCCCTGGGCGCTTAGGTTTAGACCGGCGTGCTGACCTCTCTGTTGGTCTAGGTGGGGCTGCGACGTGTTGATCTTCCGAGGCCGGGCATGACCCAGGAAAGTGTGTCCGGCCAAATGGGATCGAGCGTGTTGGGGTATGTGGTGCACCCCTGCAGGGAAGTTAATCTATTCGAATAGCCGTGATCTTCGGTAACAGGACGATTTGGAGTTGTACCTTGACCTTATGACAACTAGAACCGGATACTTAATAAAACACACCCTTCCAAGTGCCAGATACAACCGGTGGTCGCTCTCTCACAGGGCGACGAGGGGAGGATCATCGGTTAGGATTATGCTATACGATGCTGCTTGGAGGACTTCAGTCTACTCTCTTCTACATGCTGCAAGACGGAGGCTGCCAGAAGCGTAGTCTTCGAAAGGACTAGCTATCCCCCTCTTATTCCGGCTTTCTGCAGTCCAGCCCACATATTAGCCTTATTCCAGTTGATACCAATGCATACATATGTAGTGTAGCTCCTTGCTTGCGAGTACTTTGGATGAGTACTCACGGTTGCTTTCTCCCCCTTTTTCCCCCTTTCCTTTCTTCCTGGTTGTCGCAACCAGATGTTGGAGCCCAGGAGCCAGACGCCACCGTCGACGACGACTCCTACTACACCGGAGGTGCCTACTACTACGTGATGCCCGCTGACGACGACCAGGAGTAGTTAGGAGGATCCCAGGCAGGAGGCCTGCGCCTCTTTCGATCTGTATCCCAGTTTGTGCTAGCCTTCTTAAGGCAAACTTGTTTAACTTATGTCTGTACTCAGATATTGTTGCTTCCGCTGACTCGTCTATGATCGAGCTCTTGTATTCGAGCCTTCGAGGCTCCTGGCTTGTAATATGATGCTTGTATGACGTATTTTATTTGTAGAGTTGTGTTGTGATATCTTCCCGTGAGTCCCTGATTTTGATCGTACACGTTTGCGTGTATGATTAGTGTACGGTCAAATCGGGGGCGTCACAAGTTGGTATCAGAGCCGACTGCCTGTAGGAATCCCCCTTCCACACTCCTTGGCCGAAGTCGAGTCTAGACATTGTAAAAACTTTTACTAACTTGGCTGTGTGCCTTACGGGCCCACGTCGCCATCGGGTGGTACTAGGATCTTTTACTCCTCGACCTTTACTCTGGGACTCTGAACTCTCTTCTACTCGGGTTAAACGAATCTACTAACTCTGACACTAGGATCCCGTTACGACATTCACCCCAAAGTTGGATAAGCCCTAGTTGTTCTTTAGAGTAGTACTTGAACATTATCCACATTGTCATTTGACTCCTGTGAAAACATCTTTGTTTTCAGATGGAACCCACGGGGCAGGTCATGCGCCACACGACGGCCATTGGTACCTCAGGATCACCTGCTGTGTTGGTTGAGATGATGACCTATCTGGGTTATCGCTGGCACCCTGAGTACACCGTCTATGAGGAGTATCAGGACTTCAACCAGGAGCAGTACCGTGCCATCGTCCACCTCTACTCTCGGGAGTATGACTCCACTACCGTGCTGCACACTGCTCATGGTGTTGGAGTGACTATCGATATGGCGGTCCACGATGCTGCTTATGCTGCTCTGACCCGTCTCCGTGGAGAGTATCAGGAGTTGGATACCTCCCCCTTCAGGCACATTGCTATCGCATCCGATGTTGGTGCGGAGGGATACTACACTGCTGCCTACTCCACTGTCACCCGAGAGCCCTTCTACCATCAGAACCTGGTTCTGCATGCTGATGGGCTGGATCGAGCTAACCGAGCTCTTCGCCACGAGTTGTACACCACACGTCAGCACCTCTACCGTGCTCTGACGATGTTGCACCCCTTCGTCGGATCTGGGGAGCTGTCGCGTTCTGCTATCTACCCAGCCAGGACCGTGATGCCCCAGGGCGTCGGCTGGCCAGATGTGGGAGGCTACTCTCCTGCATTGGGCCCTCTCCTGCCACCTGCGCGTCGGGTTCCGCACCAGAGTATCCGCGGACCCCAGGCTACTCACATGGAGGTCTTCCCTTCGCGTCACTGCCAGCTGTCGGGCTACACCTACCTCCGCAGTACCGCATGGGACTGACGTAGACTTGCTTATTAGTGTTAGATGCATTCTCCGCGAGCCTGCGTGCCGCCTATGATGTCTTAGTCTATGTACTGAACACTGTGTAACGAACTCTATGCATGATCTCTTTTGTAAGATATGCCGACTACTATGTGGTATCTATCGTGCTGCTTTCGTTGTGCATGTTTCATCATGAATGATTCTTGTTTTTACAATTCCTCAATGCTGAACTACCCCTGTTAAATATTAGCAGGATGGTTAGACCAGGTGGTCGTGGTCGTGGTGGCAACGCCCCACCACCGCCTGAGTACATGGCTGGGATGATGCAACAGTTTGAGCTGAATCGTCAGTTCATGGAGAATATTATGGCTCAGTTTCCTCGCCCCAATATGAACCAGCAGCCAACCCAAGTGACCCTGCAGGATTTCATGCGCCTGAACCCAACTGTGTACCGCAGCTCAACTCAGCCTCTGGATGCTGATGACTGGCTCCGTGACATCACCTATGAGATGGAGTCTGCTGATGTAGCCCCTGCCAGCTATGTCACCTTTGCTTCCTTCTTCCTGAAGGGACCCGCAGCTCAATGGTGGGACAGCCACAGGCGTACACTGCCAGCTGGAACAATCATCACCTGGCCAGACTTCCAAGCTGCCTTCCGTGCTCGCTTCATTCCTCAGGGAGTTATGGACCGGAAGAAGCGTGAGTTCCGCAACCTCACCCAAGGCAACAAAACTGTGGAAGCTTATCAGCGGGAGTTTCTGGACTTGTCCCGCTATGCTGAAGAGGACATTGCAACTGATGCACGCAGACAGGAGAAGTTCCGGGATGGCCTTCAAGCTGACATCAAACTCGCACTTCTAGTGCATGATTTTGCTGATTTCGCCACTCTGGTGAACAAAGCCATCAATGTCGAAACTGGTCTGTAGGAATACCAGAGCTCTCACAGGCGCAACCATGACACGGGCTCATCTTCGGGCCCGTCCTCGCAGAAGCGCAAGATATGGATTCCCAATAGCTTGTACCAGCCGGATGCACCTACCCCAAGGCAGACCTATGCTGCACCTCGTCTGCCTACTCCTCCGACTAGGCGGCCAAGACTCCCAGCTCCACCACCACAAGCTCCTGTTCCCACTCCCAATAATGGATTGTGCTTCAGGTGTGGACAACCAGGGCATCGTGCTAGGGAATGCAACCAGAACCCGAATCAACTGGACCTTCCAGCAACTGGCCGTGGAAGCAACCACCCCCGCAGCAACAATGCCAAGTCTTATGGTCGTGTTCATGCCAACCACGTTGATCTGAGCGAAGCTCAAGACCAGCCTGCTACTGTGATGGGTACCCTCCTCGTAAATTCAGTACCAGCATCCGTTTTATTTGATACAGGTGCATCGCATTCATTCATGTCAGAAGGTTTTGCATGCTTGCACGACATTAAATGTGAGAACATGGATGCTTCACTATTAGTACACACCCCTGCGGGCCAATGTCGAACCTCCATGATTTGCAACGACGTCCCTGTAGAAATCGAAGGGCTGGAATTCCTTGTCTCTCCCATCGTACTGAAGTCCTGTAGCATTGATCTCATTCTGGGAATGAATTGGTTAAAAGCGCATACTGCTTCTATAGTTTGCGCCACTAAGGTCGTCCATTTGCTACACCCTTCTGATGAAATAATAGCTTATCGAGCTCATCTAGTTCAGAACGCCGAGGCACGACTTTATGCCTTGAATGCGTTGAACGCTGCACCACTCGAGGGCATTGAAAACATTCCCGTCGTTCGTGAATTCCAAGATGTCTTCCCAGAAGAACTTCCAGGGATTCCCCCTGCTAGAGCTGTCGAATTCATCATCGACTTGAAACCCGGCACCACCCCTATAGCCAAACGACCCTATAAGATGCCGCCGCATGAACTCCTTGAGCTTAAGGAGGAAATCGACAAATCTCTTGTCAAAGGTTTCATTCGCCCAAGTTGCTCTCCTTGGGGAGCACCTTCTCTCTTTGTTAGGAAGAAGGATGGGACAAACCGATTGGTCCAAGACTACCGTCCTATAAACCAAGCTACCATTCAGAATAAATACCCTCTTCCTCGGATCAATGATCTTTACGATCAACTGGCTGGTTCATCAGTGTTCTCCAAACTTGACTTGAGGTTGGGTTACCACCAGATCCGTGTTCGTGAAGAGGACATCCCAAAAACTGCCTTCGTGACTCGGTATGGATCATACGAGTACACCGTCATGTCATTCGGTTTAACGAATGCTCCAGCCACTTTCTCTCGTCTGATGAATTATATATTCATGGATTACCTCGACAAGTTCGTCGTGGTTTATTTGGACGATATCCTTGTATTTTCCAAGAACAAGGAGGAACATGCTGAACATCTTCGTCTTGTGCTGGAAAAACTTCGAGAGCATCAACTCTATGCTAAGTATTCCAAGTGTGAATTCTGGCTCCCCGAAGTAACCTATCTTGGGCATGTCATCTCCAAGAATGGTATTGCCGTCAACCCTGAACGAGTTCAGGCTATTCTCGATTGGACTCCTCCGAAGAATGTGAAGCAAGTCCGAAGTTTCCTCGGTCTCGCCAGCTATTGCCGTCGATTCGTCGAGAACTTCTCCAAGATTGCCAGGCCCCTGACTAATCTGTTGCATAAGGGTGTCAAGTTTGACTGGACAGACAAGTGTCAGGAAAGTTTCCAGGCGCTCAAAGACAAGTTGACTTCTGCCCCCGTACTTGCTCCACCTGATACTAAGAAGGACTTCGTCATTTACTGCGACGCTTCCCGTCAAGGATTAGGCTGTGTCCTAATGCAGGAGCGCAGAGTGATTGCTTATGCCTCTCGTCAACTGCGCCCTCACGAAGAAAACTACCCAGTTCACGACCTCGAGCTTGCTGCTGTCATTCATGCACTGAAGCAGTGGCGACATTACCTTCTCGGTAATCGTTGCGAGATCTTCACCGACCATCAAAGTCTGAAGTATCTGTTTACTCAGCCAGATTTGAACCTACGCCAGCAAAGATGGATGGAAACTGTTGCAGACTTTGACGTGGATATATCATATACCCCCGGCAAGGCTAATGTAATGGCTGATGCCCTGAGCCGCAAGTCTTACTGCAACCACCTCCAGGTACACAAAGTTCAGCCCTCGCTTGTCGAAGAATTTAGAGGGCTGAACCTCCATATTGTTCCCCCGGGATCACTCGCTCCCCCTCCCGAAGGTTTCCCCAAACAGAACCTCCATGTTGTTCCCAAGGGTTCTCTCAATACCCTGGTTGCGAAACCAGATCTTGTGGACACCATCAAATGGATACAGAAATGTGACGATGAAGTCCTCAAGATTAAGCGCGACCTCAAAAGGGGGAAGCCCTCATTCTTCACGATCGCCGACGATGGCGCCTTGTATTTCAAAGGCCGCTTAGTGGTACCATGTTCGAAGAAAAACCTGGATAAGACTAAAAGGGTTATGCAAGAAGCTCATGATACGCCTCTGTCCATCCATCCTGGTAGTACAAAGATGTATCAGGATATTCGTCAAAGATTCTGGTGGTCTAATATGAAGCAGGACATTGCTCGTTATGTTGCTGAGTGTGACATTTGTCGCCGAATCAAAGTAGAGCATCAAAGGCCTGCTGGGACTCTGCAACCTATCTCTATTCCTGAATGGAAATGGGACCATGTTGAAATGGACTTCGTCACTGGATTTCCCAAATCGCAGAAAGGTAATGATGCTATTCTTGTCGTCATTGACCGGCTTTCCAAAGTTGCCCATTTTCTGGCGGTCAAAGAGACAATCACTGCTAGTCAGCTTGCTACTCTCTACATGGCCAGAATTGTTTCACTTCACGGTATCCCACTGGTTATCAGTTCAGACCGTGGCAGCTTATTCACTTCAAGGTTTTGGGCGAGTTTCCAAGAAGCTATGGGGACTCATCTGTCGTTCAGTATTGCGTTCCATCCTCAGTCGCAAGGACAGGTTGAACGTGTCAACCAAGTTCTCGAAGACATGCTTCGAGCTTGTGTAATCTCATTTGACAAGAAATGGGAGGAATCTCTTCCATATGCCGAGTTCTCTTATAATAATAGCTATCAAGCTAGTCTAAAGATGTCCCCCTTCGAAGTGCTATATGGACGAAAGTGTCGGACCCCTCTGAACTGGTCAGAAACTGGGGAACGCCCACTCTTCGGTCCGGATATTATCCAACAGGCCGAAGAACAAGTTCGCATTATTCGCGAGAATCTCAAGACTGCTCAGTCACGTCAGAAAAGTCAGTATGACCGTCATCACCAAGACATGGTCTATCAACCTGGCGAAAAGGCTTATCTACGAGTTACACCAATGAAGGGTGCTCACCGCTTCGGGATCAAGGGCAAGCTAGCTCCTCGCTATATCGGTCCCTTCACTATTCTCGAAAGGCGTGGAAAGGTGGCATATCAACTGGAGCTTCCACCGAACCTTTCTCAGGTTCACGATGTGTTCCACGTGTCACAACTCCGCCGTTGCTTCAAGGATCCAATCCGAGCGGTGGATCATGAAGTGCTCGAATTGCAACAGGACCTCTCGTATAAAGAGCATCTGGTCCGCATTCTTGACCAAGCTGAACGCCGCACACGTCAGAAGGCGATCAAATTCCTCAAAGTCCAGTGGTCGAATCACTCTGAAGACGAAGCCACTTGGGAACGCGAGGATCGCCTGCGTGATGAATACCCCGCGTTGTTTCCTTCTACCTCCTAAATCTCGGGACGAGATTTCTTGTAGTGGAGGAGTTTTGTAACGCCCGGGTAATTAAGCTACAGTGATCCTCTGCTAATGATGCCACGTGACCTCGTTTATAGTTGCTAATCTCCAGTTAGTTCGAAACCGATTCAAATTCAAATTCAAAATTAGGCAAACAATAAAAGTTTTCAAATATTAAAACTAAAATGTTCGGAGTGAACCAAATATTGCATAGATAATTATTGGGGAAAAACCACACATTTATAAAATGTTTAAATACTATGAGATGAATAAAACAGTAGTAAAAATGATTATTTGAATAACTTTTATGATTAATAAAATGTCAAACTAAGTTATTTGGGGTCTAGACTTTTTGTGACTATGGACTAAGTCAAAATATTGAATTAGATACTAAGTGTATATTTTACTAAATTAAAATGCAACTAAAATAAAGAAATAAAGATATAATAAAGAAAACAGAAAACAAGACAAAAAAAGGGAAAAGGAGAACCCCCCCTTGCCCCCTGGGCTTCGGCCCAGCAGGCCACAAGCCCCCCCCCCCCACCACTAGGCCCCTTGGCCCAGTTGGCTCAGCCGACCACGCCGGCCCAGCCGGCCCACCGACGCCGGCCCACCCCACTCCCCTTATCCCCCTCACCGAAACCCTAGCCCGATCCCACCCCCACTTCCCCCGTTTCCCACTCCCTCCCCACGTCCTGGATCGGGGGCGCTCACCCCTCGACCCCGACGCCCGCGTCGACCACCATCGCCGACCCCGCCGCCTCTCCCCGGCGACCGCGCCCCCCCCACTCCTCGACGCTGGCGCGCGTCCTCGGCGCCGCCTCGCATCGCCGCCGTCGCCTCGCCCCGCCACCAACCCCGAAGCCGCCGGATCGATCCGCGCCCTGCCGCCTGGACGCCGCCACCACCCGACGCCGGCACCCTCGACACTGCTGCCCACCACCGCCACGGCCACCTCCTCGACACCTCGCCGGAGCTGCCCCGCCGTCCTCTCCGACGCGACCTCAACTCCTCCCCGAGCCACTGCCAGATCCCTACGCCCCCCCTGTGAGCTCCCCTTCTCCTGGCCCAGTCACCGCGCGACCGCGTCGCCCCGTTCACCGCGGTCGGGCCGCTCCCTGGCCGCGCCCGTCGCCCCGCACCGACGCACCTCGCCCTGCCCCGCTGTTCCGCTACGTCCGTCGCCGCCTGCGCGTGCGGCCACCGCGCCTCGCCCGTCCGCCTACGCCGCGCTGTCGCTCGCCGACACACGCGCGCCCATGGCTCCGGTCCCCTCCGTCCCGCTGCCCCGTTCCGGCCGGCGCTCGTGTGCCCTTGGCCGCCGGCGCCCGCGGCCAGCTCTGGCGCGTTGTCTGGGCGGGTTATGCCCGCACAGCGGGGCTCCGCCCCGTTTCGCCGGGTCCGCCCGCGAGCCCTGTGGCTCTGCTCCACTCCATCCCCGTTAACCCGCGCCCGATAAGCCCCCTGGGCCAATGACGAACGGGGCCCACGCCCAAAATGATTTAAAAAAAATGATAATAATAATAAAAAATTAAATTAAATTAAAAATAAATAGATAATAATTAAAATGTTAATTAATTAATTAATTAAGTGATTAATTAAGTTAATTAATTCTGATTAGATTAACCTAATTACTAATTAGATTAACTAATCTGTAATTAAACTAAACAGAGAATGACAGGTGGGTCCCACTGGACCCGCATGTCAGGTTGACCAAGTCAACTCTGTTGACTGCTGACGTCAGCATGACATCATGCTGATGTCATAAATTCATTTTTCGAATTAAATAATTAATTAATTGAATTCCAGAAATTAATAAAATCTTTAGAAAATCATATCTTTTAATCCGTAACTCGGATTAAAATATTTTCAACATGAAAGTTGCTCAGAACGACGAGACGAATCCGGATACGCAGTCCGTTCGTCCGCCACTCACCCCTAACATATCAAACTCGCAAGTTTCCCCCTCCGGCTCCTCTGCCCGAAAACGCAAAACACCGGGGATACTTTCCCGGATGTTTCCCCCTTCACCGGTATCACCTCATACCGCGTTAGGGCACCTCTAACGCCGTTACTTGTCATGTCATGCATCACTATGCATCTGCTTGCTTAAATATTTATTGTTTCTCCCCCCTCTTCTCTCGATAGACACCGAGACCGACGCTGCTGCTACCCAGTACGACTACGGAGTTGACGACCCCTCTCTCTTGTCAGAGCAACCAGGCAAGCCCCCCCTTTGATCACCAGATATCGCCTACTCTTCTCTATACTGCTTGCATTAGAGTAGTGTAGCATGTTACTGCTTCCCGTTAATCCTATACTGATGCATAGCCTGTCCTTGCTACTACTGTTGTTACCTTTACCTGCAATCCTAATGCTTAGTATAGGATGCTAGTATTTTCATCAGTGGCCCTACATCCTTGTCCGTCTGCCATGCTATACTATCGGGCCGTGATCACTCGGGAGTTGATCACGGGTATATACTATACTTTATACATGATACATGTGGTGGCTAAAGACGGGTCGGCTTGAGGAGCACCCGCGAGTGGATCTTTGAGGCGGAGCGGCAGGGCAGGTTCCGACCACCTAGGAGAGAGGTGGGCCTG
The DNA here is from genome assembly GCF_056163025.1 of Triticum urartu. Taxonomy (NCBI): domain Eukaryota; kingdom Viridiplantae; phylum Streptophyta; class Magnoliopsida; order Poales; family Poaceae; genus Triticum; species Triticum urartu. Next base: position 540,298,321 of record NC_141876.1, read on the forward strand.
GCCCTGGTCGGCGTTCGCGGTTACTTAACACGCTTAACGAGATCTGGGTATTTGATCTGAGTCTGGCCATTTGGTCTATACGCACTAACCATCTACGCGGGAGTAGTTATGGGTATCCCGGCGTCGTGGTATCAGCCGAAGCCTTCTTGACGTCAGCGACGGAGCGGCGCGCGCTGGATTGGACTGGAACGCCACTAGGCTAGGTCTGCTTCCGGCCGCCCACGCAACGTGCAGGTGTGCTAAGGGCGATGGGCCCAGACCCCTGGGCGCTTAGGTTTAGACCGGCGTGCTGACCTCTCTGTTGGTCTAGGTGGGGCTGCGACGTGTTGATCTTCCGAGGCCGGGCATGACCCAGGAAAGTGTGTCCAGCCAAATGGGATCGAGCGTGTTGGGGTATGTGGTGCACCCCTGCAGGGAAGTTAATCTATTCGAATAGCCGTGATCTTCGGTAACAGGACGATTTGGAGTTGTACCTTGACCTTATGACAACTAGAACCGGATACTTAATAAAACACACCCTTCCAAGTGCCAGATACAACCGGTGGTCGCTCTCTCACAGGGCGACGAGGGGAGGATCATCGGTTAGGATTATGCTATACGATGCTGCTTGGAGGACTTCAGTCTACTCTCTTCTACATGCTGCAAGACGGAGGCTGCCAGAAGCGTAGTCTTCGAAAGGACTAGCTATCCCCCTCTTATTCCGGCTTTCTGCAGTCCAGCCCACATATTAGCCTTATTCCAGTTGATACCAATGCATACATATGTAGTGTAGCTCCTTGCTTGCGAGTACTTTGGATGAGTACTCACGGTTGCTTTCTCCCCCTTTTTCCCCCTTTCCTTTCTTCCTGGTTGTCGCAACCAGATGTTGGAGCCCAGGAGCCAGACGCCACCGTCGACGACGACTCCTACTACACCGGAGGTGCCTACTACTACGTGATGCCCGCTGACGACGACCAGGAGTAGTTAGGAGGATCCCAGGCAGGAGGCCTGCGCCTCTTTCGATCTGTATCCCAGTTTGTGCTAGCCTTCTTAAGGCAAACTTGTTTAACTTATGTCTGTACTCAGATATTGTTGCTTCCGCTGACTCGTCTATGATCGAGCTCTTGTATTCGAGCCTTCGAGGCTCCTGGCTTGTAATATGATGCTTGTATGACGTATTTTATTTGTAGAGTTGTGTTGTGATATCTTCCCGTGAGTCCCTGATTTTGATCGTACATGTTTGCATGTATGATTAGTGTACGGTCAAATCAGGGGCGTCACACCACAGTTCGACGCTGCACCAGAAGCTCGGCCCAGCGAGATGGTTTCAAGCCCACTTTCCAAGAGCTCGCGCTTCAGCCCAAGAGGAAGAAGCCCAAGGCCAAGCCTTTCACGGCCCAGATGCATGAAGAGCCTGCTTCTGATGGAATTCCTCCTGCAACCCCTGTCAGTCGACTACAGGAAGTTGGACGTGAGCTTCAGATTGATGCTGATCTGCTAACTGTGGATGCACTTATGGTGGACCCACCTGCTGTAGCTTCGCCTAAACATGATGATTAGTGTGTCCCTGGAGTATTGGGTTTTGCAAGCCCTTAATTTTGCCTTTTCACTATTTTTAGGCTGTTTCCTGCTTCTGGAACTTTGGAACTTGGTGATGTTGGGACAGACTAAACTGTTGTCTTTTGAAAATGTGGTATTGTGTACCACGTGGTTACTGGCCTTTAACTTTTGCTATAATGAGTAATAGCTGTAGAAACTAGAATATTCTTTGTTGGAATGTGAGAGGCCTAAATTCTGAAGCTAGACAGAGAGCTGTTAGGTAGAAAATTGAGGAGAGCCAATGTTCAATCGCTTGTCTACAAGAAACGAAATGTACTTCTTTTTACTCGAGGACAATCAAATCTTTCTGCCCTAAAAGATTTGACTCTTTTGTCTGTTCTCCCTCAATTGGGGCTTCTGGTGGAATTATTGTTGTCTGGAATTCTGCAGTTTTTAGTGGCACTATCATAGAGGTGCAGCAGTTTGCTGTGGTGGTTCAGTTTACTTCCAGACAAAATAATGAAACTTGGACTCTTGTGGCTGTTTATGGTCCTTGTCAGGGTATAGCCAGGGACAATTTTGTTAATTGGTTATACAACCTTGTTATACCTGTTAATGAGCATTGGTTGCTACTTGGCGATTTTAATTTCCTCCGATCTGTGGATAACAGAAACTTACCGGGTGGGGACATAAATGACATGTTCATTTTTAATGAGATTATCGGTCACCTGGGCCTCCTTGAACTTCCAATCAAAGGCAGATCCTACACATGGTCCAATATGCAGGATACCCCACTTCTTGAGCAGCTGGTTCTTTACCTCTGTAGATTGGATTTCTGATTACCCCATGACTGAAGTTCTACCTCTGGCTAGGACTGCATCTGATCATGTGCCTTGTCTAGTATCCATCAAAACTTCCATTCCAAAATCAAACATCTTTAGGTTTGAAAACTATTGGCTTGAACTGGAAGGTTTCATGAATTGTGTTGAATCCTCTTGGAAGCAGCCCTCTCGGAAGACACACATCACTGCAAAAATTGCAGACAAATTTAAGTGTTTGAGAATGTGTCTTAAGAGATGGCAAATGAATATTTCCAAATTGAAGCTATTGATTAGCAAATGTAATCATGTCATTTTCCTTTTGGATGAACTAGAGGAGTGGAGGCCTCTTGTTATTCAGGAAAACAACTTCAGAAGAATTGTCAAAACACATTTGGAAAAGCTTCTGCACTTACAGTTTCTGTACTGGAAGAAGCGATGCTCTATCAGATACTTTAAGGTGGGGGGAGAAAACACTAAGTTTTTCCATGCTATGGCCACTGAGAGACATAGGCGAAACTCCATAGCAAGTCTAAGACTACCTGATGGAACTGTAGTCTCTGATCATTCCCAAATGGCTGGACTTATCTGGAGCTGTTTTAAGAATAGAATGGGCACCTCTAGAGGGATTGTGATGGGTTTTGACTTGTCTTCACTAATCTCACCAGTATCTGGCCTTGAGGTGCTCACTAGGCCTTTTGAAAAGGAGGAAATGGATAATGTGGTCAAACATATGCCTGTGGATAAGGCACCTGGTCCGGATGGTTTTAATGGCCTGTTTTTTAAGAAATGCTGGCACCTTATTTCTGGGGATTTTTATGAGCTCGCCCAGGCCTTTCATGAGGGAAAGGCTGTCTTAGATAACATCAATAGTTCTTTTATTACTCTTGTGCCCAAAAAACTTTCTCCTGAGGAAGTGGGAGACTTCAGACCAATCTCTCTCACTAGTATGGGGCTTAAATTTTTGTCCAAAATGGCTGCTAATAGACTTCAAACAATAATCATGCAGTGCATCCATAAGAACCAATATGGTTTCATCAAAACCAGAACAATACAGGATTGCCTGGGTTGGACTTTCGAGTACTTACATCAATGCCACCAGTCCAAGAGGCCAATAGTAATCCTTAAATTGGATTTTGAAAAGGCATTTGACTCCATTGAGCATGAAGCTATCTTTCAAATTCTCAGGTATAAGGGATTTAATGATAAGTGGATTCTTTGGATGAAACAGCTCCTTACCACTGGTACTTCTTCTATCTTGCTCAACGGAGTCCCTGGGAGGAAATTTTTTTGTAAGAAAGGAGTTAGACAGGGTGACCCTGTATCTCCCCTGCTATTTGTCATAGTTGCTGACCTGCTACAAACAGTGATTAATGATATGTACAGGAGGGGACTTCTGCATCTACCTATTCCCTGCCATGATACAGACTACCCTGTGATCCAGTATGCTAATGATACTTTGATCATCCTCCTTGCAGACAGGGTCCAACTACTGGCTCTGAAGGATATGCTGCAGGTGTTCTCTCAGTACACTGGCCTGGATGTCAATTATCAAAAGTCTTCCATTATTCCAATCAATGTTAACTCTGCTGTAATGGAGGATTTAGCAACTGCTTTTGACTGCAAAATTGGTACAATGCCATTTACATATCTGGGATTACCTGTGGGGACCACCAGGCCCAAAATGGCAGACTTCATGCCACTGGTTGACTGTATGGAGAGAAGAATGACTGCCAGTTCTTCTTTCCTTAACCAAGGAGAAAGGCTACAGTTCCTAAACTCGGCTCTATCCTCTCTACCAATTTTCTTTATGGGTAGCCTTGCTCTCCCAGCTGGTATTCTGAAGCAGTTGGAAAGAATTCAAAGGCAGTGCTTGTGGAGAAAGCATAGAGATGAGCCAGCTCCATCTCTGGTGGCTTGGAAACTCATATGTAGGCCAAAAAGCAAAGCAGGTCTTGGTATTCTTAATCTGGGGGTTCAGAATGTGGCTCTCCTTCTCAAGCATGCCAGCAATTTCCTGAACAAACGACAAATTCCTTGGGTATCTCTAGTTTGGGACTCATATTATTTTGAGAGAATGCCCCAGGGAACAAATGACTGTGGCTCCTTTTGGTGGAGGGATATTTGCAAAGTCATGCAGCATTTTAGGGACTGCTCCTGGGTACAGGTCAATGAAGGGGACACTGCTCTCTTTTGGTCTGATAATTGGAACCTTGGCTCTGCGACGTCTAGTTTGCAGGCACGATTCCCAAGGCTTTTCTCTTTTGCCAAGGACCCCTGGGTCTCAATTAAAGAAATTTTCAACACCCAGGATCTGCACCAATTTTTTCATCTACCCTTATCGGCTCAAGACTTTGATGAGTTAAATCTGATAAAGGCTTTAATGAGCTCACACAGAAGGGACCCCAGCTTGAAGGATTGTTGGTTCTGGCAGGGCTCCTCCAAGTTTTTCAAACCCAAGATGTTTTACTTACTCTCCTTTCAGTTTGAGTCCTTCAATCCTTTGCTCTGTTGGATATGAAAATCCTCCTGTACTCTCAAGATCAAGGTCTTTGCTTGGTTGCTTATTATGGACAGGTTAAACACCAAGGATGTAGTTGAAAGGAGACACTGGCACATGGAGGATGGAGTCCACTGTACACTATGCCCTTTGCAGGCTAGGGAAACAAGAGACCACTTATTTTTCAATTGCAATTTCAGTGTAAGGGTCTGGAATTATCTGCAGATTGATTGGACTGCTGGCACATCTATGATTGAGCTGGTTACTCAGGCAAGGAGAGGTTTTGCAAGGCCTTTCTTTTCTGAAGTGGTATTCATTGCTTGCTGGCATATTTGGCTAGTCAGAAATGCCAAAGTGTTCAGACATGAGAGGGCCAGTTTCAATAAATGGAGGTTTGCTTTTCGGCAGGATATTAGTCTCATGCAGCACAGGATCAGAGCTACTTACAAGGATGACCTACTCAAATGGATCTCTTACCTCCCACCCTAAGCTAGTTTGGTAGGGCTTTCTCTTTTCTTTTTTGTTCCTTGTAACCTGGTTATTCCTTGTAATCAACTTGTTGTACCTATTATATTCTCAACAAAGTTTTGATCTGCTGTGGGGGTTTTACCCCACAGTTCACAGTCAAAAAAAAAAATACAGCACTTTTGAGAACACTAAGATCTGACACACACACATGTGACATGCCTCATCCTTACCATTTATGCATCTACCTATAAAGAGAGCAAAATAATGTATAGCAGGAAAATGAGTGCTCCCTATGGTAGCTTGCGTGATTTCCCTAGATTCCCCCACAGTTATACTAGCAAGAAAGTCTCTATATTCATATTTGGGAGGTTCACTAACATTACCCCATTGTGGGAGTTTACAAGCAGTGTTAAAATCTTCTAGTTCCATGGTATAAGATTTGTCATAAAGATCAAACAGGACAGTTTGAGAATTGCGTGATGACGAAAATTCAAACCTTCTCACAAAGGAATCGGTGAGGTAGTGGTACTGACGGCACTTATCTGCCACGAAGCTCTCAATATCGGCGTTCCGCACATATGCGTCAAATTCCTCCTTGATTCCTGCTTGGACCATGAAATCTTCTGACGGCCATTCACAAGGCCGCACTTGACCGTTCCTTGGTGGTTCATCGTCCGGCTCACGCATTGCGGGCCTGGGTCCTTGCTTCCTTGAAGAACCATCTTGGTACATTTTCCTAAACATATTTCCTCTGAAAAATTTCTGAAATTTTTAGCAACTCAAAATAAAAGTGAACCAAACTCAACAAAATTGATAGCAACTACTCCTACAAGTGCCTAGAGGCCATATCATGCATTAAAACTACTTTTGACCACATAAATTTGACATGCAAGCTCAAGAACAGGGTCACCTAAGTAGCAAAAATTTGCAATGAATAAATCACTAGAACAAAAACTAATTGGACCATTGGAGGAGTCACATACCAAAGAACAATCCCCAAAGCAATTTTGTGAATGGAGCTTTGAGCTAGGAGATCAAAAATGGTAGCAAGATGAGCTGGAACTCGTGCTTGAGCTGGTTGGTGATTTTTTGGGAGGAAGAAGGAGTGTGTGGTGGCTGGAATAAGTGGAGGGGGCCACCAGGGGGCCATGAGGTAGGGGGCGCGCCCAGGGGGTAGGGCGCGCCCTGGACCCTCGTGGCCAGGTGCTGGCTCCCCCTGATGTGTTCTCAGTGCCAGATATTCTCAAATATTCCAGAAAAAATCATATTAAATTTTTAGGGCATTTGGAGGACTTTTATTTTCGAGGTATTTTTTATTGCATGGATAATTCAGAAAACTGACAGAAATTACTATTTTTGCTTTATTTAATATAAATAACAAAAAGTAAAAAGAGGGTACAGTGAGTTGTGTTTTCTAAATTCACCCATCTCATGTTATTCAAAAGGAATCCACTAACAAGGTGGATCAAGTCTTGTTAACAAATTCATTCCGAATAACATGGAACCAGTGAAATTTCGAATAATACTAGGTTACCTCAACGGGGATATGCACATCCCCAACAATAAGAATATCATATTTCTTCTTGACAGTAGGAAGAGGAAATTCAAAACCTCCAATAGTGATTGTTGAAATTTTTCCAATAGAATTGATACCGTGGACTTGAGGTTGTTTTCTCGGAAAGTGTACCGTATGCTCATTACCATTAACATGAAAAGTGACATTGCCTTTGGTGCAATCAATAACGGCCCCTGCAGTATTCAAAAAGGGTCTTTCAAGAATAATAGACATACTATCGTCCTTGGGAATATCACGAATAACAAAGTCCGTTAAAATAGTAACGTCTGCAACCACAACAGACACATCCTCACAAATACCGACAGGTATAGCAGTTGATTTATCAACCATTTGCAAAGATATTTCAGTAGGTGTCAACTTATTAAAATCAAGTCTATGATATAAAGAGAGAGGCATAACACTAACACCGGCTCCAAGATCACATAAAGCAGTTTTAACATAGTTTCTTTTAATGGAGCATGGTATAGTTGGTACTGCGGGGTCTCCAAGTTTCTTAGGTATTCCACCCTTAAAGGTATAATTCGCAAGCATGGTGGAAATTTCAGCTTCCGGTATCTTTCTCTTATTTGTAACAATATCCTTCATATACTTAGCATAAGGATTCATTTTAAGCATATCGGTCAAACACATACGCAAAAAGATAGGTCTAATCATTTCAGCAAAGCGCTCAAAATCCTCATCATCCTTTTTCTTGGATGGTTTAGGAGGAAAAGGCATGGGTTTCTGAACCCATGGTTCTCACCGTGCTTCCTAGCAACAAAGTCTCTCTTATCATAACGTTGATTCTTTGATTGTTGGTTATCAAGATCAACAGCAGGTTCAATCTCTACATCATTATTATTGCTAGGTTGAGCATCAACATGAACATCATCATTAACATTATCATTAGGTTCATGTTCATTACCAGATTGTGTTTCAGCATCAGAAATACAAATATCATTGGGATTCTCAGGTGTGTCAATAACAGGTTCACTAGAAGCATGCAAAGTCCTATCATTTTTCTTTTTCTTCCTTCTAGAAGGACTAGGTGCATCTACGTTAGTTCTCTAAGAATCTTGCTCAATTCTCTTAGGATGGCCCTCAGGGTACAAAGGTTCCTGAGTCATTTTACCACCTCTAGTCACAACTCTAACAACATTATCATTCTTCTTATTATTTAATTCATTGGGCAAATCATTCTGAGCTTTAAGCACCTGTTCTACTTGAGTGGTAACCATAGAAGCATGTTTACTAATAAGTTTAAGTTCACCTTTAACACTAGCCATATAATCACTCAAGTGTCCAATCATATAAGCATTGTGTTTCAATTGTCTACCAACATAAGTATTGAAGTTTTCTTGTTTAACAATAAAATTATCAAACTCATCTAAGCATTGGCTAGCAGACTTATTACGAGGAATATCACCTTCATCAAATCTATAGAGAGAATTTACCTTTACTACCTGTGTCGGGTTATCAAGACCATGTATTTCTTCAATAGGTGATGAATTGAGACCATGTATTTCTTCAACAGGAGGTAAATTCTTAACATCTTCAGCTTTTATACCTTTTTCTTTCATAGATTTCTTTGCCTCTTGCATATCTTCAGGACTGAGAAATAGAATACCCCTTTTCTTCGGAGTTGGCTTAGGAGTTGGTTCAGGAAGTGTCCAATTATTTTCATTGGTCAACATATTATTCAATAGCAATTCAGCTTGATCAACAGTTCTTTCCCTGAAAACACAACCAGCACAACTATCCAGGTAATCTCTGGAAGCATCGGTTAGTCCATTATAAAAGATATCCAGTATTTCATTTTTCTTGAGAAGATGATCAGGCAAAGCATTAAGTAATTGGAGAAGCCTCCCCCAAGCTTGTGGGAGACTCTCTTCTTCAGTTTGCACAAAATTATATATTTCCCTTAAAGCAGCTTGTTTCTTATGAGCGGGGAAATATTTAGCAGAGAAGTAGTAAATCATATCCTGGGGACTACACACACAACTAGGATCAAGATAACTAAACCATATCTTAGCATCACCCTTTAATGAGAACGGAAATAATTTAAGGATATAATAGTAGCGAGTTTTCTCATCATTAGTGAACAGGGTAGCTATATCATTTAGTTTAGTAAGATGTGCCACAACAGTTTCAGATTCATAGCCATAGAAAGGATCAGATTCAACCAAAGTAATTATATCAGGATCCAACTGAGAAATCATAATCCTTATCAGTAATAAAGATAGGTGAACTAGCATAAGCAGGATCATATTTAATTCTAGCATTCAAAGACTTTTCTTTAAGCTTAGCTAATAGTTTATTAAGATCACTTCTATCATTGCAGGCAAGAAAGTCTCTAGCAGTTTCTTCATCCATAACATAACCCTCGGGAACAACAGGAAATTCATATCTAGGGGGAGAATCTTCATCATCACTTCCATCAATATTATCAGTTTCAATAATTTCATTCTCTCTAGCCCTAGCAAGTTGTTCATCAAGAAATTCACCTAGTGGCACAGTAGTATCAAGCATAGAAGTAGTTTCATCATAAGTATCATGCATAGTAGAAGTGGCATCATCAATAACATGCGACATATCAGAATCAATAGCATGTGTAGGTGTCGCAAGTTTACTCAAAACAGAAGGTGAATCAAGTGCAGAGCTAGATGGCAGTTCCTTACCTCCCCTCGTAGTTGAGGGAAAAATCTTGGTTCTTTGATCTTTCAAGTTCTTCATAATGATAAGCAGATATAAATCCCAAGTGACTCAAAGAATAGAGCTATGCTCCCCGGCAACGGCGCCAGAAAATGGTCTTGATAACCCACAAGTATAGGGGATCGCAATAGTTTTCGAGGGTAGAGTATTCAACCCAAATTTATTGATTCGACACAAGGTGAGCCAAAGAATATTCTCAAGTATTAGCAACTAAGTTATCAATTCAACCACACCTGGAAACTTAATATCTGCAGCAAAGTATTTAGTAGCAAAGTAATATTTTGGGTTTTGTAGTGATTGTGACAGTAGCAACAGAAAAGTAAATAAGCGAAGAACAATATATGAAAAGCTCGTAGGCATTGGATCGGTGATGGAGAATTATGTCGGATGCGATTATTCATGCAACAGTTATAACATAGGGTGACAAAGAACTAGCTCCAATTCATCAATATAATGTAGGCATGTATTCCGAATATAGTCATATGTGCTTATGGAAAAGAACTTGCATGACATCTTTTGTCCTACCCTCCAGTGGCAGCGGAGTCCTATTGGAAACTAAGGGATATTAAGTCCTCCTTTTAATAGAGTACTGGACCAAAGCATTAACACATAGTGAATACATGAACTCCTCAAACTACGGTCATCACCGAGAGTGATCCCGAATATTGTCACTTCGGGGTTGCTGGATCATAACACATAGTAGGTGACTATAGACTTGCAAGAGAGGATCAAGAACTCACATATATTCATGAAAACATAGTAGGTTCAGATCTGAAATCATGGCACTCGGGCCCTAATGACAAGCATTAAGCATAGCATAGTCATAGCAACATCAATCTCAGAACATAGTGGATACTAGGGATCAAACTCTAACAAAACTAACTCGATTACATGATAAATCTCATCCAACCCATCACCATCCAGCAAGCCTATGATGGAATTACTCACACACGGTGGTGAGCATCATGGAATTGGTGATGGAGGAAGGTTGATGATGACGATGGCGACGGATTCCCCTCTCTCCAGAGCCCCGAACGGACTCCAGATCAGCCCTCCCGAGAGAGTTTAGGGCTTGGCGGCGGCTCCGTATCGTAAAACGTGATGAATCCTTCTTCCTGATTTTTTTCTCCCGAACGTGAATATATAGAGTTGGAGTTGAGGTCGACGGAGCACCAGGGGGCCCACGAGGCAGGGGGCACGCCCAGGGGGGTAGGCGTGCCCCCACCCTCGTGGACAGGGTGTGGGCCCCCTGGCCTCGATTCTTTCGCCAGTATTTTTTATTAATTCGAAAAATAATCTCCGTTGATTTTTAGGTCATTCCAAGAACTTTTATTTCTGCACAAAAATAACACCATGGTAATTCTGCTGAAAACAGCGTCAGTCCGGGTTAGTTCCATTCAAATAATGCAAGTTAGAGTCCAAAACAAGGGCAAAAGTGTTTGGAAAAGTAGATACGATGGAGACGTGTCACCTCCTACCTGAGATCATCCGGTTTTGACACCGGCATTGGTGCTTTCATCGAGAGTTTCACTATGCTATCGACGATGGGATCGATGGCTCGCCTCGTCATTAACGACAAGATCATCTCAGGAGAAACCCTAGCTTCGGGACAGCTCCTCCAGCTCGGCGATTTCACCATGGGCACCCATACGGCCTTTAAGCCAAGGGCGGCCCTCTAAATCGCTAAACATAGTCTTCATGTCGGCCTCGAACACCCCGAAAATATGGATCCAGTAGATATTTCATCTTTAAACGAACTACTTGATCGCATCGCCGCCCTGGGAGTAGCAACAGACTACGATCGGATTGGGCTTAAACCCGATCAGAGGGAAATCAGGTCCCCGCCGATCACCCATACGGTAGCGGTCGTGGAAGAACAGGCAGATGATACTTCTCCCCCAAGTTGAGAACAAACTATGTTCAGATTTCCGAGTCGCACGAGCCGGATACCCATCTTCGGGAAGAGACCTCATGTCCTCCGAACATAGAACCAGGCGTTGAGCCCGAGGACCGCCAAGATGCTCCGGACCCTGGACCGGTGACTTCACATATTCTTCAAATTCCGGATGCAACAATGGGTCAGGATTCGGATTTCAGCTTGCCCACTCACTACATACAATATTCCCCAAACAACTTAGGTCCTCCAGATGTATGGGACCTAATGTACGTGCGGCAGCAACCTGAGGAAATAGTCCACCACTTTTGGGCCAGGTTCCTCCTTGTTAAAGACAAGATCAAGGACTGTCGTGACAACGACGCGATTTCAATATTTTGCCGCAATTGCACGGACGAGGGAATCCTTAACGCCCTCAACCGCCACTGCATACCGCACTTTTCAGATCTAGCACATATCGTCCAGAAGTTTAGTGTAATGGAAAGCATCTGGAGGGCACAAACAGCTCGGTGGGATCCTCCGGCCTTCAAGCAGCCCACCGGACGGACAAAAAGGATGCACCCCTATGGGGTACCCGATCATCATCCCACAGACAAAAAGCAAAGCCCTTTACGGGACACAGAACTGTCCTCGACGACCTGCTCGATAAACCTTGCCAGATACACACAACACCGAATACCGAACCAACACATAGCCTTCGGGCATGTTGGGTACTCCGGCAGGTGGCTAAGAGTGGTGAGGCCATCCTCACCAGCATTCCTCAAGAAAGTCACTCTTCAGAAAATGCCGATCTCAACGTTTTTACAGTCTTTGAGACCTTTTCCTCCAACAATCGGCGCAAGAGAGCGCTGCGCGACCTTGCCAAAGTCAACCAGGTAGCAGCAGTAAATCCTTGGAACGACATGACGATAACCTTCACTGCCGACGACGAGCCAAGGGCCAGATCAGTCCGTGCACCAGCTGCTTTGGTCTTAAACCCAATAGTAGATGGCTTTTGGCTCACAAAAGTACTCATGGACGGTGGCAGCGGATTAAACCTCATCTACGAAGACACACTCCAAAAAATGCAGGTGGACAAAAGTCGCATTGAGCATAGCGGCACCACTTTCCGAGGCATCATCCCTAGTCAAGAAGCAATAAGCTCGGGGACGATCAAACTCGACGTAGTATTCGGCACGTCGGAAAATTATAGGTCCGAAGAGTTGCTCTTCCACGTGGCACCTTTCCACATCGGATATCATGCCCTGTTATGGCGAGAAGCATTCATCCGCTTTCAAGCTATACCCCATTACGGGTACATGAAGCTCAAAATGCCAGGGCCCAACGGAGTTATCACTACTACCAGTGATTCAAATATAGCACTCCACGACGAAAATAAAACTGCATCACTAGCTCTGGAGGCGCTATCCGAGGCCCTGGCGACCGACAAACTTACTACTCTGCACTCTACAGTGGACAAGGACGATGTAATCCTCGACAAGAGGCCCAAATCCACTTCCTTTAAACCAGCAGACGAAATAGTCAAATTTCAAGTGCACCCAACGGATCCTAACAAAACTGCAGCCATTGGAGCGCAGCTGGATCCAACGATTGACGCCGCCTTAAGAGCGTTGTTGCGCGAAAATTGGGACATCTTTGCCTGGCATCCTTTGGATATGCCAGGAATCCCACGCAGACTGGCCGAACACAGCCTCAATACAATTAAGGGCTTTAAACCAGTCAAGCAAACATTGCGGCACTTTTCCGGACCCAAGCGACAAGCCATGGGGGAAGAGCTATCCAAACTACTTGAAGCTGGATTCATTAGAGAGATCAGACACCCGGACTGGCTAGCAAACCTGGTCATGGTGCCAAAGAAGGATAAGTCCTGGCGCCTCTGTGTCGATTTCAAAGACCTAAACAAGGCTTGCCCTAAGGACCCCTTCCCATTGCCCTGCATTGACCAAATCATTGATGCAACCGTAGGGCACGACTCACTGTGCTTCCTCGACGCATACTCCGGATACCATCAAATTAAGATGAAGGAATCCGATCGGGCCGCAATGGCATTTGTCACTCCGTATGGGCCTTTTTGCTTTAACACTATGCCTTTCGGGCTCAAAGACGTCGGCTCCAGCTACCAGCGCATGATCCAAACATGCCTGGAAAAACAAATTGGCAAGACGGTGGAGGCATGCGTAGATGATCTAGTCATCAAAACCAAACATGTCGAATCATTGGTGGACGACTTGCGCCTCACATTCGACAACCTCCGAACATATGACATACGGCTCAATCCAGAAAATTGTGTTTTCGGTGTCCTGGCCAGAAAACTGTTTGGGTTTATTGTTTCCAATAGAGGAATTGAAGCAAATCCAGCCAAAATCCGAGCCTTGTCACAATTGGCGACACCAATAGACCTAAAGAAGGTCCAAAAACTAGCTGGGTGCGTGGCAGCCCTGAGCCGCTTTATTTCTAGACTGGGAGAAAAGGCACTACCACTTTATTGCCTGCTCCGACGTACCGATCACTTCGAGTGGACGGACGCGGCGACGGCCGGGTTGGAAGAAATAAAAACTTTGTTATCATACAACCCAATTCTGGCTGCACCAAACATCGGCGAACCCATGCTTTTGTACATATCAGCAACTCACCAAGTAGTGAGCGTTGTGCTCGTTGTCGAATGAGAGGAAGAGGGACACAAATTCCCACTACAAAAACCAGTATATTACGTATCAGAGGTCCTTACACCATGCAAATCCCGATACCCACATTATCAAAAGGTAGCATATGCGGTCTTCATGGCATCTCGAAAGCTGTGGCACTACTTTCAAGAGTGCTCGATCACAGTGGCCTTTGAAGTACCACTCAATGATATCATAAACAACCCAGACGCCACCGGCCGCATTGCCAAATGGGCCATAGAGCTCTTACCATTCGAAATAACATACAGGCCACGCCGAGCTATTAAATCTCAGGTGTTGGCCGGCTTCGTCACCGAATGGACAAAAGCCGAACTCCCTAAAGAGTACAACACATACTCCAACTGGGTGATGTACTTCGACGGCTCCAAAATGTTAGCCGGACTGGGGGCTCGTGTAATCCTAATATCCCCTACAGGGGACATAGTCCGTTATGTATTGCAAATCATGTATACGGATTCCAATAATGCAACCGAATATGAAGCGCTCCTACATGGACTCCGGATGGCCGTTTCCATGGGCATACAACGCCTCGAAGTGCGTGGGGATTCGAACCTCATGATATCCCAAATAAATGGAGAATTCGACGCAAAGGATCCAAAGATGGCGGCCTACCGCAATGCCATACTTGAATATTCGCTCGATTTGAGGGGCTCGAGTTTCATCATGTGGCTCGAGATAGCAATCAGGAAGCGGACATCCTTGCTCGACTGGGCGCTAAACGCGACCCCGTCCCGCCTAACACCTTTTTGGAAAGGCTTTTCAAACCATCCGTGGTATGGTAGGACGAGAGCAGAAATAACAGTCCGGCGCCGATCATACCCCTGGACGCTGAACATTATTCAGATATCATCGGGGGCTCGAGCACCGAGCCAACACCCTCCGCTCATGTAATAATGACAGTCATTGCTCCATGGACCGAACCCTTCTTGGCCTACCTTAATTGGCAGGAGCTCCCTAATGATCAGAACAAGGCCCGACGCATAGTCCGACGCTCTAAGGCCTATAAAGTCCATGAGGGGGAGCTCTACAAGAAAAGTACCACCAGAGTCCTTCAAAGATGTATCTCCGAAGAGGAGTGGCGGCAGCTCTTGGCCAAAATACATGATGGCCTCGGTGGCCATCACGCTGCAGCCCGGGCCCTAGTAAGTAAAGCCTTCCATACAGGCTTCTTCTGGCCCACAGCCCGAGTGGACGCACATGCCCTTGTACAACACTGTGTCGGATGCCAGCTTTTTGCCAATCAAAGCCATTTGCCACCCACTGCCCTTAGAACAGTCCCCATTACCTGGCCTTTCGCAGTCTGGGGGCTAGACATGGTCGGACCCCTTAAAGGGGGAAGCCATAAGAAAAAGTATCTGCTGGTTATGGTGGATAAATTCACCAAGTGGATAGAGGCCAAACCGGTAAAAACGGCCGAAGCCGGACCGGTGATCGATTTCATATCCGGTGTTGTACACCGTTATGGCGTCCCGCACAGCATTATTACTGACAATTGTTCTAACTTTACAGCCGACGAGGTGAAAACTTGGTGTGCTAATCTAGGCATTAAGCTCGACTACGCCTATGTTTATCACCCTCAAACAAACGGTTAGGTCGAATGGGATAATGGCCTAATAATGAGCAGCATCAAACCCAGACTAGTGCGCTCCTTACGGGAATCATATAAGCACTGGGTCGAGGAACTCGATTCTGTACTCTGGGGGCTGCGGACCACGCCCAATCGCATGACCGGATACACACCCTTCTTTATGGTGTACGGCGCAAAGGCTGTCTTGCCTTGCGACATTATTCATGACTCGCCTCAAGTGCGCATGTATGAAAAGAGAGAAGCTGAGCTCGATCGGCAGGACGATCTAGACGGCCTGGAGGAGGAGCGTGACGTTGCGAAGGCCCGTTCCGCATTCTATCAATAACAGGCTCAGAGATATCAAAGCAGAGAAGTGTGGGCAAAGACTTATAATGTCGGCGAGCTCGTTCTACGCCTACCAGAGAAGAAAAAGGACAAGCTCAAACCCAAATGGGAGGGTCCCTTCATTATAGATGAAGTTCTTGCTGGAGGAGCCTATCGCCTTCGCAATGCATCGGATAATCGCTTAGAGCCAACCCATGGAACATTGCTTGGCTCCTAAGATTCTACGCCTAAATCCGGACATATACCTTTGTTCGTTCCTTTTTCTTATTTTCAATTTTTCCTTTCTCTAGTTTTTATACGATTTCTAACATGTGTTCGGGTAAGCCGCACACTTGCGGGGTATACATCTTTAAATGTACACACCCCACCACAACTGGGGGCTTCTCTTCATAAAAGCTTATTATTATTTGGAGCATAGAGCTCACCATATATATATGTGTCGTCTGCTCACATACATCCTTTTTTCGCCATTATATGCACCTTTATGACATAAGTTTTTGCCAAGCTAGGTTGCCTGGCTCCTATGCTTATGCCCTACATTTCCGCTTGTTCGGCTAGGGCATAAAGTGAGCACCTCTACAATTGTTACAACTAGGTTATACGGACATGTACCTCAGACGGGTGAAGCCAAAAGCTAGCGTTCTTAAGAGAATAATTGGTCAGCGGACAAACGACGAACTGCCTCCGTTGCAATATAAAACTCCCAAAATATAAAGCTTCCTGTGATTTTTTTAGCATCATAGCTCATGCGTGCATAAATAACGCATGATGACCCAGGGAGAGGAACCCTTAACGGAACTATTCTCTCTGGAAGATGTTTCTTACATTAAAAGGTAATATAACATAACTCCCCGAATACAGTTTGTCTGTTCAAGCACCATGACCGGATTGCCTGATTTCTGAACATACTTGGTGTTTACCACAGGTATAGTATTCAGAAACACTCCAACCCTTGGGTTTCGGAGGTTGAAGCGGAAGGTCTGCCATGACAATCTTTTCAAGTTCGGCCGGAGATAAGTTTGATGACAAAGCACATTGTTACATGGAATCAAACGCCCACTCTTTATCTATACCATCTATAAGGCTGTCTAGTTTACAGTCCTGTTGGGAAAATTTGGCAGCTATCTTTACTTGGTTGTACACCAAGCTAACCGGAATTTCTTGTCCGTCTGGTCCCCGAGGTCCGACCCGGGCCATATGATTCGGATCAAGTCCAGTATACCGCGTTTTCACCATGGCCCAGGCTTCTCATGCACCTTCTCGACATGTTGATGCCTTCCATAGTTCAAAGCGGCGTCGAGATCCCTTGAATAAATGCACGAGCTCCTCCATAATTTCTGGAGGAGAATCGGATGGCCAAAAGGTTTTAGCCATGTTCCTCATGACTTTCTGAGCTTGCTCGTGCACTTGGATAGCTCTTGCAGCAAGTCGCTTGAAATCCGGACACTTCTCCCTCGGGCCGCTCGGTTAGCAAACCTACAGGAACAATTTCATAAAAGTTTCCATCAAGGGACCGTATGAAAGTCAGGATAAAGGACATACTGAATATGTCGCCTTTCAGTTTTCTGTTCTCCTTCAAGGCATCTGACAGCTGAGCTCGTATGTCCTTTAGTTCTTCGGCTTGCTTGATGTTTGCATCCTGTAATTTGTTCTTCTCATCAATGATCCGTGTTAATACACATTGACCAGCAGCTTCTTGCCCTTCGGCATGTTGTTTGTCCGCCTGAGCAGCCCTTAGCCTCTCCTCCAACTGCTCTGTCGATCCTGCCGCTGAAAACAAAACAATGCATATTTAAAACTCATTGTTGGCGCAGAATCATATTTTACAGACACTGTTGTACTTACATTAGTTTCCTTTTTGGAATTCTTCAAATCTTCCAGTTCGGCGGTGACAATAGTTAGCTTGGTCCGATATTCTTCAAGGTCCTTGGACAATGTGTTCTTCTTCTCTGTGAGTACCTGAGGATATAATGACCCTTAAATCAGTTGGGCCAACTGCTTCAAGTCTCGGGGTTTACTTGCATACGACCATGTAATATTGTGTCAAACTTTACCTATATTTTCGTTAAGAATAGTTGTATAACTCCGGCAAGGCCATCTCGAGCGGCTCGGATATAAGCATCTGTCAAACTCAGTGCGATGAATTCTTGTTCGGACAAGGCCGGAGCACGCATAGCTTCCTTCAAGCGACGGTGATTCATCACGCTTTCCACTTCGGAATTCGTTACCAACACGTCATCTGAATCCTCTTGAGGAGGCGGAACGAGCGCGGCATTTGCTTGCGTCCTAATCGGCGAGTTTGGCATCGGATTAGTGGGCATTTGGATAACAGGGTGTTTTCCCACTGTTTGCCACGTACTCCTCCTAAAAATAAAAAGGGGGAGACTCTTAACAATCCGGACTCATGCCTAGGCATGCATTAAGTACACATACCTCTTGGAAGACTGTGAATTCTCCGTGATACTCCCGGTCCCTTTTCGTTTTGAACGACGACCTTGTGTGGGGGCCGCCCTCGTGAAGGAAATATGCCCTAGAGGCAATAATAAAGTTGTTATTTATATTTCCTTACATAATGATAAATGTTTATTATTCATGCTATAATTGCATTAACCGAAAACTTAGTACATGTGTGAATACATAGACAAACAGAGTGTCCCTAGTATGCCTCTACTAGACTAGCTCGTTAATCAAAGATGGTTAAGTTTCCTAGCCATAGACATATGTTGTCATTTGATGAATGGGATCACATCATTAGAGTATGATGTGATGGACAAGACCCATCCGTTAGCTTAGCACTATGATCGTTTAGTATATTGCTATTGCTTTCTTTATGACTTATACATGTTCCTATGACTATGAGATTATGCAACTCCCGAATACCGGAGGAACACTTAGTGTGCTATCAAACATCACAAAGTAACTGGGTGATTATAGAGATGCTCTACAGGTGTCTCTGATGGTATTTGTGGAGTTGGCATAGATCGAGATTAGGATTTGTCACTCCGATTGTCGGAGAGATATCTCTGGGCCCTCTCGGTAATGCACATCACTATAAGCCTTGCAAGCAATGTGACTAATTAGTTAGTTGCAGGATGATGCATTACGGAACGAGTAAAGAGACTTGCCGGTAACGATATCGAACTAGGTATGATACCGACGATCGAATCTCGGGCAAGTAACATACCGATGACAAAGGGAACAACGTATGTTGTTGTGCGGTTTGACCGATAAAGATCTTTGTAGAATATGTAGGAACCAATATGAGCATCCAGGTTCCGCTATTGGTTATTAACCGGAGATGTGTCTCGTTCATGTCTACATAGTTCTCAAACCCGTAGGGTCCGCACGCTTAATGTTCGATGACGATTCGTATTATGAGTTTATGTGATTAGATGTACCGAAGGTTGTTCGGAGTCCCGGATGAGATCACGGACATGACGAGGAGTCTCTAAATGGTCAAGACATAAAGATTCATATATTGGAAGGCTACATTCGGACACCGGAATGGTTCGGGTCGTTTCAGATAAGTTTCGGAGTACCAGGGGTTATCGGACCCCCCCCCCAGAAGTTATTGGGCCTCATGGGCCTAATGGTGGAAGAGAGGAGGCAGGCCAAGGTGTGGTGCGCGTCCCCCTAGCCCAAACCGAATTGGACTAGGGCTAGGAGGCGGGCCCCCTTTCCTTCTCTTCTTCCTCTCCTTCCTTCTTCTCCAACTAGGACTAGGAAAGGGGGAACCTACTCCTACTAGGAGTAGGATTCCCCCCCTTGGGCGCACCCCTTGTGGTCGGCGCTCCTCCTCCTCCACTCCTTTATATAACGGGGAGGGGCACCCCATAGAGATAAAAGTTGATCTTTAGCCATGTGCGGTGCCCCCTCCATAGTTTTCCACCTCGGTCATATTGTCGTAGTGCTTAGGCGAAGCCCTGCATCGGTAATTTCATCATCACCATCACCACGCCGTCGTGCTGATGAAACTTTTCCTCAGCCTCAACTGGATCAAGAGTTCGAGGGACGTCATCGAGATGAATGTGTGCAGATCGCGGAGGTGTCGTGCGTTCGGTACTTGATCGGTTGGATCATGAAGACGTTCGACTATAAAAACTGCGTTACTAAACGCTTCCGCTTTTGTTCTACGAGGGTATGTAGACACACTCTTCCCCACTTGTTGCTATGCTTCTCCTAGATAGATCTTGCGTGATTGTAGGATTTTTTTTTGAAATACTATGTTCCCCAACAGTGGCATCCGAGCCAGGTCTATGCGTAGATGTTATATGCACGAGTAGAACACAAAGAGTTGTGGGCGATAATAGTCATACTGCTTACCAGCATGTCATACTTTGATTCGGCGGTATTGTTGGATGAAGCGGCCTAGACCGACAATACATGACCGTTCATGAGACTGGTTCTACTGACGTGCTTCGCACATAGGTGGCTAGTGGGTGTCTGCTTCTCCGGCTTTAGTTTAATCGAGTGTGACTATGTCCGGTCCTTGTTAAAGGTTAAAACAACACACTTGACAAAAAAATCGTTGTGGTTTTGATGCGTAGGTAAGAACGGTTCTTGCTAGAAGCCCGTAGCAGCCACGTAAATCTTGCAACAACAAAGTAGAGGACGTCTGATTTATTTTTGCAGGGCTTGCTGTGATGTGATATGGTCAAGACGTGATGATATATAATTGTTGTATGAGATGATCATGTTTTGTAACAGTTGTCGGCAACTGGGAGGAGCCATATGGTTGTCGCTTTATTGTATGAAATGCAATCGCCATGTAATTGCTTTACTTTGTCACTAAGTGGTAGCGATAGTCGTAGAAGCAATAGTTGGAGAGAAAACAACGATGCTTCCATGGAGATCAAGGTGTCAAGTCGGTGACGATGGTGATCATGACGGTGCTTTGGAGATGGAGATCAAAGACACAAGATGATGATGGCCATATGATATCACTTATTTTGATTGCATGTGATGTTTATCCTTTATGCCTCTTATTTTGCTTAGTACGGCGGTAGCATTATAAGATGATCTCTCACTAAATTTCAAGGTACAAGTGTTCTCCCTGAGTATGCACCATTGCTACAGTTCGTCATGCCAAGACACCACGTGATGATCGGGTGTGATAAGCTCTACATTCACATACAACGGGTGCAAGCCAGTTTTGCACACGTAGAATACTTGGGTTAAACTTGACGAGCCTAGCATATGCAGATATGGCCTGGAACACTGAGACCGAAAGGTCGAGCGTGAATCATATAGTAGATATGATCAACATAGTGATGTTTACAATTGAAAACTACTCCATCTCACGTGATGATCGGACATGGTTTAGTTGATATGGATCACGTGATCACTTAGATGATTAGAGGGGTGTCTATCTAAGTGGGAGTTCTTAAGTAATATGATTAATTAAACTTTAATTTATCATGAACTTAGTACCTAATAGTATTTTGCATGTCTATGTTGTTGTAGATAAATGGCCCATGCTACTGTTTCGTTGAATTTTAATGTGTTCCTAGAGAAAGGTAAGTTGAAATATGATGGTAGCAACTACACGGACTAGGTCCGTAACTTGAGGATTATCCTCATTGTTGCACAGAAGAATTACGTCCTAGAAGCACCGCTAGGTGCCAGGCCTGCTGCAGATGCTACTAGTGACGTTAAGAATATCTGGCAGAGGAAAGCTGATGACTACTCGATAGTTCAGTGTGCCCGTCTTTATGGCTTGAACCGGGACTTCAACGATGTTTTGAACGTCATGGAGCATATGAGATGTTCCAGGAGTTGAATTTAATATTTCAAGAAAATGCCCGGATTGAGAGATATGAAGTCTCCAATAAGTTCTACAGCTGCAAGATGGAGGAGAATAGTTCTGTCAGTGAACATATACTCAGAATGTCTGGGTACCACAATCACTTGACTCAACTGGGAGTTAATCTTCCGATTGATAGTGTCATTGACAGAGTTCTTCAATCACTGCCACCAAGCTTCAAAAGCTTTGTAATCAACTATAATATGCAAGTGATGGATAAGACAATTCCCGAGCTCTTCGCGATGCAAAAAGCTGCGGAGGTAGAAATCAAGCATCAAGTGTTGATGGTCAATAAGACCACTAGTTTCAAGAAAAAGGGCAAAAGGAAGAAAGGGAACTTGAATAAGAACGGTAAGTAAATTGCTTCTCAAGTTAAGAAGCCCAAGTCAGGACCTAAGCATGAGACTGAGTGCTTCTACTGCAAAGGGACTGGTCACTGGAAGCGGAACTGCCCCAAGTATTTGGTGGATAAGAAGGATGGCAAAGTGAAAGGTATATTTGATATACATGTTATTGATGTGTACCTTACTAATGCTCGTAGTAGCGCCTGGGTATTTGATACTGGTTCTGTTTCTCATATTTGCAACTCGAAACAGGGGCTACGGATTAAGCGAAGATTGGCTAAGGACAAGGTGACGATGCGCGTGGGAAATGGTTCCAAAGTCGATGTGATCGCCGTCGGCACGCTACCTCTACATCTACCTTCGGGATTAGTTTTAGACCTGAATAATTGTTATTTGGTGCCAGCGTTAAGCATGAACATTATATCTGGATCTTGTTTGATGCAAGATGGTTATTCATTTAAATCAAAGAATAATGGTTGTTCTATTTATATGAGTAATATCTTCTATGGTCATGCACCCTTGATGAGTGGTCTATTTTTATTGAATCTCGATAGTAGTGATACACATATTCATAGTATTGAAGCCAAAAGATATAAGTTTAATAATGATAGTGCAACTTATTTGTGGCACTGCCGTTTGGGTCATATTGGTGTAAAGCGCATGAAGAAACTCCATGCTGATGGGCTTTTGGAATCACTTGATGCTTGCGAACCATGCCTCATGGGCAAGATGACTAAGACTCCATTCTCCCGAACAATGGAGCGAGGAACAGACTTGTTGGAAATAATACATACTGATGTATGCGGTCCAATGAGTGTTGATGCTCGCAGCGGGTATCGTTATTTTCTGACCTTCATAGATGATTTGAGCAGATGTGGGTATATCTACTTGATGAAACATAACTCTGAAACATTTGAAGAGTTCAAAGAATTTCAGAGTGAAGTGGAAAATCATCGTAACAAGAAAATAAAATTTCTACGATCTGGTCATGGAGCTGAATATTTGAGTTACGAGTTTGGTCTTCATTTGAAACAATGTGGAATAGTTTCGCAACTCATGCCACCCAGAACACCACAGCGTAATGGTGTGTCCGAACGTCGTAACCGCACTTTATTAGATATGGTGCGATCTATGATGTCTCTTACTGATTTACCACTATCATTTTGGGGTTATGCTTCAGAGACGGCTGCATTCACGTTAAATAGGGCACCATCTAAATCCGTTGAGACGACACCAGATGAACTGTGGTTTGTCAAGAAACCCAAGTTGTCGTTTCTTAAAGTTTGGGGTTGCGATGCTTATATGAAAAAGCTTCAGCCTGATAAGCTCGAACCCAAATCGGAGAAATGTGTCTTCATAGGATACCCAATGGAGACTGTTGGGTACACCTTCTATCTTAGATCCGAAGGCAAGATATTCGTTGCTAAGAATGGATCCTTTCTAGGAAAAGAGTTTCTCTCGAAAGAAGTGAGTGGGAGGAAAGTAGAACTTGATGAGGTAATTGTACCTGCTCCCTTATTGGAAAGTAGTTCATCACATAAATCAGTTCCAGTTATTCCTACACCAATTAGTGAGGAAGCTAATGATGATGATCATGAAACTTCTGATCAAGTTACTACCGAACCTCATAGGTCAACCAGAGTAAGATCCGCACCAGAGTGGTACGGTAATCCTGTTCTGGAGGTCATGTTACTTGACCATGACAAACCTACGAACTATGAGGAAGCGATGATGAGCCCAGATTCCACGAAATGGCTTGAGGCCATAAAATCTGAGATGGGATCCATGTATGAGAACAAAGTGTGGACTTTGGTTGACTTGCCCGATGATCGGCAAGCCATAGAGAATAGATGGATCTTCAAGAAGAAGACTGACACTGACGGTAATGTTACTATCTACAAAGCTCGACTTGTTGCAAAAGGTTTTCGACAAGTTCAAGGAGTTGACTATATGAGACCTTTTCACCCATAGCGATGCTTAAGTCCGTCCGAATCATGTTAGCAATTGCTGCATTTTATGATTATGAAATTTAGCAAATGGATGTCAAAACCGCATTCCTTAATGGATATCTTAAAGAAGAGTTGTATATGATGCAACTAGAAGGTTTTGTCGATCCAACAGGTGCTAACAAAGTGTGCAAGCTCCAGCGATCCATTTATGGACTGGTGCAAGCATCTCGGAGTTGGAATATGCGCTTTGATAGTATGATCAAAGCATATGGTTTCATACAGACTTTTGGAGAAGCCTGTATTTACAAGAAAGTGAGTGGGAGCTTTGTAGCATTTCTGATATTATATGTAGATGACATATTGTTGATTGGAAATGATACTGAATTTCTGAATAGCATAAAAGGATACTTGAATAAGATTTTTTCAATGAAAGACCTCGGTGAAGCTACTTATATATTAGGCATCAAGATCTGTAGAGATAGATCAAGACGCTTAATTGGACTTTCACAAAGCACATACCTTGATAAAGTTTTGAAAAGGTTCAAAATGGATCAAGCAAAGAAAGGGTTCTTGCATGTGTTACAAGGTTTAAAGTTGAGTCAAACTCAATGCCCGACCATTGCAGAAGATAGAGAGAAAATGAAAGTCATTCCCCATGCTTTAGCCATAGGTTCTATCATGTATGCAATGTTGTGTACCAGACCTGATGTGTGCCTTGCTATTAGTTTATCAGGGAGGTACCAAAGTAATCTAGGAGTGGATCACTGTACAGCAGTCAAGAACATCCTAAAATACCTGAAAAGGACTAAGGATATGTTTCTCATTTATGGAGGTGACAAAGAGCTCGTCATAAATGGTTACGTCGATGCAAGCTTTGACACTGATCCGGACGACTCTAAGTCACAAACTGGATGCGTATTTATATTGAATGGAGGATCTGTAAGTTGGTGCAGTTCCAAGCAGAGCGTCATGGCGGGATCTACGTGTGAAGCGGAGTACATAGCTGCTTCGGAAGTAGCAAATGAAGGAGTCTAGATGAAGGAGTTCATATCCGATCTAGGTGTCATACCTAGTGCATCGGGTCCAATGAAAATCTTTTGTGACAATACTGGTGCAATTGCCTTGGCTAAGGAATCCAGATTTCACAAGAGAACCAAGCACATCAAGAGACGCTTCAATTCCATCCGCGATCAAGTCAAGGAGGGAGACATAGAGATTTGCAAGATACATACGGATCTGAATGTTGCAGACCCATTGACTAAGCCTCTCTCACGAGCAAAACATGATCAGCACCAAGACTCCATGGGTGTTATAATCATTACTATGTAATCTAGATTATTGACTCTAGTGCAAGTGGGAGACTGAAGGAAATATGCCCTAGAGGCAATAATAAAGTTGTTATTTGTATTTCCTTACATCATGGTAAATGTTTATTATTCATGCTAGAATTGTATTAACCGAAAACTTAGTACATGTGTGAATACATAGACAAACAAAGTGTCCCTACTATGCCTCTACTAGACTAGCTCGTTAATCAAAGATTGTTAAGTTTCTAACCATAGACATGTGTTGTCATTTGATGAACGGGATCACACCATTAGAGAATGACGTGATGGACAAGACCCATCCGTTAGCTTAGCACCATGATCGTTTAGTTTATTGCTATTGCTTTATTCATGACTTATACATGTTCCTATGACTATGAGATTATGCAACTCCCGAATACCGGAGGAACACTTAGTGTGCTATCAAACGTCACAACGTAACTGGGTGATTATAAAGATGCTCTACAGGTGTCTCCAATGGTATTTGTTGAGTTGGCATAGATCGAGATTAGGATTTGTCACTCCGATTGTCGGAGAGGTATCTTTGGGCCCTCTCGGTAATGCACATCACTATAAGCCTTGCAAGCAATGTGACTAATGAATTAGTTGTGGGATGACGCATTAAGGAACGAGTAAAGAGACTTGCAGGTAACGAGATTGAACTAGGTATTATACCGACGATCGAATCTCGGGCAAGTAACATACCGATGACAAAGGGAACAACGTATGTTGTTGTGCGGTTTGACTGATAAAGATCTTCGTAGAATATGTAGGAACCAATATGAGCATCCAGGTTCCGCTATTGGTTATTGACCGGAGATGTGTCTCGGTCATGTCTACATAGTTCTCAAACCCGTAGGGTCCGCACGCTTAACGTTCGATGACGATTCATATTATGAGTTTATGTGATTTGATTTACCGAAGGTTGTTCGGAGTCCCGGATGAGATCACGGACATGACGAGGAGTCTCGAAATGGTCGAGACATAAAGATTCATATATTTGAAGGCTACATTCGGAACCGGAATGGTTCGGGTCATTTCGGATAAGTTTCGGCTTACCGGGGGTTACCGGACACCCCGGGAAGTTATTGGGCCTCATGGGCCTAATGGTGGAAGAGAGAAGGTGGGCCAAGGTGTGGCGCCCCCCCTAGCCCAAACCGAATTGGACTAGGGCTAGGGGGCCGGCCCCCCTTTCCTTCTCTTCTTCCTCTCCTTCCTTCTTTTCCTACTAGGACTAGGAAAGGGGATCCTCTGGCTGAGGAGCAGGACAGTGGACATCTTCGATCATCCTCCTCCATGACTAGTTGGCGGTAACCACAAATACATTCGATTAGTGTCTGTAATGCAGTAAAATAAGCACAGAAGAATCGAAATCTTACCCATTCGATAGGGGTGTACATGGAATAGGCCTCCCGACAGTTTAACCAGAGGAAGTCTTCTTTTTCGCCCTTGTACAGATCGACCAAAATTGAAGCCAGTTCGGCTGGGGTATCCGGACCCTGCCGTCTGTAAAGAGATGTGTCGTCTTCTCCGTTGTAACACCATAAAGGAGTTACTCTAGATTGGAGAGGCGGCACACACCTATTTATTGCGATCGCCATGACTTCTACTATTGAGAGTTCGGAATGGGCCAGTAGCCTAACATTGCTGACCAACCTTTGTATCTCTGCACTATCCTCTTCTTTGGGACTTAGGGGACGCCAGTTGACGCGCTTCTTCAGAGGAGCACTGGAAAATTCAGGGAGACCGTGCCTAACTGGATCCGGCAACGGAACATCATCTATATAGAACCACTCTGAAGGCCACTATGGGTATGCTTCTTTGGGAGTTCCTACGGGGTATCCGGATCCTGGGGTGCTGGCCATGACGAGGGCTTTTGTTTTGTGGCTAGACTTGGTCGTTTTTTCCTTCTGCGTGGTGCGAGATGGCCTTGGGAGATCCATATCCCTTTATATAGGCGTTGCCCGAGCGTTGTGAAGGGTTTATTTGAAAAAAGACATGGACCGTTCGCATTCATCCTGTGCGTGAAAATCGAAGCGCCATCAGGGGGAATTGTAAAAGACGTTGAGGTTGTCGCCGGATTATCGACAGTCCGGATTATAACGAAGAACTCGCCTTGCAAAGCCGAAGACTACGTTGTCATTGAAGGCAAGTTCGGGTGCTACTGAGGGAGTCCTGGATTATGGGGTCCTCGGATGTCCGGGTTGTGTCGCATGGGCCGGATTGATGGACCATGAAGATACAAGATAGAAGGCCTTCCCCCGTGTCTGGATGGGACTCTCCTTTGTGTGGATGGCAAGCTTAACGACTGAATGTGTAGTTTCCTTTCTTTGTAAACCGACGATGTACAACCTTAGGCCCCTCCGGTGTCTATATAAACCGGACGGTTTAGACCGTAGAGGCTATCACAAATCACATAGGCTAGACATCTAGGGTTTAGTCATTACGATCTCGAGGTAGATCGACTCTTGTAAAACCTATACTCATCAAATACAATCAAGCGGGGCGTAGGGTTTTACCTTCATTAAGAGGGCCCGAACCTGGATAAACATCATGTCACCCTTGTCTCATGTTTCCTTCGATCCTCAGACACACAGTTCGGGACCCCCTACTCGAGATCGGTCGGTTTTGACACCGACAATAAGCAATGTGGATAATATATTAAGATAGAGCCCATCCAGGTGAGATACCCAAAATTCGCCCCCAACAGAAGTCAAACCCTGGCTATCGAATATATGTTCCGCTGCAACCTTACAACTGGGCTACTACCGGTTCTCAATAAATGAGGTCCAACAAGATAGTAGCCCCATGGACAATATATTAAGACAGAGCTCACTCAGGTCAAATACCGAAAATTCTTTCTCGGCGGGAGTCAAACCCTAGTCATCAAAGATGCGCCACTGGGAGCTTAGCACAGCTACGTAACTGCCCAGTTCAAGTTTGTTGGATTTTAGAAATCTTGATATTTAATTCTACATTTTTCTTCGTGTTATGAAAACAGAAAGACTTTGTATGCATCATTTCGGAGAAACGAAAAGGGAATCATGTGTCAAAATTCACGTGGCCGAAAAGCCGTTTGAATAGATCAAGTTACGTGCACACAGCGCTTGGATGGAATATATATGACTTCTTCTTTTCTTGAGAAATTGGATGGAATATGACCGGAAACTTGAAATTCATGACTCACGGCAGTGCGACACTACCGCCACATGTACGGCTGCATCGTCATGCACAGCATTCTGTCGCCGATGATCTAACTCTAGCTCCGCATATATGGCCTCGGCTCAACTCTGTCGGCCTAGCCCGTCAATTCTGCTGACAGTCTTGTGGATGCCGATCAAAGTGGGAATTGTCACCAGCCAAAGAGACACCACGTCGGCAGGTTGAACAACACACATAGATAGCGTAGATAAACTAGTCCAAGATTTCGTTGCTGTCAGAGACATTTTCGCAAATTTTCTATCCTGACAAGCACCCATGACTCCATAGCAGCCCCAAGCCCCGAGACGGGTCCAACTGAATCACCCAATATTAGTCTACTATAGTGAGCTTGATCGATCGTGCGGGAGACCAGGACAGCGTATATACTTGACTACCGACTTCAGCCGGCGTCAATGAAAGCTACGGCCGAAGAAAAGACATGGAAAAACTCGCCTGTGTTTAACTTGCAGGCTTGTCCATTTGCCAGTTACAAAGGATATCTGGGTTCGAATTGCTTTGTTTACTTCACTTTGCCGATCAGTTTCAGACTTCCGGTCTCTGGACTGCCTTCTTTATAAGCACCAGAATTTGGCAAGGACCCCATTTCTCTCTCGTCTTGCATCAGAAATTTGACTGGCCACCTGCCGCAAGGGACCAAAAACGTCATTTACGATGCGATGAACTGATGAAACATCTCTTTCGAGCACGTAGCTCCGAACCAGCAGCAGGTTTTCACCGGCCAGCGCATCAGAACTAATGACGCTGATCTTCTCTTTCCAGGAATGGTGGATTTCTCTCTGGAACACGTGCATTACTGAAGATATCTTCCGGGGAGCAACTCATGTGGACACGCCAGCTTCTCTGCTCGTCAATCATGATTAGGAAACGTACTAAAACGGCCACCACGGGAGCAAAGCTGGTGCGGCGGCGTTAAAAGAAGACAACGAAGGTAAGTAGTAATAGAACCACACGCAGTCCACTGGTTATCCCTTGGAATCTTCCCCGACAACGTCGTCTCCGGCGACGGGGAAGGGGCGGATCCAGTTGATACAGCGCACAACAACGGAGGACAAACACGATCACAGTTTTGCCATGTGGGCGTGGACATTGATTGGCCTTGTTCTCGCAGCTTGCGCACGTCGCCGGAGGCTGGAGGCCGGGCAAGCGCGCCATCACGACGGCAGTGGAGCTGTTGACGCGCTTTGCGGCAGATAGTCGGCATCTGCACATGGGAGCGCTCTGACTGGGCCGGCCCATCGCGCACCGTAGCAACTTCCCTACTTTGGAGAGCCAGCTACTGTAGCGACTGGTTTTATTTTCATTTGTTTTCTCGGAAAATATGAATAGAAATTAAAAGTCTGTATATTTTTAGAAAAGTAGAGAAAATTTTGTAGAAAAAAAGGAATTTTTTATAAAAATGAAAATAGTTTTTAGAATTTTGTACTTTTTAAACTTCCAATAAAATTATAGAAAACCACAACAGTTTTTTAAAATTTCAAACACTTTTTTTAAAATTGGGAACAGGTTTTGTTCTTTTTTTCTAAAAGAAATTTTCTTACAAGTTCTAATCGTTTTTTGAAAAAAATAAGAACTTTTTAAAATTCCAAAAAACAATTTTTGAAACTTGTAAACATTTTGGAAATCATTAACAATGTTTCACAATTCCAAATAACTTTTGAAAATTTGAAAATTTTGTATTTTGGAAAAAAATTAACATAATATAAACTATAAAAGAAAAAAAGGAAAAAAAATGAAAAAACAGTCAAAAACCATATACGAGGATCCCCAAAATGGTAAAAACTGGATAGGAACCTTCTAAAATGTTCTCAAAACTGTTTCTCTAGAAATCGTAATAGGTAGATGGGGTCGACCGTTTTGAGTCGCCCTTGTTCGCCACCTCTGTGCGGAACCGCTACATTAAGTCACAATGTGTGGCAGGAGCTTTTCTGCAGGCCAAACGGGAAAGGCAGGGCTCTTCATGAATGTTCGGCCCATCCGAGGCGGTAGCACTGTGCAACGAGAGCTGACAGCTATGGGACATCCTAGAGAGAATTCCTTATTTGACACTATCTTAAAATGTTTTCTTAAGAGAGGCAAAAGATTTGCCTCATTCATTAAATAAGAGGAATAGAGTTTATGTTCGTGTTACAACACTGACAGCGCCGCAACACCCGAAATAAAGGTGACCGACTACTCTCGCGTCATCAAGTATCCCAACTTTTCTTGCACCCGCTGATACCCAAAGCGTGGCCTCCTTTTTAATGTTGGTGAGTAGAACCGTCGGCGGAGCACTCTTCTGACGGAACACTCGCGCATTCCTCTTGTTCCAAATGGTCCAGGCGACTAGCATGGTGAGTGAGGCCATCCCTTTCCTGTTGGGGATAGATGTGTCGGAGAGGCCCACCCACCACTCTTCAATATTGCCTGAGAGGTGCCATGAGGAAGTATCAATGCTCACCAGTTTGCAGCCAGTCCTTGACTAATCCCCATAGGCGGATAGAGAAGCGGCATTTGTAGAAAAGGTGGTCAACACACTCTTGCTCCTGCTTGCAAAGTGTACAAAGGCCACAGTTTGGCCATCCGCGCTTCTCCAATCTGTCTGTCGTCTAAATTCTGTTTTGAATAGCCAGCCAAGCGAAGAACTTGACTTTGGGGGGAGCCCAAGCCCTCCACACAGTGTGCTCCATAGGGGATTTGATTGTGCCAAGGAATTGCGCTTTGTATGCCGACTCGGCCGTGTGTTGCCCGCTAGCGGTGTGCTTTCATACAATATCATCTTCGGCATCCTCCTCGAGATGGAAGCCACGGAGCGTTGTCCAGAGGGTGACAAACTGACGTAAGTGATTCAGTGAAAAAGAGTCCGGGATGCATATTCTCCTCCTACATCACCACCTCTGTCGCCGACCATGGTGCTTCCGATGTCTCCACGATCCAAGCGAAGTGAGGCGGCGGCCGCTGCTCAGCTACGAACCCCGTCAAGCTCGGCGCTCATCACCATTTGCTCTCCGACAACGCTGTTGCGGCCTCTCATCGATCTGTCGCCCACGCACCCACCGGGATTTGAGGCGTCCCCCACCCGCCACTTCTCTACAGTGGCCCGCTGCGCCGCACGCCATCCATGCCCTGCAATGAAGAGGAGTTGCTTGTTGCCCAGCCAGCTATTCCCGGAGGGCTGGAGACGCTCTTCCTGCCTGGACGTGAGGCCCTGCTGCCAACCCCTGCTGCTTCCCCGCCCGCGGCCCCCGCGGCACGCCGGAAAACTCTGGCTGGTGTTGCCATCAGCACAAGTGGCGGCCTCTCCCTTAGGCGCACCAGTGCTCGCATCAAGACCGGTGGACGCGCTACAAAAGCGTCGGTGGCCAAGCAAGCTGAGATCCTGGTTTGTCGCAGCCTTGGCATTGTCAAGAACGGCAAGGATGTGACAGGGGCTGTGCTGGAGGCTCTAGAAGAGCGATTCAAAGATCAACTTCCCACTGATGTGCTTGAAGCGATGAGAGCCCTGTTCAAGTTCGATGATGCTCTGTTCAACAACATTGAGGAGGCTCAGATCGACCATGCTGGGGAGGCTGGACTGGATCATGTTGAGGGAGGGGCCCCTGTGGATGCTTGAAGGGCCAAGCCATGCATGTTGTTTCTGTAGTTTGTGTTAGTTTCCAATGTTTGAAAAGGTTCCAAGGGCGGCTGCTGCTCCTGTGCACAGCTGGGTGTCTCCTATGTACTTGTTCGTGTCTACCACTAGGTCATGTAGTCGTTCCAGAGTTGGCTGGTGTGCGGTTGACTTTAAGCTATGCTTATGTATTGGCATGCTGAGCCTTTGTATCACCTCATGTTCAAGGGTTAGACTGTTTCCTTATGATTGAACAGCAAATAAATGTGTTGAGTTGGAACGTAAGGGGCCTCAACTGCCTAGACCGCCGTGCCGCCGTCCACGAGACCGTCGCGGCTTCCTCCTGTCAAATAGTATGTCTACAAGAAACAAAACTTGAAAATGTTGATATGTTCACGGCAAGTTTCCTTGGTGGGCATAGGTTTCACAATTTTGCTCAGCGACCATCTATTGGTACCCGGGGTGGGATCCTCATGCTCTGGGATGATGACCATGTTGCTGTAACTGATGTGGTGATCACCACCTTCTGCCTTTCAGCGACAATACACATCAAGCACTCCGATGTCAGCTATCGAATCACCGTTGTGTACGGTCCAACATCCTCCTCCCCCAAGGAGGATTTCTTCGCGGAGCTGATTAGTCAGAAGCCGCCGTGTGGGGAGCTCTGGCTAGCTCTTGGTGATTTCAACCAAATCTACCGCTCTAGGGATAAAAATAAGCGAAACGTCAACAGAAGATGAATCACCAGATTTCGGACAACATTACAAAGTTGTCATCTTAAAGAGATCCACCTTCAAAACAGACGCTTCACTTGGTCAAATGAGCGATCAAACCCGACATTATGCAAACTAGACTCTTTCTTTTGCAACGCGGAGTGGGACATCCAGTTCGACACGCATATTCTCCATGCCCTGTCCTCGTCGCTCTCTGACCACTGCCTGCTTTTGCTTGCTGATGACAAAGGACCACGGAGGCCTCGTGCCTTTGAATTTGAAAAATTTTGGGCCACCCTTCCAGGATTCCAGGATGTTGTTTCAGAGGCTTGGAATGAACATACTATGCATACTGATCCCTTCCATGTGTTGCACCACAAATTGAAAATAACTGGAGATCGCCTCTCTGCCTGGAGTAAGGGGTTGTTCTCTAGGGCAAAGTTACTCCACCATGCGGCTCTTCCCGTCATCCTGCGTCTGGACATCGCACAGGAGTCCAGGCAGCTCTCTACGATGGAGGCGGACCTTCGGTCCAGGCTCAAAAGGAGAATAATTGGGTTTGCGGTGCTTGAGCGTGCTCGCAAAAAGCAATGTGCTAGGCTATGCCAACTCAGGGAAGGGGACGCAAATACCAAATTTTTCGATCGGCGGGTCAATGCTAGGAGGAGAAAGAATCACATTCATGGGCTCAAACACAATCACGTCTGGGTCACAGATCATGAGCAAAGGAGCAACTCATCCATGCGCACTTCTCTTGCGTCATGGAAAAGGGGGAGGCGAGATCCATAGACTTTAATTGGGAGGAGCTCGATCTGGAGACCCACAATTTGGCTTGCCTCGGGGACCCCATAACCGAGGATGAGGTGCGGCACGCCATTAACCAAATGCCTGGGGACAAGGCTCCCGGGCCGGATGGTTTTACCGGTCTCTTCTTTAAAAAATGTTGGAGTACCATCAAGGTGGACGTCATGAGGGTGGTATCCTCCTTTGCCAATCTGCGCACAATTGGCCTTCATTGGCTCAACACTGCAAATGTTGTGCTCCTCCCGAAAAAAGAGGGGGCCGAGGATATTTTTGACTATCGCCCTATTAGTCTTATTCACGCCATTGCAAAGATTATTGTGAAAATATTGGCAATCCACCTGGCCCCCCATATGCATAAGCTCATCTCAAATGCCCAAAGTGCCTTCATAAAGACGAGAAGTATCCATGACAATTTCATGTATGTTCGCAATCTTGCGCGACGACTCCACCTGCGGAAAACTCCGTCCCTCCTGTTCAAGCTCGATATTCGGAAGGCTTTTGACTCTGTCAAATGGGAGTATATCTTGGACCTTCTTCAGAGGCTTGGGTTCCCGCCCATGTTTCGCAACTGGATCGCCGCCCTATTGTGCTCCTCGTCCTCGCGCATCCTTTTGAATGGTGTGCCAAGCAATCCCATCCCTCACGGCCGCGGCTTCAAACAAGGGGACCCGGTCTCCCCCTTGCTATTTGTCATTGCCATGGACCCGCTGCACAAGATTCTTGAGCTAGCATCGAGAAAAGGGCTCTTTCACAAGATCCGTGGGCGTGGCGTGGCTGTTCGGACCTCCCTATATGCAGATGACGCAGCAGTCTTTATGGCCCCAATCAAGAAAGACATTGACAACCTAGTCACCATTCTGCATCTATTCGGCAATGTCACCGGCCTTGTCACAAACTTCCAGAAGAGCTCAGTGGTTCCCATTCGGTGCTGACAACTCAACTTGACACGCATCCTTCAGGCCATTCCTGCGTCACGGGCTTCGTTTCCAATGAAATACTTGGGGCTTCCTCTCTCGGTGTGGAAGCTTAGAAAGGTCGACTACCAGTACCTAGAGGACAAAGCGGCCGCTAAGTTGACCACCTGGGATGGTCAAAATATCACTGTCATTGGTCGATGTGCCCTTGTGAAATCGGTGTTGTCTTCGCAGCTCGTCTTCTCCATCACGCCGCTCATTGTGCCAACGTCCACTCTACACAACATCAACAAGCTCGAAAGATCCTTTCTCTGGGAGGGCACAGATAAGACCACTGGTGCAAAATGCAAGGTGAATTGGGATGCGGTGTGCCGGCCAAAGGATCTTGGTGGCCTTGGCATACTTAACACGGAGAAATTTGCTCGGGCTCTTCGCTTGCGTTGGTTATGGTTTGAATGGAAAGAGCCCACCAAGCTTTGGGTGGGTATGGGAAATCCGTGCAACACGATGGACTACTCCTTGTTCTATGCCTCCTCGTCAATCTTTGTTGGAAATGAAGCGAGGACGCCTTTTTGGGATGCGCCATGGGTGAATGACCGCAAGCCTAGGGACATTGCACCTCTAATTTACGAGGCGTCCACGAGGAAAAATTGGAAGGTGCGCGAAGCTCTCAGCACTACCTTAAAATGTGGTTCCCTATTTGGCCCTGAAGAAATTTTTCTTCCCTGTTTGACATCTGCTCTAAATTTCTTTCCCAATATGACACTCTGGTGCATTTTGTTCACTAACAGTGTTAAAGATAGACGTGAAAAGACCTTTTTACCCCTGGTGCATAAAGTGACCAAAAATCTATGCATGACAATATCTACAGTTATGTTACATATTTGGTCGTATTAAATGACCAATTGAGACCCCATAATTTGGTCAATAAACTGATTTCAATCCAAAAAATTGGTGTTGGTGCTCGTACGAGACGGTCGTCGATGTTGGTGTTAAGCTGATGGTGGTTGGAGGTACTGTGCTCCGAGGACTCCGACGCTGACGCTGCCGAATACCTCCGCGAGATGCAAGTGATGGATGGGTGTGGGCGTTGGCGAATAGATGGATATTGTGAACAATGTATGGTTCCCCTCTCCAACCGTGCATGAGTTCTGCGAATGGCCTTGTGCGGTTGTGCCTCTGTATTTATAGGGAAGGGAGATAGGCAACGCGTGAGCGTTTGTTCCGATCTTCACGGAAAGATAGAGATATGAAATCCCGTCTACTAGCTCCGTTGCATATACGTGCATGTACATAGTAGTAGAACTCAATCATATTTAACACGCCACGGCCAGCCCAGACTATATTGGTGCATGCATGCACTAGTCAAGTATTCGGGTATTCGGAGAAGTATAATGTGCGTCTGCCAGGCCGCCGGTATATATACGGGTATTCGGAACTGACGCGCGGACGTTCAGATATATGTATGAGTCAATGAAATGTCAGCGGGAACTGCTCCGGACCTCTACATTTGCAAGGTTAAAGCATTTCCAGCCGTTGTGCCCTTCAGAGGTTTTTTTGGGCCTTCTGGGGAGGCACCGACGGATTTTTTGCATTGGGGTCAACAATTTTTACAGTCGTCCTCCCACCCAACCGACGAACGCACTGCGCACGCGCCCACTGAGCTCGACCGCCACCGCTCCGTCCTCGTGCCCCGCGTGCCCGGTGAGGACCCCAGCGAGCGTGGACGCAGGAGTGACTCGTGGGGTGACCATGGAGAGGACGGCGCGCATGCCCAGCGCGCCCGCCAGCTCCGACAGCGGCCGCATCCCGCGCTCCTCCTCGGCGCACACGTTCTGCAGCCCGATGATGTCTGCTCCCGTCCACGCTCCCGCAGCACCTCCTCCACGCTCTCCCGCCGGCTTGCGTCCAGCCCGCCCGACACCACCTACTGCGTCTTCCGGGTCCTCGGGCTGCCGACCAGCCGGCCGCTCCTGTCGAGGTTGCTCCTGCGCTTTCAATATCCCCTTGGGCCGCGGCCTCGCGCTCCGCTCTAGCTCCTGCTTCAGGGACTGCGGCCACCGCGGGCGCCATGGAGAACAGCGCCGCCCGTCGAGGCGCTGTGGGACGGCTGACACCAACGCGGGAGAAGTACTCGCTGCTGCCCCCGGACTGGAGACGATGGTGCGGGTAGACAGCGCGGCCGCCCGGGCCGAGTTGCAGCGCGTGCGGGCGAGCACCAGGGAGACCGGTAGCGGCGAGGGACTGGAGGCGGCGGTGAGGGCGTGGGAGAGGTCGCCGCGGGCGCGGGGTGGCGGCAAAGCACCGGCGACGCCAGGAGTAGGACGATGAGGGGCTGCATTTGTGGGTGGTGGTGGTGGTTGAAGTGGAGGCTGCACACAGGCGTGGAAGAATGGGCTGCATGTGGGTGGGGTCCGGAGAAAAAGGGTGGAGAGAGAGGGAGTGGGAGGCTGACTGTGGGCCAAAGGACATGCAAAATCTTCTCTCTCTGCCCCCAAGCGCCCCCGATGGGCTGGGTGTAGCCTGTGACCGCCGGCTCTAACTTTGACCAAATCCGGCGAAATCTAGCCTCTTGGAATCATAAGTGGGCGAAAATTTAGATGCCGGCGGCCAAAAAATGGTCCTGGAGGCCGGCTAGAGATGCTCTTAGCTAGCTACATGATCAAATACGTAGACTCTTGCACGATGTAATCGGCCGGTGTATGTAATGTTCGTGTAACTTGCATTAAAGAAAATGCAACTGTATTTAGCTTTCTCAAAGCGACAAGCACAAAAACACGTCAAGCAACAAAGACAAAAACGATGACGATGTTATATAAGGAAAGAAATTTAGACTAGATGTTAAATAGATATCAAAAAAACAATTGAGCGCTCGAGCATTCGACCCCATGACTTGCACAAGCCGCTAGCCACTCCACCAGACAACGCCTACTAAATATGAAGACGTGAAACTACATAAGAACACACAACAGGGTTGAGATTTGGAAAATTGCGAACAGTTTTGAAATGCTGCAATATTTTCCATATTATGTCCCTGTTATTAAAAAATGTTAAAATCTTTGTAATTCCACTTTTTAAAAACGAACAACTTCTGCAAATCCCAAACAGTTTTCTAAAATGCAAAGAATTTTTGAAAAATCTAACCTTTTCTAGAAACAAACAAGTTTTAAAAAACACGAACATTCTTTGGGAATTCGGTGGCTTCACTGCGAGCTGCAAATTAAATTAGCAAAAAAGGATGCTGAGTCGAGGAATCAAACGAGCGACCAACGTTATACTGTAAGTTTTCTTTCCCAGTTGAGCTGACCAATACTAGTGATTAAATGGGTGCGAAAATGTTTAATAACTAAGCGCGGCGACAGATAAAAAACAAATAAATTCAACCATTGAACATCTTTTCAATATATGATGAAAATTTTTCTGATATATACTGAATTTTTGCTAAATAGGCATTGAACATTTGTATGATATACGCTGAACATTTTTCAAGTATACAGTGAACATTTTTGTAATACACGACGATGAACATTTTTGTAATACATGATGAACATTTTCGTAATGCATAGTGAACTTTTCATAATGTATGGTGAACCATTTTTTTAATATACGATGAACATTTTTTTAATAGGAGGTTAACTTTTGAGATAACACACAGTAAAGAGAAGAAGAAGAAAAATAAAAGTAAAAGAGAATACCGAAAGGAAAAACGAACCAAAACAAAAAAGTCAGAACAAAACCCCAGAAAACCGGGCAAACATTAAAAGAAAAAACGGAAGCAAAAAACCACAGAAAAGAAAACGAAAAGAGAACGCAGGAAACAGCGAAAGAAGCTGTAGCTAACGAAAACAAACGCGAACCCAGTACATGGGCCGGCCCCACCGGCGGCTCGCCTCAGCGAAAGCGCAACCTTTTGACGCTGACGAGCGTTTAAACGAAATTACTAATTAAGGAGGGAAAAGAATTCTATGAAATCAGGTCTCACGCAAGACCCATCTTGATAGATGACACATGGTATTCACAAATCTCAAAGCATCCCCCATCCCCCGCTTAAAATCAAGGGGGAGAGAGATTAGATATTTCATGATTTATGAATACCACGTGTTATCCATTAGGACAGGTCTCACCTGCTAATCGTGAGACCTGGTCTCATATAATTTTTTTCTCATGTCGCGACAAGTGACGCACATGCAGCACGCCACTTGTAGCAACCTAAGAGTTTTCTCTTTTTTTGTAGATCTGTTTATTCAAAATGTTTTATCTCTTAAACCGTGCGTCCAAATCTCGAACCGTTTTCACCGTTGGATTTCTCGCATCAAGATCTTCAAAATTAGATCCCATATTGATAGGTTTTGACAAACCTTTTTTTTCACGAAAAAAACGAAAAAAAAAACCGGACCGAGAAGCATGGTTTTTCCCTTTCCGAAAAATGTTTTATAGTTTTATCAGGAAAGGGAAAATGTAAATGGGCCAGCCCAGCTCGTAGGGAAAGTGTGCGCCGTTTTGTGTTTAACACATTAACGGGCGCAACGGGCACCAAATAGGAAACGCCTGGCTTGCCTCCCATGAAGACACCCTATAGTGAGACGGCCCACAAAAATTTATATATAGTTCCTTAGTTCCATTCTTTTCTTTGATTCGTTATTTTTTACTTTTTACTTTTACTTTTCTTAATTTTACTCGTATTAATTTTCCTTTTGTTTGCTTACTTTATTCATATATTTAAAATAAAAAATATGTTACTTACATTTAAAACTTCACCGAGTCTTTAAATATGTGCATGCACTGTATAAGTTTGTTCACGGGATTTATAAAAAAATCTTTGTGATATTTAAAGAATGTGCACATGTTTAAAAATTGCTCATGATACTATTTTTAAAATGTTGACAAAAGTAAAAAGAATCACGTAATTCATAAAAAAATTCATTAAATGTAAAATTTTGTTCACATGGTTCTAAAGAATGGTCATAAAATTATTTAAAAATGTGTGTGCCATTGAAAACAAAAGTTAATAAGCATTTAAATTTTTTTGGATGTTTTACAAAAAAGCACATCAATGTGTTTAAAATGTTCATCATGTATTTAAAACAATTCCGTGGACATTTGAAATGATCAAAATGTAATAACAGTATGTTCATCGTGTATCAGAAACTGATATGTCTCCAACGTATTTATAATTTTTTATTATTCCATGCTATTATATTATCATTCTTGCATGTTTTACAATCATTTTATATCATTTTTTGGTACTAACCTATTGACATAGTGCCAAGTGTCAGTTCTTGTTTTTGCTTATTTTTTACATCACAGAAAACCAATATCAAATGGAGTCCAAACGCAACAAAATTGATTGTGCAATTTTTATGGACCAGAAGACACCCAATGGGTCGGGGAAGCACCTGGGGGTGTCCAGAGGGGGCAGAACCCACCAGGGCGCGCCTGGGCCCTCAGGCGCGCCCAGGTGGGTTGTGCTCACCTCGGTGGCCTCCCGCACCGCCTCTTTGCTCTATGAATACCCCAATATTCCAGAAATCCTAGGGGATTCGACGAAAATCAATTCCAGTCGCCGCAAGTTCCAGAACCACCAGATCCAATCTAGACACCATCACGGAGGGGTTCATCATCCTCATTGGTGCCTCTCCGATGATGCGTGGGTAGTCTTTTGTAGACCTTCGGGTTCTTAGTTAGTAGCTAGATGGCTTCCTCTCTCTCGGTTGATTCTCAATACTATGGTCTCTTGGAGATCCATATGATGTACCTATTTTTGCAGTGTGTTTGTTGGGATCCGATGAACTTTGAGTTTATGATCAGATCTATGTTTTTATCCCTGAAAGTTATTTGAGTCTTTTGATCTCTTATATGCATGATTGCTTATATCCTCGTATTTCTTCTCCGATATTTGGGTTTTGTTTGGCCAACTTGATCTATTTATCTTGCAATGGGAAGAGGTGTTTTGTGATGGGTTCGATCTTACTGTGCTTGATCCCACTGATAGAAGGGGAACCGACACGTATGTATCGTTACTATTAAGGATAATAAGATGGAGTCTACTTCTACATCAATAGATCTTGTATACATCATGTCATTGTTCTATTGCATTACTCCGTTTTTCCATGAACTTAATACACTAGATGCATGCTGGATAGCAGTCGATGTGTGGAGTAATAGTAGTAGATGCAGGCAGGAGTCGGTCTACTAATCTTGGACGTGATGCCTACATAATGATCATGTTGGGGAATGCAGTATTTCAAAAAAAATCCTATGATCACGCAAGATCTATCTAGGGATTCATAGCAACGAGAGGGGAGAGTATGTCTACGTACCCACGTAGACCGAAAGCGGAAGCGTTAAGAAACGCGGTTGATGTAGTCGAACGTCTTCGCGATCCAACCGATCAAGTACCAAACGCACGGCACCTCCGCGATCTGCACACGTTCAGCTCGGTGACGTCCCTCGTACTCTTGATCCAGTTGAGGCCGAGGGAGAGTTTCGTCAGCACAACGGCGTGTTGACGGTGATGATGAGGTTACCGGCGCAGGGCTTCACCTAAGCACTACGACGATATGACCGAGGTGTGTATGTGTGGAGGGGGGCACCGCACACGGCTAAAACAATTGTCAACTTGTGTGTCTATGGGGTGCCCCCCTCCCCCATATATAAACGAGGGGAGGAGGGGGCCAGCCGGCCTCATGATGCGCCCCACTTGTGGTGCATTGTTCGGTGTTAGTTATGCTTAATGCTCGCTTATGAGATTTTTCGTTTCTTGGTTGGATGCTTCTCAATCTTTTGCTATCCTTCATTTGCACTAAGTATGATCACTACTTGTGCATCCAAAAATCCTTTAAACCAGTTTTTGCCACATGAGTCCACTATACCTACCTATATGCGGCATTTTTTTGCCGTTCTAAGCAAATTTGTATGTGTCATCTCTAATTTTCAAAATAAACTTCTCTTTTGTGTGCTCGTACCGCTCATGAAACGGTAGGGGTGGCTTATATATTTCCATGCTAGATGTGTTATTCTCAAGATGATTGTTTATTCACTTGTCATTGCACGAGAGTACGGCAAAGGTATTTGGGATGCTTGGTCCCAAAATGAAAAATGAATTTACTTTATGTTGTCCAATAATAAATTTCTTGGAAAGTGTTGGTATGGAAGGCACCCGTGGATACGGTTAGCCATGGAAAGTGAAAGTATGGGGAAAAAGGAATAAACTTTATTTTTTGTATGGGAATCGCCTATGATATATCTAGCATGGAAAGTATTGGGAACTACTCGATCGTTTTCGTTGACAGGAAAAGCATGCCACCCGAAATGTTTTTATCTCTATCTTTTTCGCTTTGAGCTCTCGCACCTTTACAAATTCCTACTTCCCTCCGCGAAGGGCCTTTCTTTTACTTTATGCAATTTTTATTTTTATTTGAGTCTTCATCTTCTCTTATAAAGCACCAACTAAGGGGCACTATGATCGTACTTGAGCATTGGGTGTAACTAATATGTGAGTGTGTTTCACGAATGGATCAATGATTGAGCATAATGGGCTAGGGATAGCTTGCTTTAGCGTTGATATGTTGAAAGACATGGTTGCTTGTTGATATGCTTGCGTATTGAAATCTTCATGTCAAAACTAAACTATTGCTTTGAATCATATAAAAGCCCAAATGTCCATGCTACAAAGAAAAGAATGTGTGATGAACATGTTAGGCAACATTCCACATCAAAAATTCTATTTTTATCATTTACCTACTTGAGGACGAGCAGGAATTAAGCTTCAGGATGTTGATACGTCTCCAATGTATCTATAATCTTTTATTGTTCCATGTTGTTATATTATCATTCTTGGATGTTTTACAATCATTTTATAGAAACTTTATATCATTTTTTGGGACTAACCTATTCACATAGTGCCCAGTGCTAGTTGATGTTTTTTGCTTGTTTTTTACTTCACAAAAAATAAATACAAAACGGTGTCCAAACGCAACGAAACTTTTTAGTGATTATTTCTGGACCAGAAGACACCTGTTGGGCCAAGAAAGTACCTGAGGGGAGCACAACCCACCAGGGCGCGCATGGGGGCCCAGGCGTGCCCAGGTGGGTTGTGCCCACCTCGGTGGCCTCCCGCACCGCCTCTTTTCTCTATAAATACCCCAATATTCCAGAAACCCCAGGGGAGTCGACGAAAATCAATTCCAACCGCCGCAAGTTCCAGAACCACCAGATCCAATCTAGACACCATCACTGAGGGTTCATCATCCTCATTGGTCCCTCTCTGATGATGTGTGAGTAGTCTTTTGTAGACCTTCGGGTCCGTAGTTAGTATCTAGATGGCTTCCTCTCTCTCGTTTGATTCTCAATACAATGGTCTCTTGGAGATCCATCTGATGCAACTCTTTTTGCGGTGTGTTTGTTGTGATCCGATGAACTTTGAGTTTATGATCAGATCTATGTTTTTATCCATGGAAGTTATTTGGGTCTTTATATCTCTTATATGCATGATTGCTTATAGCCTCGTATTTCTTCTCCGATATTTGAGTTTTGTTTGGCCAACTTGATTTATTTATCTTGCAATGGGAAGAGGTCCTTTGTGATGGTTTCGATCTTACGGTGCTTGATCCTAGTGACAGAAGGGGAACCGACACGTATGTATCGTTGCTATTAAGGATAACAAGATGGGGTCTATTTGTACATAAATAGATTGTGTATACATCATGTCATCGTTCTTATTGCATTACTCCATTTTTCCATGAACTTAATACACTAGATGCATGCTGGATAGCAGTCGATGTGTGGAGTAATAGTAGTAGATGCAGGCAGGAGTCGGTCTACTAATCTTGGGCGTGATTCCTATATAATGATCATTGCCTAAATATCGTCATGATTACTTGAAGTTCTATCAATTGCCCAACAGTAATTTATTTACCCACCGTTTGATGTTTTTCTCGAGAGAAGCCACTGAAAGGATCGATATGGTTGACTATAGGGGGGGGGGTGAATAGGCAACTAACAACTTTTAGCTTTTCTTTAGCAATTTAAACTTTGCATCAAAGTAGGTTGTCTAGATATGCAACTAGATGAGCAACCTATATGATGCAACACGAATAGGAACACAAGCAAGCAAGATATATGAAACAAATAAGCTACACAAGTAAAGGCATGAGATAACCAAGAGTGGAGACGGTGGAGACGAGGATGTGTTGCCGAAGTTCCTTCCCTTTGAGAGGAAGTACGTCTCCGTTGGAGCGGTGTGGAGGCACAATGCTCCCAAAGAAGCCACTAGGGTCACCGTAATCTCCTCACGCCCTCACACAATGCGAGATGCCGTGATTCCACTATTGGTGCCCTTGGAGGCGGCGACCGAACCTTTACAAACGAGGTTGGGCAATCTCCACAACTCAATTGGAGGCTCCCAACGACACCACGAAGCTTCACCACAATGGACTATGGCTTCGCGGTGACCTCAACCGTCTAGGATGCTCAAACACCCAAGAGTAACAAGATCCGCAAGGTATTAGTAGGGGGGGAATCAAATATCTCTTGGTGGAAGTGTAGATCGGGGCCTTCTCAACCACTCCCGAGCAAATCAACAAGTTTGGTTGGCTAGGGAGTGAGATCGGGCGAAAATGGATCTTGGAGCAATAATGGAGCTTTTAATGGTGGAAGAGGTAAGTCAACGGGGAAGAAGGAGACCCCTTATATAGTGTGTGGAAAAGATCCAACCGTTACCCACCAACCAGCCCGCGGCCAGCGGTACTACCGCGCCTGGCCAGCGGTACTACCGCAAGGCCGTGCGGTACTACTGCTTGCAACCAAGCGGTACTACCGCACGGCTATGCGGTACTACCGTACCGACCCACGGTACTGCCACGACCCCAGCACAGAAACAGACGCACAGAAGCTGGGGGCGGTACTTC
Organism: Triticum urartu; assembly: GCF_056163025.1. Taxonomy (NCBI): domain Eukaryota; kingdom Viridiplantae; phylum Streptophyta; class Magnoliopsida; order Poales; family Poaceae; genus Triticum; species Triticum urartu. The sequence continues at coordinate 540,342,950 of NC_141876.1, forward strand.
TGCACGCGCGGTACTACCGCGCCCCCCATGCGGTACTACCGCAAGGCAAAAGTCCCAGCCAGGGGGAAGGGAAATTTCCGTGCCTACTTCCGCAAAAAAACGGAAGTAGCAAAAACCCGACACAGTAGTACTGCCGAGGGGCGGTACTACTGCCTGACCGCATAGCGCGGTACTACCGCACGGCGAAAGCGGTACTACCGCGGCAGGTGCGGATGTAAAAAATTACATCTGCTCCTACTACCGCAAAGGGGCGGCACTAGCCTGGTGGGCGGCGGTTGTGCGACTCCAGGGGAGCGGTACTACCGTGGGCACCATGGGTACTACCGCGCCACCGCACGGTACTACCGTGGATGCCTACGGTACTACCGTTGATCCAGGAGCAGTACTACCGCAACCACAACAGCAGCCGGTCACAGGAGGCAGGAAAACGGAGGAAGCTCCAAGGAATAAGGAGGGGATAAAAGGAGACGTGTACGTGATGATTCCACCCAAACCTTTCCAACGCGGACCCCCTCTTAATAGTACGGCTTTCCTACGACTCAAATCCACCAAAAAGAAACGTAGAAAAGACGTCGTCTTCGTCAGTCTTCGAGGGGCACCCAATCGTCTTGTGCCTAGCAAAGAAGTGTCTGGAATACTCATGGCACACGATTAGTCCGCAAATGCGTTGTCATCAATCACCAAAACACTTAATATGTCCTTACAATCTCCCCCTTTTGGTGGATTGATGACAAAATGGGATTTGCACAAAGAAAATACTATTAAGTAAATGCAAACCCCTCCTCTCTATAATATAGACGGGCTCCCCCTAAATGTGTGCCACCTAGATGAGCACGAATAC